>NC_081183.1:196481240-196840717 GCF_029867415.1 Vicia villosa | reverse complement strand
GTAATCCGAAGGTTCATTGGCTTTTGCATAATTAAATTAAAAATCTTTACTAATTCCGATTGATTAAAAATCCTCGTCTCAAACTTTCGCTCTGTTGATTCAGACTACCATCCTAATCCTAATGTACGCTTTCGCCATCCCATTAGATTTTAGAAGAGCTTTTTGGAAACAATGTAATTAATAAAATGCCTATTTTACGAGGTTGTTATCTATTTAAATCTCCTAATCTCAAACTTTCGCTCTGTTGACTCGGAGCAAGCTAATACCCCTAACGTACGCTTTCGCCATCCCGCTCGAGTGTAAAAACAATTTTTGAAAATAAATAAGTTCCAATTAGTTTTAATACGCTTTCGCCATCCTTAAAACTAATGTCCTATGTCTACTATCCAGTTAAAGATCTCAAACTTTCGCTCTATTGATTTTAACCTTTGACCGTCCTAATCCCTCAAACTTTCGCTCTATTGGTTTTAAGACTTACTAATTAAACTAGACATATAAACCAAAAATAAGTGATAATTAATAAAACATAATTTAAGCCAATTTATTTCGGATCCCTACGGTTAACTTACTTTACATACCGACACCTTTAGTAATTTAGCCAGACATATTAATATGGTTAAACATACATAAATCGGTTCGGTTCATAATAATAAGCATATTAAATGGCATATAATATATCATGCAAATAAATAATATAAATAAGGCGGTAAATAAAAAACCTGAATTAAAATAAATCTGGATTGAATTGAATCTTGAAGTACTCGAACTTCCACCACAGGTTGGCTGGATCGTTCTTCGGAATTTAAATGGCAGAAAATAAAAACAAGGAAAATAAAGCGATAAATCTAACGTAAGGCTAGATCTATGAAAAGTTCACAACAATTTCCAGTGTAGAAATCGTTGTGAGAAAATAGACGGTTAAATGAAAACAGAATAAGAAAAAGCAGTACGCGGTACAATTTCGGCAGCACTTCGTTGGCAGGAAATCGGACCGTTTGGACTGAAGTGACTGCCTCTATTTATAGGTGAGGCTTTGCAGTTGCTTTGCGTGAAAAACGGAACTTTTTGCAGACCGGGACTTGGAGACGTGCGTCTCCGATTCTTCAGGGAGTGGCCTTGACTGACTTGAGACGTGCGTCTCAAGTGGAGATTCTTTAGGGAGGTGGAGACGTGCGTCTCCCCTTTGCTGAGGTGGCAGAGACGTGCGTCTCTGCTTACTAGTGTGGCCTGGGTTGCTTCCTTCGTGGGCTGGATTGCTCTTTTGGGCCTTTTGGGTCCTAATTGCACCCCTCTTTCGTTTCAGCACCCCTTTTCGTCTTTTAAGCATAAATATTGGTCATTTAAGCTCGATTTTCTTTCCTTTTCACAAATAGTCGTAATTGAAGTGTAAAACCTGAAACAAAGCAAATACACGCGTAATATCATAATAAATTAACATAATAAACGGAAAATGCTATAAATATCTATGGATTTTAGGCTAAATATATGATATAAAATCGTGTTATCACCGAGCTGCTCGAGGCGCCATCTACGTAGATGGTCCATTTGTCCTTGGTCATGTCGGGCGAGTCGGCGATAGAGGTCATCTCGGCTACGAAGTCCGCCAGTGCCTGTGCTTTTAGTGCCTTCCTGCTCTCATACTGTACGTCGAATTCCGAAAGCTCGAGGGACCATCTTAGCATTCTGCCGGCCATGTCTGGTCGGCTGAGGAGTTGCTTGATGGGTTGGTTCGTCCGAACAAAGATTGTGTGGGCGAGGAAGTAGTATCGTAGCCTTCTGGCCGCTATTACTAGGGCCATGGCGACTTTCTCGATCTGTTGGTATCGCACCTCGGGTCCTTGTAGGGCTTTGCTGGTGAAATATACGGGTTTTTGTCCGTCTACGGTTTCTCGGATCAGTGCCGCGCTGACTGCCTCGTTTGAAACGGCTAGGTAAAGGTACAGAGGCTCGTTGTCGTCTGGTCGAGAAAGGACGGGCGGTTCGGAAAGTACTTGCTTAAGGTGTGCAAGTGCTTGCTCGCATTCTTCGGACCATTCGAAGGCTGCTTCTTTGCGTAGCAGCTTAAAGAAAGGGAGGGCGTGCTGGGCGGATTTCGCGACGAAGCGTGATAGTGCAGTGAGCATCCCGTTTAAGACTTGGATGGATTTTTTATTGTTAGGAGTAGGGAGTTCAGAGAATGCTCGGCATTTATCCGGGTTGGCCTCTATTCCCCGTTCAGTCAGATAGAAACCGAAGAATTTGCCTGCTCGGACGCCGAAGGTGCATTTCTCTGGGTTGAAGCGCATCTTGCAGGATCTGGCCTGCTCGAATACGCGCTCGAGATGGGAGGTGTGGTCGGTATCTTCCCGAGATTTGACGATCATATCGTCCATGTATACCTCGAGGGTGTCGCCGATCTCCCTTCGGAACACTTTGTTCATCATCCGTTGATACGTGGATCCTGCGTTTTTGAGGCCGAAGGGCATTACGTTGTAGTAGTAGTTGCCCGACTCGGTCATAAACGCCGTGCACTGCTTATCGCTCCTCGCCATGGGGATCTGGTTGTAACCTGAATAAACATCCATAAAAGACAATAATTTATAGCCGACCGAGTTGTCGACCAGTCTATCAATGTTTGGTAAAGGATAGGCATCTTTTGGACATGCCCGGTTAACATCAGTATAATCAACACACATTCTCCATTTTCCATTAGATTTCTTAACAAGTACAATGTTTGAGAGCCAAGTTGAATACTTGGCCTCGGAAATAAAATTTGCCTCTAGGAGGTCTTTTACAGCTTTCTCGGCAGCCTCCGCTTTCTCGGGAGACTGCCGACGCCTACGTTGAACTACGGCTTTTGCGGCTGGATCGATGGAGAGGTGGTGGCAGGCGACCTCAGGGTCGAGTCCGGGAATTTCCGCGGCGCTCCAGGCGAACAGATCAGCATTGGCTCGAAGGCAGGCTATGAGCTGCTTCCTCGGGAGGTCGGGGATGCCCTTACCAATTTTTACTGCTTTGTCGGGGTTTTCGCCCAAGGGGACAAGCTCGAAATCTTCGTCTGGAACTGGTCGGAAGGGGTGAGGTGACTTCGACCGCGTCTCTTCCCCAGTTTTTGGTTCTTCCTCTGCAAACCGGGCATCCAGATCGACTGAGCTGACGTTGGTTGTCTGATGCTGGTCTTCTCGAGGAAGCTTGTCTTCGGCCCTTGGCTTTTTGTTGGAGCTGGTCGGCGGAGCGATCAGTTCTAATCCTTTGACGGAGGCGTCGAAGATTCTTCTGGCTGCTTCAATATCGGCGTTGATGGTGGCCACTCGTTCTGTCCTCGTGTAGAACTTCATCTTCAGGTGGACAGTGGAGGGTACGGCGGTCAGTTCGGCCAGAGTGGGGCGTCCGATGATGCAGTTGTACAGGGTTTTGCAGTCGATCACCAAGAATGTGGTTTTGACTTGCCTAGAAGCCTCCCCCTCCCCGAAGGTGACAATCAGCTCGACGTAACCCCATGGTTTAGTGGTAGCTCCGTTGAAACCTTGAAGGTCTGAACCCACATAGGGAGTGAGATGTGAGTCGTCCAGCTGGAGTGTCTGGAAGAGGTGGGAGTACATGATGTCGACCGAGCTGCCTTCGTCGACCAAGACCCGTCGGACGTCGAAGGTCACCATTCTAGCTCGGACGAGCAGGGGGATTGTGGCGTTTGGAGCTCCGCCGGGCAGTTCCTCCAGGTAAAAAGTGATTGGTTCTGACTTTCCCCGGAACTTCCGCAGTGTGGGGCCGAGGTCCGTGTTGGCGCTGAGCAACTCATCGAACTTTCTCTTGACTGAACTGATGGTGAGGGAGCCTGGATCCCCACCGTTGGAGACGACCATGGTGAATGGGAAATTTTCCCATTTGCTAAGTGCGGTGAGGATCCCGGCTGATGGCACGAAATCCTCTGGGCGAGTGACGGACAGTGCTACTTGTAGGGGCCTGTTATCCGGTGAATCCCCTTCATCAGAGTTTCTGTGGTCGTCCCTTCGGGAAGGTTCCCCTTTCTGTGTGTATTTTGAAAGGCGGCCCTCCTTGATCAGTGTTTCAATTGCATCTTTGAGGTGGATGCATTCTTCGGTCAGATGGCCGTGACTTCTATGGTATTTGCAATACTTTGATTTGTCGGTTCCCGGCCTTGCGGGGTTCGACTTTGGGGGCCTGATGTTTGATTTCTTGAAGTCGGTGTTCTGGCATTCGGCTAGGATCCTCTCCCGCGAGGCGTTCAGAGGGGTGTAGTCATTGAAGCGACCAGATGGTCCTCGGCGCTCTTTGATGTCGAGAGATCTGTCGTCTTTCCTTTTTCCATGCCCTCTCTTCGAACCTGGGTGTTCGTAATTTGAACTGCGAGCGGCGTCACTGCCTCGCGAGGCTTTGATGGCAGCAGCCTCTCCTTCCTCGAACGCGATGAACGCTTGAGCTTTGCGAAGGAGGGCGTTCATGGAGTGGACCTTTTCAATCTTAATGGCCTTCTTAAAGTCACTGCCGGGGAGAAGTCCCCGTTCTAAGAGGTATCTCTTCATGTAGTCTTCTGTTTGTACTTGGACGGCCTCCTTGTTGAACCTGTCGAGGTAATCCCGAAGAGGTTCGTTGGGCCCTTGTATCACGGCCTCGAGATTGGCCTCTGATTTTGGTTGTCGTCGGGAGGCTGTGAAATGGCTCAGGAAGAGTTCCTTGAGGTCGGTCCAGGAATGGATGGAATTGGGGCGGAGGTTTCTGTACCAAGTCATTGCTCCCTTCCTGAGGGTGGTCGGGAAGATGCGGCACTTGATAGAGCCCTTGACGACGTGGTAGTCCATGACCGCTTCGATGCTCCGAATATGGTCGTCAGGGTCAGTGGTTCCATCATACTGGTCCAATGCCGGGGGTTTTTCCATCCCTCAAGGAAGGCGGGCTCTTCGGATGTCCTCAGACCGAGGGCTGCGGAAGTCCTCTTCGTCGCTTGGTCTTGGTGAAGTTGAATGTCTGCCACGCCGGGGTCTTTCCTGGACATTGTTGGGACCGGCGCGATTATCCCGAGGAGAGGGACGCTCGCGGGGTTTCAGCACAGCCTTGGAGGGGCCCCGATGACCCTGCTCGGGGGAGAGGCTTCTTGCTTCAGTGGCCTCTGGTCTCTGGTTCTTCCTGCTCTTTCTCGGTGGAGAGCGGGAATATGATCTCCGACGGCGGTGTCTTCTAGGTGGCGAGCGTGAAGAAGATGGGGAGCAGCGGCGGTGCCTCCTCGGAGGTGAGCGCGAGGAGGAATAGGAGCGCGACCGATAATGTCTCCGGGGAGGGGAACGATACCGTCGTTTCCTTTCCAGCTCGTGGATACGGTCGTCCTGAAGTCGGAGGAGGCTGTTCGTCTTTTGTAGTTCTTTGAGCAGGAGGACAGTGACGGGGTCAGCATCCTCGGGGATGTTGAGCGGTTCCTCCTCTTCTACATGACGGGTCCTCTGCCTGTCGGAGGTGTGGGTGAATGAAGAAGCAGCGTGCCCATCCCTGGCGGCGGTCTCATTCTCATTCTGGGGGCGCTCAGGCCCATTGTGGGTTCGGGCCTGCTGGTCTTCTCCGTTCTGAACGTGTCCCTCGGGAGGGTTTTGTTCGACATTCTGAACCTGTTGGAGGCCCTGCAGCTGCTGGATGTTCTGGACCTGCTGCCTCCTAGGTTGCGAAGTCTCATGTCTCGACCTTCCTTGTCCGGCAAAGGCATGTTGAAGTTCTTCTTGCCGGCGGCGATTCGTCACCTCGCGGGTGGAATCTTCGATCAGATGTTCCAGGAGGAAGGGGTCGGAGCTTGGGATGTTGTTGTTAGCCATGATGATCGTGAAAGGTTATGCTTTGATCTTTGTTAAAGAAGGGGGAGCAAGATTCCCACAGACGGCGCCACTGATCGTACCTGATCAGAAGAATCGTCAAGGCAGCAGAATCTGGCTTGGAGAGCAAGATGGGGGGGGGGGTACCTGCAAGGTTCTCCGATGCTTAAGTTAGTAGCTATCAGAGAATGAGGGTTGAGAGTGAAGAATAGAATACCTGACCCTCTAGTGAAGAGGGTATTTATAGCCCCCAACGCTGGGCCAAGGTTCCCTAATTGGGCCAGATCCAATTGGAGGCCCACGTGCTAGGGAACTGTCAGAACGTTCCGTGCTAGGGCTGAGTCAGCAGGAGACTCACGTTCTGGATGCACATAGCGTAGGGTTCGGAGATGGTTGACCGAATCCTTCGCTGAGACGTGACGCGTGGTCTTCGCGCGTGGATAGCTCTTGGTGGTTATCCAGTGAGTGGGCCCAAAAGATTTGGGCCTGCTCGGCTGGAGTCTTCGCGCGGGGGGCAGCCCTTAACGGTTGCCCAGCAATTGGGCCCAAGGGAATTGGGCCTGCTCGGCTGGTAACAAGGGTTGGGCCTGCTCGGCCCAGTCCAGAACAATTATTATTATGATGATAAAATTAAAGTTATGCATAAATGAATAGAAGTATTATGTTAAATTCCTATAATAAATTAAATTGATAATAAAATGGTACCCTTCTATATTTTTTTATGGTGTGTAATTTAGTTTTTGATGTTTTTTATAATGACAAATTTTACTAACCCTTTCAATTTTGTCAGTTAATAAAAAAAAAATATTCAATATAAATACGTCTTATCTACCACTCCAACCTATATGGAAATGAGATCACCTTTTATTTTATATTGATATTTTTATTAATTTTTTAATTCTCACTTATCTTTTAGCTATCTTCTGATTTATGTTGCAGGCTAATGACCCTTTATTTATGTTGCATGTTATTGACTCAACTTAATCTATGTATCAATTATTTTAATATTTTATCATTATTATTGTAATAGTTCATCTTCAAATTTTTTTAACACATTTTATCATTTGGTAAGATTGAAGTTAATGGATAAATTGTAAGAAATTTTTAAATGATTTACAAATTTAGGTTTTTAATTCTTATAGTGAAAAAATATTTAAATATCATAAAGAAAGGTGTGGAAACTTAATCAATTTTATACCGATAATAATTTGTATTTTTTATTGCACCAACTTTTAAATATATATATTTTTATATTTAATAACTACTTCAGCACTCAAATTACTATAATGAGTAATTAATAACAAACATGTACATATAAATAGGTACTTGATGAAGGAATTTTACATATTTATATTATACATTTTGGTTTTCTATGATTTAAAACTTTTTTTGGACTTCACATTGAATACAAAAAATTTCTTAGATTTTGAAAATATAGACTAAACACTAAAGAATAATTTAAATTTAAATTGATCTACTCTTATATGTATTATGAATTTAATAATTAATCATAAATATTATCTACATATAATTTAATATAATTTTTTTATAATATTGCATTATTCACGTAAAAATGACATTTTTTTAATTTAAAAAACATAATTAAAATTATATATATATATATATATATATATATATATATATATATATATATATATATATATTAGAATATCATTGTTATTATATTAGAATATCACTGTTATTATTAGGATATCATTGTTATTATTAGAATATTATTATCATTAAATAGTCTTGGTGTATATATATTATTCAGAAAATCAATAGAAGGGCAAGGCCTATCATTCCAATATGGTATCAGTAAGCATAAGGTACTGATCCTAAACCCTAATCCTTGCGCCACCACTCTTCTCACATAACCGGCTGCACAACCTTCCTCTTTCTCTCATCTCACCCACGCTTCTCTCATCAGATTTCTTTCTCTCATCATGAGCACCGACCGATCATCTTCCACCAAACATTCATCTCCCTCTTCCCCTTCCAAAAACTCTGCAACCACGCAGAATACCAATCCTCCCATTCATCCCGCATTCACCATCTCTAACATCACCAACTTTATCAAAATTACCCTAAGTATTGAAAAGGGTCAATATAACACCTGGTCTGAACTCTTCAAAATCCATGCTCTTGTTCACCAAGTCATTGATCATATCATTCCAACCGAAACCACACCATCTCCTAATCTCAAAGACACCGATCCTACTCTTTGGGCACGTCTTGATGCTGTTGTCCTTCAATGGATTTATGGCACAATTTCTGATGACCTTCTCCACACCATCATTAAGCGCGATTCAACCGCAGAAAATGCGTGGAACAGGCTATTCAATATTTTTTATGACAATAAAAATTCTAGGGCTCTCTACCTCGAGCAAGAATTTTCTAATGTTCATATGGAGCAATTTCCCGATGCCTCCACCTATTGTCAACATCTCAAATCCCTATCTGATCAACTCTCTAATGTCGGTGCTCCCGTGTCTAATGAAAGGCTTGTCCTTCAACTCATTTCTGGCCTGACAGATGCGAATGCCACGGTGGGTTCACAAATCCGTCATGGAGACTCTCTTCCACCTTTATACAAAGCTCGTTCTATGATAATCTTGGAAGAAACAGCCAAAGCAAAGAAAGCAACAAATTCTAGTAGCAATTCTGCTTTCGTATCATCTCTTGATGATAACGCGGCCTCAACCACTCTATCTCAACAGCATAACAACCGCAACAACAACGGTGCTGGTCGTGGTGGCCGTAGCAATGGCCGGTGGAGGTCGTGGTAGGAGAATCAATGGTCGCGGTGGAGGTCGTTCCCAGCCACAGCCACATCAGTGGCGTCAGTATCCCTATCAGCAACCTCAGTGGACCAATATATATATATATATATATATATATATATATATATATATATATATATATATATATATATATATAATTTATAAGGGATTCTCATTTTTTTTTAATTTTATTTATATTTTATATAATTTTAAAACACATTTAAACATATGATATAATTTTTATATATAAATTATTAAGATAAATTTTTTAATAAAACCCGTGCAACGCACGGGCCATAAATCTAGTGTAATAATATGTAGTATATATCTTAGAGTTAAAATTAAAAAAATTAAACTACATATTATATATCAACAATAAATAATATATGTATAATTTTACGAGCTTTAAACATAACTGGACGTGTCAAAAAATCGTACCCGTGATTGAATTTGACGGGAAAAACTATTTTGATTGACTTTGGATTTGAGATTTTTCCAATTTTAAAATATGAGTATGAGACGAGTAATGAAGACACTGGTATCAATGTCGACTTTGGGCCATGGCAACTAGCCTCGCAACCTACGGAATGACTTAGCGCCAGAATTTTCCGTAGATGTACCTACAGAACTATCTAATATAGTTTGAACCAGCATGATCATTCATCTATTGTTGGTTTTCTTCTTCAACACTCACCTCCACAACCTAAAAACCCTACATCATCAATATTATTTTTCACTCCAAAACTCCAACTTTTTAGTGCAACATATCAAAAGGAGCAAGAAAAGATAGAATTTCAGATAAACATTCATCTTTATCCTTTGCATTTCAGATAACAAACTTAATATAAGTACTATTTAACATTGTAATATAATCGGTTGTTGTCAATTCATAATTATAATGGAAGGCAATATATATAAAAGTTTTGTCAAGATTCCTTGCTTTATTTTTCTTAAGTTTTAATTAATGAGTATTTTTTCTTTTATCGAATTTTGTTTTTCGATTTTTTTATCAGCCGATTAGAATGTTCTTAATACTCTCTATCAATGAAATATGATATCTTGCTTATAAAAAAAATTATATGGTTAGTTATTAATAGTTCGAATACAAATTTAAATAAGTGTAATCTTTTATTTAAAAACATAACAACGGTGGGTCCAATCGTATGGGTGGTAATGCTTGATAAAATTGTTTCACAGGCAAAACTCTTTTTTTTCTTCTTCTTTCAGTAGCATCATTCTCACCGGGAGACTATTTTGGAACAACAACAACATAGAAAACAGAGTAAGCTCTCATTAGTTATATGTTCTGTTCTGCTTAAGAATGTTACTTTTAATTGCAGGCACTAGCTAATATGAAAACGCACTCCACCTGTTTGATAAAATGCACCACTGATGTTTTCTTTATTTGCTGACTCCAGTCTTCATCCATTTATAGTTTCTCCATGGATCTTCAGGCTTTCCTTATTCGTGCTCGAATCTTCAAACTTTACAGACAAGCTCTGAGAGTTGCCGGTCGAGCACCTCCTCCTGCTAGAGGTAAACTTTCTCATTTTATTTCAATATTTTCTTCAATCCTAATCATGATTCTTGACTGCTTGTTAATTGACGTTCCTGTGCAGATGAACTGAGACAAATGATTAGACAAGAGATGGAGAATAATCGAAATTGCAATGACAAGCAAAGGATCCGTTACTTGATTAGTGAAGGCTTGGAAAAATTGAAACGCCTCGATGAAATGCTTGATATGCAAGGTCATTAGGTCACCACTCCATGTGTATATTTCCCTTTGTAATAACAACATAAAATGATTTCTATTCGTGTTCTTTTTGACAGTTTTTTAGTTCATGTTAACTATTAATGATTTATGAGTTGAAAATATGAACCAAGAAGTATATGAAAGCCTGATTCCTCTGCCAAAGGAATCACAAAGGGTGACTATAATATAAGGACGACTTCCAAAGTAAACTGAATTTTGTTTAATCTGTCTTTTAACGTGAATAGCTGAGTGTGTGAGAAATTTGAAGGAAAACAGAAAGTAGAGGCTATTTCTCATTTATAACTTGGGAAAATCATAACATGTTTTCAAAAATATATGAGGAAACGGTTGGAAGTTCACGCCTCGCGTGCCAACCAGAGTTGGCTTTGGTAGAATTTGAACCCTTTAAGAAGTGTATCTGTTTAAATCACCTACTGGCCAATAATTTGACTTTCGCACGATGATCATTCGTTCTTAGGGGAGATCTCTGGCAGTCTGCCTAGCTCCCACATAAAAATCCCTCGCGTGTTAACGACCAAGCAATTACCGTAGTGTGTTTAATCTTTTTCCTAATTTTATTTCCTATCCGTGTTAGCATGTGCATGTATTATTACTTTCTGTCCTGGGAATGGTTGTAAGTTCTGTCAAGTTTCATGTGGATTTAAAGACAGTTTCCAAGATCATTCAAGGAGAGGGTCCTCCATTTATGGATGGTTGGAGGCTGGTGTAAGAGATTAGAGTTATTTTGTATCTTCAGGACTGCCCTTTTGTTTACACAAATAAGACAGACGAGTCAATTAGATATATTTTTTTCAATTACAATTATCTAATTACTTGTGAGATGTTTAGTTCAAAACTCAATTTATAAACTTAACAAAGATTGATAGAAACTTTGTTTTGTTAGCTACAGACACTAACAATAGTTTTGTTGGCCCAATAATCACTAGAAATAAGAAGTAATTTCTTTTCTCACCCTTACAAGAGTGGAACGCATCTCGGAAAACTCCAAAATACATTTGAGTTTATTCAGAAATACATTTTCGAACACACTGAATCTCATTTTTGGCAAAATTTAATTTGGAGATGCAATTGCAAATTTTCCTGAGATTAATTTGCAGATACATCTCTGAAATCACCTTTCTTCCTTCGTAATATCAAGCAGCCATCCCATTTCCGAAAATAAATAGTTTAGAGATGTATTGGTGAATATTTCTAGGGTAAATTCGAACTTCGAAGATACATCTCCGAAATCTTGCTTGCATGTTTCTTGTGTAGAAACATCATCCTATGTTTGTAGTTTTTTGAATCCAAAGTCATTTTAATTTGATTAACATTGCAATTATTTGATTCAAAGATTAATAAACACGAATATCATAGAAACACAGTAGTGCGTTAATTAAAAAAGACAATCATAGTACAAAAATTGTTTTCAAAGCATGGAAAAAAAAAAACAAAACATCCCAAAATACAATCAAATGCATAATCTACTGAGTATTATGCCTAATCCTAACCCTTAGCTCCTCCTCTACTGACGATATTCCAAGGCATTACGTGCCTTAATTGGAAAGAATGGAATGTGTTAGGGCAACAGCATCATCGCCACCTGTCTCGAATAGTCCATACTATATGCCCTCATAAGTAATTCGCAAAATATTCTGATAGATATGCAACACATCAATGACATGGTCATCCCTGACCTGTTCAAGCTCTAGGATCTCTTCATGAGTAGGCTTAGGTGGACGTCCAGGAGCGTCTGGTGTCATGATAGGGTGTAATACAGAATAGAACCAAGTCATGTAACTATCCACATAAGACTACTATCTTGTGGTTGACATCCTCCAAAACTCTTCTGGTACCATATGACTCTCAAAATCCGCCAGAATATCATCCAAATATCTGCGGACAATGCTCTCAAGAGCAGCCCCAAAAGGGGGCCTTGGAATGATCTGCATATTCCCAAACTACTGCATGCACCGCTCTGGAGGATACTTGAACGTGATACTACTCCCACATGCCAGCCATCTGGAGTATAATAGAATATGGTCGAACAAGATTTTGTCCCAGTTAGAAGTGTATGACATCCAGTCAATGTTATCATGTTGAATCCATTAAATATAGATGTTGGCATGTCATATGGAGGGTCTCGCATCGGTATCGAGAATCCTGGTGTAAAGGGCCTGGATACATTGAATCCCTGGGGTCTAGGGATCGAAGGTTGCCCCTGAATCATTACAGAAGAAACACTTGGCATGCTCTACGTGTTTGAGGGAGAGGCCATTGATCCTGTTGTCGAAGGAATCACCGTCGAAGGGATCGTCGTCATTTGAATGTCCGTTGTATCCTGATTAACTAGCATGGCAGCGATTGTCGTTGCGGAAACCGTGTTCCTTCCTATCGGAGGAGGAAGTTGTTCTGCATTGTTGTTTGAAGTGTTAACCATTTTCCTATTGTATCTTCTCTTAGGTATTTGTTGATTAGTATTGGCTAATTTTCCACTCATCAGTCTCATACAATAATGTTAAACAAAAGATGATAATATACTTAAAGCAATAAAACACAAATGCTGGATTTGTGACTCGAAATTTAGACACAGTCCCACCTGGTGTCTCAATTTGTTTACGGTGGAATTTCGTAAACAAGTGTTAGTCCTCCAAAATAACAGATATCTTAGTTGCTCGCAGGATCGAATAGATTGATCCTAGGACATAGTCTAAGTTTCGAGGCTTTGATGATTGGATTGTGTTCATTTTTGGTTTGGTTTTGTGTTTAATTTGTAAATAAATGGAACGTGTTTAAAAGCAAAATATAAAAAGTGCAGGAATGGTATAAAGATAAAGACTCGAAAGTAATAAAGGAATTTAAAGGCTTTACTGGATCAAGATATGAAATTTTAAACTGCAATATAATTTAATTAACATAAATGTGGTAATTCACATGTATACTCTCAGCACTCGTTTCTCGATTCACTTGTTACTCTGAGTATAATTGATTTTTGTTCAGATTTGAACACACTAAAATCTAACGTTGAGACCTTAATTTATACTATTTCGACCAAAACGGCCTTTTCCTAACGGAATGCCATGTTTCCGCTTGCATGCTCTTTGACCCTCTGAGACCTCCACGCGTTCCTTTTGGATAAGACAAATCCTTTTGAATTCAAATCTTCTTTCGCTCGAGGTGCCAAGACGCAATCAACGTGGTTGTCGAAGCTTCCTTCAAAAATGCTCTGAAATATTCTAATTCCTTCACCTCTTCTCCTTCGAAGATACTTTACTCAAACTTCGCTTCGAAAAACAAAGCTCCTTTTATGCAATACGAGAATCTCGAATGGCCTTTCAAAAGCCATGTTCCAAGTCTCTCTTCGAAGTATAACTTTTACAAACACAAATTCTTTTTTGTCGAAATCTTCAGCTAACAGGCTGAAAACAATGAAGTTTTCAAATTAAAATCGTTTTGGTTGATAGTAGGGGCAGCGATGTTGTTATGCGGTTCTTGCTATGACGGGGTAGCATAGAACTTAAGAGGAAGATTGTGTGGTCCTTCAACCATGTCTGATTCAGGTTCAGGTTCCGATTTATGTTCAAGTTCTGATTCAGGAAAAGGAAAATTGTGTTTTAGACAATATTCTTTGATTCGTCATCTTACGGTAAGAAGACGTTCGGGTTCGTCTGTCGGTTGTTCTAGGTTTTCGCTAATTGAGCGAGTGCTTAGTATACAACCGTCAAATTAAAAAGTAGAATTGTTGCCTTAGTTTATACCGTGCAACAAAGGATTCGCAATATTAACTAAATTAGTACTTGGCAACGACACTAAAAACTTGATCGCGACTTTAACGTTTATCTGATTCAATGACTGCACGTGCACAACCTATCACGTAGTTTTAAAAGATATCGAACCCACAAGGACTAATAGTCAAACTAATGCTATCGGATTGTTACTACGTTTAGCTAAGGCGATTAATTTTTATCGAAGAGAGAAAAGTAAATCTTTTTAAAGAAAATAAAGTTTAGAAAATAAGAGATTGAGAAGAGACTGGAACGTGAGTTTCGCACGTCTCTGGGATTTCGTAACTTGCTGACTTGTCTGAACTTATAAGGTATTTTTGTAGAAAATAACAGTCTAAAGGCCTAACCTCACACTCTCATGGTATTGAATAAGGCCACGTTCCCTAACCATGAGATTTTGTTCTCACTCTCCCATTCTAAATAAGGACTGCGTTTTGAAAACTAATTAAGACTTAATCGATACCTAAAGCGCTCTCGCTCTCTTTAGGATCAATGCCTAATTTTTACTATCTGGTTCGACCCCCACACTCTCGCGTGCCGGTTCGAACCTTAATAGATTTCTCACTCTCATGACGAAATCGTGGTAAGTAACTTTTCACTCTCGTGACAAGGTTACCTAAATTCAGAATATAAACTAAAGCCAAAAATAGAATTTTAATAACAATTAACAAGCCAACAAAATTCTCGAGTCCCGTCGAAACGACGGTATTTAAGTACCGGACTCTAAACTATTTAGTCAGACAAGCTTTTGGTTAAATTAACTGCAAGCATGCTGGAATTCAAGAAGAGAAACATGGATTTAGATGGAGAGAGTACAATCATAAATTAAATAAGGTGCAATAAAGGGAACCTGAATTAGAAAACTGATAATGAAATTTGATCTCGGTTTACAATATGCGTCTTCAATTTGTCAGAGCTTCACTAGATACGTTTCAAGATATTTCTAAACTAAAATCCTAGTCTATATATAGTGTTACAGTAAAAAACCAGTACAGAAATCATGTGCATTTCAGTTGAGAAAAGTAGGGAAGTGGGGAAAGATTGGGTCTACTTCTGTTTTTCCACTTTCTGCCAACCAAGGGGAATGGTGACTGCCATTCTTAGACGGCGCCCACTGTCTCTGCAAAATCTCATTTTTCTGCCTTTTCTTTGCTCTTTCTGCTCCTTTTCCACTTTCGACGCACATTCCTTCTCGTACAAGCTAAGCTAAGTATCTGAAACACATCAAAAACATTAATTAAATATGATAAATATGTGAAAATAAAGTACAATAGCATGTAAATCGAGTCGGCTAAATGTGACACATTTTCAAGTTATCAACTCAGACCTTCTAAAGTCTAACCTAGCCTAGCCTATTTCCACCCCTGCGAGTAAGGCATGTGTGTAATGACTAATGCCCTTTTAGAATAATGGGGATGTAGAATTAGAAAATATAGAATTGAAAATTGGGCTGAAAAGCCCAGAGGTGATATTGTTGGCCCAACAATTATTTTAAACATTGAGGAAAAACAGTAATGGCGTGAATGCAGAAAGTGAGGAAAAAGAGAAAATGAGGGGAAAATGGCGAAATGTTTGGAATTGGAATCGGAATTTGGTGAATGTGAAATTGAAATGGGAAAACGGTTGCCGGTGGCGGTTATTGCACGAAGGTCCCGACACCGTAGAAGAACTTCTCGATAGACATTTAGTCAAGAAAGTTAATAACAACAAAGACGACGAAGAAGACGAGTTGCTGAATCGGAGGCGACTCACCACCACTCGCCGAGAGGCACTGAGTCTATACAGGGATATTCTTCGTGCATCGCGCTTTTTCGCTTGGTCTGATTCTAAAGGCGTTCTTTGGCGTGATCTTATCAGAGATAGCGCTCGTAAAGAGTTTGAGCTTGCTCGATTCGAAACCGATCCGGAGGTTGTCACTCGGTTGCTCATCGGAGGACACGACGCTGTTAATAGCGCCATTGAGAAGCTTGCCGAGAAACAGAGGCAGCAGATTCAAAAGGATCGTGGCGGTGGCAGTGGTGGTCCTGATCAAACCTGATTGTGCCAATAATAATAATTTTCTAATTTTAAGGTAATTTATGCAATTTATGTATTTTTACACGTTAAACCTTTTGTTCTTAATTATTGCTCTTTAGTTTGAATTGCGAGTTGTTGAATTGAAGGATGATAAGGATTGATTTTCACTGGTGGTAAGGATATAGAATTTTAGAATTGTTCATCAATAGCTGCCATAGAATCACCATAGTTTAGCTGCATTTGAACAAACGCTATTGTTCCGCGAAATGCTATTTAGTAAACTATATGTAAAATTGTTTGAATTTGAACAATTGATGTTTTCTGTCCGAGGTTGACAACATTTTGTGCATGTGAATATGTGATAGTTCAAAACTGAAAATTTCAGATTCTGGTTTTTGCCAGCCCGGGGGAAATGGGAATGGTTATGCTAAATTTGGCGAGTCATAATCGGGAAAGGGAAGGATTGAATCAAATTAATCATTTACTGTTTCAACAATATACTTAAGCCTCTCTCAGAAACAGAGAAAATTATTTACTGCCGCAAATAAAAAAATTGTGACATATGGAACCAAATATACCCACTCTGCTTATAGTGATTTGGGTACTGGCATATATAAAAAAAATTATCTTTTCATGTGGAATATCCTCAAGCGGCATAACATCTAATGCATCCTGCAATTTGACCTTGTTCTTTCTGATAGGGCTATTGCAAACTTGTGGAGAGCTATTTACTTTTTACCTTTATTGAGTAAGGACTTTAACATACAAATCATGATTATGTGGGAGTACAAGTTTATTTGTTCTGTTGCCAATATGTTATCCATGTTCAATGAAAAAAAATTAAATCTTCACAAGTGAAAATTGATTGAAGGAGTTTTTCTTTCATTCTGTTTATTTACTTATATGCCTATACTTTTCAGTTTTGGGAAGGACCTGTTCTTCATGAAGAGCCAAAAGTCTAGTATTGTGGAATACATCTGGCCAAGTAAGCAGCTGCAATACTACCCAGTAGAAATTTATTAGCAAATTGTGATAACAAATTTGCTATGTATCTCCAACAAAGTTATATATATGTACTAAAACGAGTTGTCTTGTGAGTTACTACACTGATATTAATGTCTGGAATAACAGCTGAAATTTGCACATACTGTTTTTTATAATAAGAATACGATTTTCTGGAATTGTGAAGTTTATTTCTTAGCATCTATTTGAATTGCTTGCTAAATCAGTTTTAGTAAAATCCCTATTGTCTTCGAATCTATTTTGCTTTGCACATTGTAAGTATCAACTATAGTACAACAGCTGCTGCAGAGGAGGTTGAGTTAGGATTTTGATCTGTCCAACTCTCTTTTCAACTTTTTAATTTCTGTTTTAGAAGTAGGTTAATTATAAAATGATCTATTCCAAATCATTTGAATTCAATAATTCTAAGCGACTATTTTTGTTAATAAAAGAAGAAAACCAGTAACATGAACTTCAGAATTTCATGTAAAAGGAATGTAAATGACCTTAACTTTCAAAAGGCAAACAAGGAACTATTATTTGTAGCATAATTATGTCTTGGACTTTATAATTTTATTCATATTCTTTTGGTACATCATGTAGCTAATTTATCATATCACTGTACAGTGTTTTGCATTTTGAGTGCCATATAATTTTACACAAGTAATAGTACACACATTGACAGATTCAAGAGTGACTCAACCTCCTGTAGAAAAACCAGAATGCAGCAATAAAAACCAGAAAACACAATGTTTTTTTTATTAGAAGTACATCACAAAATTATCATGGTTTCGCTCTCTCATCATTATCCAGGCTCCCCTTTTTCATCATAGCTACAAACTCTTGATAATTAATTCGCCCATCCTGCAAAATGAAAGCACAACCATAATTTCACATAGAGAGCAAAGAAAATTGAAAAGTGCTTATAATAGGCCAAAAGTAGAGTATATATGTCGTACATTGTCAGTGTCTACGTCATCTATGACTTCATCAATGGTCGCTTCATCTCCCATTTGATATTCAGCCAAAGCTTGTCTAAGTTCCTCTCTTGTTACATAACTGAACAAAGACATTAAAACAAAATCTCAGGTGAGCAATAGACAAAAATCTGATAGTGATTAAAATCAAAGTTAACCTGTACTTAACTTCTGAATTACTTGTTAATTAGTGATTCTGATTCAAGTTACTGAACATACTATGCTACTTGAATATATTAATATTAATAGAATTAATCAAGCAAATACTGACCCGCTGTTATCCTTGTCAAAGTATTGAAAAGCCTTGAACAGATTTTCTTCCCTCTCAAGTTTATGCCGGTTTATAGTGGCAGTAATGAATTCATGATAGTCAATAGTTCCATTCTGGTCAACATCAGCCTGTCCAAACATGTGAATTAGGAGAAGTATGCAACAATTCTTGTTTCTTTCTTCATGAAAATATAAGGGCAGAAACAATAGGGTCTGTTTGATGTGAGCAAATGTATTTTGTTTTCATTTTGCTATTTTTGGTCAAAATTTTGTTAAAGCTTAAACAATGTGTCAATTTCATAATCAAAAAGGAAAAAAACAGTACATGAAAACAGAGCAGAAAATGTTGTCTCAGATGAAACTTGTCCTTAATTTATACAATTACAGTAAAGTGAACTTACTGCCTCCATTAGTTGCTTTATTTCATATTCACTAAGCTTGGATCCCAATTTGGACAGTCCAGATTTTAGTTCTTCATATGTGATTGTGCCACTTCGATCTGTATCTATATTATTGAACATTTGTTTCAAGCCCTTGATTTCTTCTTCTGCAAGGTTTTCTGCTATTACCTTCCATATAAAAAGTAAGAAAAAAAGATTATTACTATAAGTACTTTTGATTTTACAATGTTTATTCAAATTTGAGGTACCTTTAAAGCAAGTTTCTTCATCTTGTTCATTGCTCTGAACTGTTTCATCCTAATTAAAACAGCATTGTCTAAGGGCCTGTCTGATGCCTCACCACCTTCTTTCATCCATGGGTGTTCTGCTCAAAACAAATAGTATGAGAGACCTTATTACTAGTAACAAAACTTGGTTTATATAATTATAAATAAAATACAGCTCCATCTTAATCAACTGTTATTAACTTAATTGGTTTCTATAAGTACTTACCAAGGGCATCGGAAGCTGTAATGCGTTTCTTAGGGTCATAACTCAACATTTTCCTGATCAAATCTTTTGCAGAAGCTGAAATAGAAGGCCATGGTGCACTCTCCAGATCAAGCTTACCTTCCAAAATAGCTTGAAATATGCCCTTTTCGGTTTCTAAAATTATTCAACAAATAATGTCACTGACCAAAATTCTTACCTATGTGTGTAAACTGAAAGAGAATTATAACATTGTAGTTTACCAGCCCAAAATGGAGGCACCCCACATAGGAGGATGTATAAAATGATTCCTGCACTCCACACATCAATCTCCTTTCCATAATTCCTTTTTAACACCTCTGGAGCCACATAGTATGCACTTCCAACAAGCTCTCTATACACTTTACCTGTACATTTTCTTATTTAAATAATTAGTACCATAGTAATTTATAGTTTGCTACTTCATATTATGATGTAACACTTTGATTTCTGCCATGCAATATTGCAAGGGCAAAAGGCAACAGATACAAATTGTATGATATCTAATTTTGGTTTCAACCTAATTGTTATGGTGGGAACCACATCCAAATATATCTCTTTTAATAATGCAATTTGAATCATCATATATTAGGATTATGGTCCACTGATGAGTTGTAGGTTTCACATTTTACACCCATAATTAAATGCTTGGCTTCTAGTCTTTGTTTTTCTTCTTTTGCTCATTTTTCAAATGGGAAACCGTTTACTTGGTTGACTCAATGTTTCCCATAATAATACTGATTGACTTGGTCATATTATCCATATTTGTTTTTTCAACTCATCAAAGCTTTAACACCTACTAAGGGATTTTAGCAAGCTAACTAGGGTTAAGCTCTGATACCATCTTAGAGTTTGAGTTTAATATTTTAAGCAATAAAAATACAATTCATAGGATCCTTACTAGCAAACTCATTGAATATAATTATAGTAAACTCATTTTCATCAGCATTGTTATTTGCAAGCTAAATAAATTTTGTAAATTGTACTTAGGCTTTATCTCAAGGCAGAGTGAATTGGCAACTACTTACCTTCCTCAATGAAAACAGATGATCCAAAATCAGTGGCTTTCAAAGGTGCCTTAGGATCCTTACTAGCAAGCAAGAAATTCTCAGGCTTAAGATCTCTATGCATGACCCCCATAAAATGGCAAGCATGAACCACATTCATAATTTGCTTGAATATAGAAGCAGCTTCCCGCTCAGAATAACTACCCTTTAACGTGATCCGATCGAAAAGCTCACCGCCCAAACACAACTCCATCACCAAATGCACACTCTGTCTATCCTCATAAGCACCCTTAAACTCAACTATGTTTGGTTGTCCTGTTAAATGCTGAAGGATCATAATCTCCCTCTTAACATCCTCAATTTCCTTCTTTCTTGTTAATTTCCGTCTAGAAATCGACTTGCAAGCATAGTTTCTTCCTGTGGCCTTTTCGGTGCAAAAATAAGTTACACCAAATTGACCCCTTCCTAGTTCCTTTCCAATACTATACAGTGTCTTCAGGTCAATGTATGGTCTTCCTAATATGGGTTGATGCTTCTCACTATTCGCATGCGATGATGAAGCAGAAGATGAAGACGGCGCTGATTTCGCACCAGTATTATGGTATGGATAGCGAGAATGGTGAGGTTGAGGTTGGTTTCTTTGTGGGAGTTGTGGATTACCATACTCATAGGAGATAGGTACTCTGTTGTCGTGTGGTTTGGTGAAGCAGTGTCCCATGTTGAATGATGTTTGTTGATAGAGAGATTCGTGACTTGAAGGGTGTTATAAACGTAAAACATGGGTTATATAAATTAAGTTTATGTGTATAAACTTAATTAACTATGTATTGTATGGTATGTTATTAGTTTTAGATTTATGCTTTGCTTTTTTCTTGGGTTGGGTTGGTCCTCACACAGCAGAAAAGCAATATTCCTCCCTTTTTGCATTAACACGCTTTGCTAGAGAGAGTGGGAGACAGGTTTTGTGCTTTTGTGCTAGAGAGGCCATTTATGTGAATTTATCCCCATAGGCCCAAGCCCAAAAAGTCAAGCATTTTATTGCTTTTATTCCTCAAAAAATTCAAAAACCTCAATTTCATCTGGATGCACTGTCAGGCGAAACATGTGGTTTTCTCTACAGAGGTGGAGAATAACATTAGATTTTGCCCATCCTAAACGATGCATCCGAACGGAAATAGGGTTTTAGAAATGGTGGATGTGGGAAGAATATTATGTTAGACTAAGTTTGAAGTTTTTTTTCTTCTTGTTTTGGCAAGCCAACTGATCTCAAAATCAATGTGTTTAATTTATTTTAATTGTATTTTGTTATTGACCTGTTGTCGGCTTGGTCGAAGCGCTGGAGTTTTCGTGCACCTACCTAAGTTGGTCTGCTTCGTCACGCTCTAGTCGTGACGAAGCGGATCAAATTGGTCCGTCACGCTCCAGTCGTGGCGAAGCGGATCAAATTGGTAAGTCTCAATCCGTTTTGTCATTTCCTACAAATTATTACCTAAAAAATTTGTGCTGCTAATGCCATCATGGTTAAATGAGAAGGTCTGATGAGAGATTCAAGAATGTTAGTAGTTCTATCCAACACATGCAGTTAGAGGGATAAATTAATACTAAATAGAGTACTATAGCAGATATGAAGAACAAAAGCAGTTGCAGAATATGGAATGTAAAAAAATTAAATTAGAGGAAAAGTTAATGAAAAAACCCTACCTTCTTCAAGGAAAATGGAGAGTCCAAAATCAGTAGCTTTTACAGCAGCTTTCTCATCTTGTGAAGCAAGCAAGAAATTCTCAGGCTTAAGATCGCGATGCATAACACCCATAAAATGACACACATGAACAACATTTACAATCTGTCTCATTATTTCTGAAGCTTCACGTTCCGTATAGCTCCCTTTTGCAATTATCCGATCAAAAAGCTCACCACCTTTGCAAACCTCCATCACCAAATAAACATTCTGTTTATCCTCATAAGCTCCTCTGAACTCAACTATATTCGGTTGCCCGGAAAGATGTTGCAGAATCATAACCTCTCTTTTCACATCATCTATCTCTTGTTCGCTCAATAGTTTCGCCCGTGATATCGACTTGCACGCGTATTCTCTCCCGGTTCTCCTCTCTGTACATAGATATGTTACACCTGATTGACCACGTCCGAGTTCTTTCTTCATCTCATATATCTGATTTATCACGACAAACGGTTTCCCTAGAATATGTCCTATTTGTGGATTACTAGAAGATTTTTTGGGAGTAATTGGTAGCAATGGTTGGTTGTAGCCATAGCCAGAGCTATGTTGAGGAGAGCATTCTGAATCAGAAGACACAATGGGAATGTCATGGGACTTAGTGGTGCAACAAAATAAGGCCTTGAAGAATCCTAATCCCATTCTCAAGTTATTTTTATTTTCTATTTGTTTTACTAATTAACAACTCTTTCAAAACCTATATATATAGATTAACATTACGAGTTTTCGTATGAATGATTAATTGTTACGGTTTCAAATGTTTTGGTGCTTTTCTTCTTGGTTTGGACTAAGGGTGAGTGAGAATATATATAATGTAAGAGTGTAAGTTTTGCAGCTTTATGCTCTTGAAATAATTGATTCCATTAAAAACAGATAAAAGTTAGGAATGTCTTGAATGAAAGTTTCGCATATATTTATGTATGAGTTATTTTGTTGATGACTCTCTTAATATGAGAGGTTTCTTCATTCAGGAATCAAAAACTTTCTTCTTTATAAATAGTAGCAATATAGCATCATTTATAATAATAAAGCAAAATGAGTTTTTGGGCAATTTTGACAAGTGTCATGCTCTCATCAATTCTTTATGTTTTACACTTTCTAAAAAAGGAAATATTTTATTTAAAAAATAATTTTCTTTTTATTAATTATTTAGATTAATTTTTTATTTTATTTATTAATTGAATGATACGGAGGAATTCTTGATACACGTAAAAAAATAATTACTTTTTTATACGGAAGGATATGGAGAAGACAAAAAAGTTGACTTTTAATAAAATCTATTTTTAATTAATATAATAAAATAGATTACCACCAAATTTACATCACAAATTAAATTTAATCTCCATACTTGATTATCTCTTGATTATCTTTATAACTTAATTATTTGAATTTTTATAATTATCTTAATATTTTATTTAGGCGTGTCATTAATATTGTGGTTGTTTATCACATTCTTCTAAACTAAATGCAATAATGGGGTAGGTTTCCAATTAGTCTAATTTACATGTTGAATTCAAATTCATTTGAATGTTTTTAATATTTTAATCATTTCATGTATCATAATTATTATATTGACAGTTATACTCTATGTTTCCAATAAAATGATGTTACGGCTATACTCTATGTTCCCAATAAAATGATGTTAATCTCTTCATATGGCTATAAAAAAGAAGCAAATCATACCGTCAAGGGTGGGCATGAACGAGAAGAAAACATAGTTACAATATTTTACTTTATAAACCACCTATACCAATTCATTACTCCTTCATTAGCAACCTCTCCATAATCACTATTCATAATTACCTCCAAGATTACATAAGAACACAATATCAGAAAAATATATACAGCAACAAATTTGAAACAAAATTACAGAGGAGAGAAATCCAAAATACGAAGAGGAAGAAAGTTGCGCTTTTTTTACAAAATTGCAAAATGTCGGCGCAGCCTCCTTCTCTGGCTAGATCAGGCGACTATCACTGTGAACCAAAATCGTCGGCTGTTGCGAAAACGCAACATAAACCCATCTGCCACTGCCATCAGAAATGCATACGTAACAACCATTGTAGTAATTTTCCGTCCTCATCGTGAAACTTGCCAGAAATCACAATCTCTATACTCAATCATTGTTGCGTTTCTTTTGATCGCTAGATCCGTCTTCGGTAGCTTTTCATTTTCTTTTCTTCAATTATCTCTTTTGATTGTTTCAGATTTAAAAAGTGAAAGTCTGGATTTGTATTTTTATTTGTTTTAATTGTTAAATAGAGGTAGAAGATTTGTTTTGATATGTAGAGTGTGATTATTGCATTTTTTTAGTAACAAAGGGAAGAAGATTTGATTTGTTTTTCTATAATGAGTAAAAGAGATGAACGTTGATCTTGCTGGGAGAGATGTGAACGTTGGTCTTCTTCTTCCTATGTCACAATTTTTTTATTTTTCTTTTATTGTCTTTTCTTTAAAGCATTATATTAATGGTACTTTAATGGTTACGTTTATTTTATTTCTCACATTTGTTCTTTTGACAGTGTAATAACATATGTTTTTTTGACAGGTAATAACATATGTTTTTTTTTATTAAATAATAACATATGTTTTAGTAGTTAACTTTTGTAATTCATTTTGAATATTATTTATTTTCAATGTTTGGTATATAAACTATACCATGTAATCTGATCAAATATTTTGTTTACCCTTTTCATGCATGTTATATCAGCACTTCAATTTTCTTTATATTCTTTTTCAAATTAAAATACTATTATTACACTATGATAGAATTACTCAACTCAACACATAATATTACAAAAATTATTTAATGTTTTAAATATTATTTAATGTTTTGTAAAGATTTATTATATTAGAATGCGCATTTCAAGTTAACACCAATTATTACTAAACGTATCAATTTATTTTTATTTTCATTTAATTTTAAGATTATTAAAATTTTGAGACTAATTAAACAATATAAAGTGTAGTTATATATTGATCGATTAAATTCAGTTAACTATGCATTGATTAATTCAATTTTATAAATTAAAAATATTTTTAATTTAATTAATAATGTTTTTGAAATTGTACATTGATCTTCCTTAATCAATTTTCATCTTCTTTTCCATTTTTATTTTAATCTTTATATTTAATTAATTGTAATTAATTATAATAAATGTACTATTAATGTATTTTATTTTTCTGTAATTTTAGTTTTATTATAAATTGTAAATTTTTTGTATTATTTTTAATAATAAATTGAAATAACCTTTAATATTAAATATTCTATTTTGATTTTATAATTTAGATTTAAAAAACCATTTTATAATAAATTAAAAATGAATAATTGAAAAATTAAATACTATAATGTAAAAATAACTAATGAAAAATTAAATTTTATTTCTATCATTATAATTAAATGTAATTAAATGGTAATCATGAAGAAAAAAATGATGATTAGAAAAAATTTTGTACCTTGAACAGTCAGATTGAAAATAGGAAAAATTCAACTATTGATACAAATACTTTTATAAGCGATAATAAATTACAAATATTTTTATAAATGGACACATGTTAATTGTGTTTTTATAAGTCAGAGTGTTTATTTAGTTGATTGAATTTAATTGTTTGATTGGTTAAGAAAGAAAGTGTATCGTGTAATTAGAGTACATGCATATTTATTGTGAATGTTTATGGAAGATTTAGATATTCCTAAAAATATCAAGAATTGTAATGTTTAGGGTGGTGGTCTTAATAAATAAATTAATTCATTATCAAAATGTGCAAATTGATTTTTGGTTATACATTTTAACATTAGCTCAGTCTTCAAATTATAAATATGTATTATTTATTTCTTTTACCATTTACTATAAAATTTTCAATTTCTGTTTATTATACTTCATTAATATATTTTATTATGACTTAAATATTTAAAAAAAATGATAAATTAATCAATTCCCTCTACAAAAATGGAAAACGTATTTTAAGTTGTTTTCTTATTTGAAAAAGGGGTTTTTGGATTGGAATTTTGTTTTATTTTTATATATAATGGAATTTATTTTACTAAATTAGATTTTTAAACATAGAATGATGATATAAAATTTGAATGTTAATTAATTAATATAATTTATTTTTATTTTGTTTTATAAAGTTTATTTTGACTTAATGAGACAATTATTTTTTCTGTTCATTTTATGAGCGCATCAGAAGAAAATTTATTATCATTTAGTCCCATTAAAAAATGATTCGGATACAAATCCAAAACATAGACTAGAGTAAAAGATACAAATCCTTACATAAAAATACATTAAATTTTAAATTTATGATGATAAATTAATTATTTTGTACTATTTTATTGAAGATTACCATTACAATCATCATTATTTTTGTTATCTTTATAAATGTAGTTATATTTAACATTATATTTTTAGAAAGTATAAGGAATTATTATTGATTTTAGAATTATTAGAAATAATTATACATTATTTAAAAATCGTAATACTACTATACGTATGTTAGGGATTTTTATTCTTTATAACTATTTTTTATTAAAAAATAATTTAATTTAGTTTTATACCTCACTCAATCTTATTGAATAAATCCATATTTATACTGGTTTTAGTTTATAATGAATTTTAGTTTATAACTAAAAGAGGATTTAATATTTATAATATATTTTAATTAATATTAAGATTATGCAAATTGAAACTACACATAATTGTATTTTTTTAAATGTGCAAACGGGTTTTAAGTTATGAAATCTTAATTTTTTATTATTTTAATATTAGCGGACTAATAAGATTAAACGGTCGAAGTTAGTCTGTTTGTAATTACTAACGGTTTGTGATACGCCATAACTTATATTTTAAATTACAAATGCAACCTATATCAAAATTATTTATATCAATATATTTATAATTTTTTTTAAAATTATAATATGATTTACCTTGGATAATTTGTATATGATTAACTTATTAATAAACTAAATGATTTTATATATTTTTGTGTTATTTTTTATTTAATGAGTTAATTTTTTTAAAAAAATTTACACAAATTATTAATAAATTATAAATACCCCGATTTTTTTATAATTTACAAAAATATTAGTTAAATTAATTTTTATGACATTTTGTCTATACAATAGTAATCTTAATATAAGCAAAATTTCTAAATTATAAGTATTTTTAAAATATAGTTTTTTCTTAAAAAATATTTAACCCGTGCCTCGCACGGGTCTAAGTACTAGTATTTGTTATAGAACTATTACATTATATACTTAGTTTACTTACATCCTTATATATTCTCAGAAGTCTCTGAGAAAATATCCAAAATATCCTCTGTTTTTATAAATGCATAATTGAACACATCAAATTTTTTTCTTACAAAATTTTTTGAGAGATGTATTTTTGGATTTTTTTAGATAAATGGTATTTGGTGCGTTCGGATACGTATATTTTAGTTTACCCAATCATATTTTTGGAATTTTATAAGTGCATCCCATATAGCAAGGATGAGATGAGAAATTGCCCTACTCGAATATGCGCAATTTGATAAATTGAACTAGTCCAATATTTGATTTTGACTTCGACTGTTTTTGGGCCCATTTGTTTTAACTTTATAAAAATTGATTTTTTTTCTTTGTATTTTCAAAAAACAATTTTATAAACTTGTTTTTTAAAATATTATCATTTTTTTATATACGTTTTTTTAAAATTTAAAGACTAATTTTGATATTCTATAATATTAAAATGCATTATTGAAGATCAAAATATAGTTTAAATTCACAATTATTTTTAAAAAAATTGTATTTTAAAAATAATTTTTATGAAAAGCTATTTAAAATAGCTTCAACATTAAGTGATTTTTAGAAAAATCTTAATATCGAAAAAAAGTTTTGATAAAATAATGAAATATCTAAAATAATATTTTAACAATAATTATTCAAACTAAATTTTTATGAAAAATTTCTTTAAAAATTTTATTTACTCAAAAATATATTACACTATAAAAATCAATTTAAAAAACAATCAAAACAAAATACGCTTTGTCTACTCGAAGTAGCTTTCTTTCATTTTTAGTAAAATTTATAGTATCAATATCACAAATCCTTTTGGTTTTTTCTTCACCCACCTCCTAACCTTCTTGCCAACCCCTGGTGAATTTACCACAATACCCCTTGTTTCGGAAGTTCATTTCCGAAAATGTACTTTTTTTCTTAAAAAAGGTGTTTTCGGAAATGTATCTCCGAAAACGTGTTTTTTTTAATATAAAATATTTGTTTCGGAGATGCATCTCCGAAATAAAGTTACATTTTCAGAAAATGTGGTGTTTCGGAAGTTCATCTCCGAACGCACCCCCCTTGGAGAATTCGGAAATGAACCTCCGAAAATATGTCTGGACAGAATAAAATGAAAAACAACAACAATTCGCTTTATTTAATCGGATGAAGATTACAACGATAATAATACATAAAATTAAAGTTACATATTGTTGAACACGGGTAGGTGGGGATGAGAGAGTGGTGGGGAGAAAAAAAGGCTTCCAAATTTCAAAAGGTGTACTACTGTAAGTAACAAATGACGGAGGAGGTGTAACCGGGGCCGGAACATATGACGGAGGAGGTGGATGTCCGGAGGAAGAAGAACCGGAGGTACGTCCACCGCGAGACAAAGGAGCCAATCAATGTAAGCTATAATTTATCATTATCATCAGGGGACGTCATTACAAAAAATTGGGAAAAAAATCTTATTATTTTTAATCTTGATTTTTTAGAAATGACGTCCCCAGATGATAATGATAAACTATAGCTTACAATGATTGGCTCCTTTGTCTCGCGGTGGACGTACCTCCGGTTCTTCTTCCTCCGGACATCCACCTCCTCCGTCATATGTTCCGGCCCCGGTTACACCTCCTCCGTCATTTGTTACTTACAGTAGTACGTATTTTTATTAACATGATAAATCCAATACAAAAACACTGTGCGATACAATCCGAAATTCGAACAAAACAAAACAAAACACGTCAAACAAAACAAAAACATGTTATTCTGCCTGACGAGCGTTACAAAATACACATCAAACAAAATAAAAACACGTTATTCTTCTCGACGAGCGAACTCCTCCGAATGAAGATAATTATACCAATCTTCATCCCACTCAGTATCAGAACCATCAGCGTTGATCACGCCTGAAGGCTGAGCCTGCGCGTCCGAGCCATGGACTCCCAGGGGACGAGAAGCAGAACCAGTCAAAAGCTTCTTCTTCTCCTTCACCACCTTTACCTCCTTCACCTCCTTCACCTCTTTCACCTCCTTCTTTGAAGAACCCTTTCTTCCCTTAGCGCCCTCTTTAGAAGAAGCAGTCCTGCGTGCTTGTTGGTTGCCTGACATGTTCCTGTAAACAGTTGAAATCGATTAATATGCGAGACAAAATAAAAAACAAAAAAATTTGAACTTCTGATACAATTCGGAAGTTCATTTCCGAAAACTGGGAGGGAGGTGTTTTCGGAAATGAACTTCCGAAACACCCCTGCGATGGACTTTTCTGCAACTTCCATGGCAAACCCCTAAACCAAACTTCAAACCAAATCAAAATGCTTCTAAACAACCTAAATACTACTAACAACCTAACCATATATCATTTATGCAATTAAAACCCTAAATAACATGCATTTGAATAATAGATCTAAAAATTTCAAAACTTACAAAGTGTTAGGATTGAGGGCTTTTGAATGTTGTTTAGCAGTGTGATTGGAGCCTTGATGCAGCTTTGGAATTCTGTTTGCACAAATTTTCGCCTTTGCCACTTTTTGTTTTGATTTAGGGTAAATGATTGGGGGAGGGGGAGTGTTTTGATAAATCTGCAGAAATCGCAGTATTTCGGAAGTTCACTTCCGAAACCCCTGCTTCGGAAATGAACTTCCGAAATAAGTCAATTTTTTCAAAAAAAAAGCGCTTCGGAAGTTCATTTCCGAAGCAGGGGTATTTTGGTATTTTCGCTGGGGGTGACCCCCATAGGGAGGTGGCCAAAGAAATTTTCATCCTTTTTCGTAATATTTTGGATTTATCGTTTTGTTATGTCACGATTTAAAGAGGAGGGGAAGAAAATGTTTTGAAGGGAGAGCAGTAAAAAACATTTCCTTTTTTTTTAAGAGATTTTTTTATAGCATAATAAAAACATATTTAGCATTAATATGTTTTTAATTTTAAAAATATTATAGCACTAAAGATTAAATTTAAAGAATTAATGCTTATTAAAAAAAATTAAAGAATTAATTTAAATTTTTTGAAATATTTATTCAAATTCTAAATATCACGATCCATTTCTTATTTTCACACACACTATTTTACTCCTCGCTCACTTCATTTTTAATGTTTGTATTTCTCACATTCTTTTATTATTCTTTTATACCATAAGAGACCTATATTACAACTTCACAAGCTAATTTATGTTAGATAAATTTTGTAAGTTGAAAGGATCCAACCTTAAACCGTGAATGTAATTATTTTTTAAATAATATTTCAAGTATTTTTAAAATGTCTTAAAAGTTAACGCGCATAAATACCCATGATAATTTACCTTATATTCGAGTTTGTATAAGATAGATGAAAATTCGAATGTAGGGAAGATGGAAATTTGAAATTTTCTATGAAGAGAATACATTTATGTTGTGTGATTTTCTAAATTCGCCTGTTTATATGCAAAGTAGCGTTGCTTTACAAGGTTGCAACCCTTGATGAGACACATCCTTTCAACAACACTTTACACTAAGTGTTGCAACTTTTCAATTTTTACCGGCTATTGCAACACTTCACAAAATGTTGCCAAGTGCTCATGTGCCGCATACAAGCCGCCATTAGTGCTACTACGTCAACGCCCCCCGTCCCGGAGTCAGAGTCGATGTTAGCGTGATGGGGAGTGTGGAGGTGACAAATGGCATAAGACTTGAGACCATTATGCTTCTCCATGAGACACTTTATCCTTTTTAACTCTTTTGTTGAGTTAATGAGAGTAACTCTATTTAAGGACTACTAAAGTAAGTTGAATTTTCTAAGCGGAACTATTTCTAATGCTTTGAATGTTAATTTAATCAATTGTAATTTTCTTGCGATTATTGGAACACACCAGTGATCATGTATTAATTACTTTATTAATTACAACAATCTCCTACTTATTCTAATAATGACAAGACAAATTATAAAAAGAAAATAAAGAATTCTTATAGAATTAAGTATCATTCGATTTGAACCTAACTTTAGTAAAGACAACACATAAATTTGTAATTTTAAGTAGCAAAGCTTTGAACCCGCTATTCCTTGTGATTAGATCGGTGTTACCTTACACATACTCTTTAATGGTTATTCTTCTATGTAATACCCCATAATTTTCATTATTTAATTTAATTAGAATTCAATTTATTAATTGGATTAATTGGAATTTTGGTGATTAATTGGAAAATTATGGAAAAAATAGAGCAATTGAGCCAGTGTGACAGTTAGTAAAGGTGGGGTGTTAACTAGTAGACCTTTTTTACTAAGTTATGCCTATTTTTCATAAAGTAAAGCAAGTTGAAAAAAGAAAAGAAAATAGAAAGTAAAATAGGAGAACTCAAGGCACGTGAAAGAGCATAGGAAGAGGAAGAGGAAGAATTCAAGATTTCTTGGCTAAGGTAAGGGGTGACTAATTCCTTTTAGCCTATATTATTAGTTGTGAATGATAGGACTGATTATGTATGTTGTTTGTTCCAATTGAATGTGTTAGAGATTTTAGGGTTTTGTAACCTATAGGATAAATTGGATGAATTGATGAAATTGGATGATTATGGGTTATGTTTGATGTTAGATAACTCCAAAACATGATAGAAATGTGGTAGAACACTGAATTTGAATTTGTTTTTATGTTGCATTCATTGTGGGATATTTTGGTTTGAGTTGAAAGAAGTGAGGTGCTGTCAAAAAGAGGAATTCTGCTACAGGTATGTGGTAATCGGTTACCGTAACCGATTATCGTAGCGAAGAATAGCTAAAGTGGGGATTTTTGGGTCTCGTAACCGGTTACACTCTGGGTTGTAACCGATTACGTGTGAGTTGTGAAAAATAGTGAATTGGTTGACGTTAACGTTAATCGGTTACGCTATTCGTGAAACCGGTTACACTGTAGCTTTTTTTAAAAATTAAAAGATTTTGTCAGGTGTAATCGGTTACGCCATTTTGGTAACCGATTACACTGAAACTTTTGAAAAATATTTTTGTTTCAAATTTTAAAAATTCATATCTTTCAAACCGTAAGTCCGTTTTAGTCACTGTTTTGGGCATTGGAAAGGTAATCGAGTGTTCTATCTAATGAATTGGTTTAACGGACAGTAATCCGATTTTATTTTGAAAATCTCAATTTAATTTGTTATGGTGTATTTGTACATTGTGTGCATAGTTTGATAAATGTGACAATGTGATGTGTTGTAGTAACGTAACGGTGATGTTGATGTTATGTTCGGTGTAAATTGTGTATGGTGATTATTTGATTGTGCTAAAACCTGAATGTACTATATTCAGTGTTGCTCTCGGTGAGTTATGTGAGATGATATTGTTTATCGTAATTGTTGTTGATGATTTCTATGCTAGATGTGTGCATGCATTCATAATCATAATTGTGGCTGTATCCCGTTGGTGTTTGGATCAATGGAAGCTAACTCTCATTGTATGGAATTAGTGATTTGACGGTGGATGTATCTAGGTGTTTTTTGGATCGGTGAGATGGGTTAATTCCATGATTTGGTACCACATGCATAGTGTCTCATTGCATTATTATTGATGATTATTATAACATGAGTAGATGCATTCCAGTGTTATATTGTGGTGGTGTGACTTGTGTTATTTGTAATTGTGAATGGTTGGTTGAATTTTTATAAAATCTAGAATATGTTGCAATAGGGTAAATAATTATGTATGACGTTTTGTTGTTTATGAACTGATAATATAGTTTAATTGTGGATATGTCTCACTCTTACTGTTGATCATTTTAAGATTAAGGAGTAGCGGCGTTGTGATTGGTGAGGATAGCTCGTAAAGCTAGTCCGTTTAGTTCAGTCGTGTCGATGTCACGCTCTAGTCTTGTAACACTGGGGAACGCTTTGTTTTAGAGTTATATTAATAAACTCTTATTTTATTTGTTGGATTCTAAGCCGGTAATTTAGTGCTGATAACTGGTGTTTTACGTTATTCAGATTATGAAGTTATTTTCCGTTGTGTTAAACATGTTTGCTGAATAATGTTGGTAGATGTTCCTCGGAAAAGCATGACAATGGTTTTAAAATTTTGTTAAGGAGTTGTAACATCCTTTTACATGTTTTACTCTAAATTTATTTTATATTCCGCGGGGGATTAGAAGGGTGTTACAGTCTACATCTTTTGCCTATCACTATTTATGGCGATGTGTTTTTTTGTTTCATGAATTTATCGTGAGAGAAACCTTAATTCTTATTTTGAGAGGACACCATTTCTAAATTCACATGGTGAAGTTCATATTGTATCTACTTTTCTTAAGATACATATTCTCAACATTGAGCTTCATTAAGAGTTTGAAAAACTCAACCCTCCAAATGCAATATTCAACTTAGGTTGAGGTTAATGTTTAATTAAGTTAGATTGGGTTTTTGTGATTGTTGGAACTCTTACTCAATTAGTTTCAATCCCATACATCTCGAGGTAGTCTTTACTAAGTCTCTGATCAGTGGTTTCATAAATGAATTAGCTAAATTATAGCTTGAACGTATATATGTGAGTGAAATTATTCCATCATTAATCAATTTTTTCATGAAAGAATATCTAAGACCTATGTGCCTATATTTTCATTATACACGTCATTGTATGTACTGGCTAAAATGGTTTGACTATCACAATGTATCAACACCTTTGAAACGTTGTTTTTCAGTCAGATCCACAAACTTCTTGACCAGCGGAAGCAAGATCCAAAAACTTTGATTCCATGGTTGAAACAGTGATACATATATGTTTTTTATTCTTCCAAGAAATTGCACCTCAAACTAGTGTAAATATCCTCCCATTTGTAGATTTATTATCTCCAATACTCAATATCCAACTGGCACTATTATATCCATTTAGTATGGCAGGAAACCTACCACAGTGAAGGCCAAGACTTTTGATTTTAAAAAATAACCGAAAACCCTTGTGATGGCCTTCCAATGGTCACCATTTGGATTGCTAGTAAATCTACTCATTTTACTAAATCCAAATGCTTTGTCGGGTCTGATACATTGCACTAAATACATCAAATAACCAATTGAATTTGCATATTCCAATTGAGCCATAACTCTTCCATCATTCTTTTGAAGCTTGAAATTATGATCAAATGGAGTATTCACTTCCTTGAAACTTAGGTATTTGAACTTATCAAGCATTTTCTCCGCATAATATGTTTGATTAAGTTCATAACTCCCACTATTTTGATTTACCTGGATCTCTAAAATAGTCCTAGATCTCCCATCTTGAATGTGGAAGATAAAAACATCCTGGTTTCTAAAATTTTATTCATTTCGTTATTAATAATCAACATGTCATCAACATGAAGACAAAGAAATATCATAATATTCTCACTCACCTTTGTGTACAAACATTTTCACGAGAACTGGGGGAACAATTCCATTTTAAAGTATGGTAGAGTCAAACTATTTATTCCAATTTTGGTGCTTGTTTTAATACATATAAGGACTTAACAAGCTTGCACATCTTTTTTTCATTTCGAGAAAGCGCATAACATTTCAGTTGCTCCATGTAGATTTCCTCATCGAGATCTCCATTTAGGAATATTGTTTTAACATCCATTTGATGAACTGTAATGTCATACAAAGAAGCTAATGAAAACAATATTCTAATTTTCGTCATCCTTTCTACTAGTGCATATAGGTTGAAATAATCAACACCTTCTTTTGTCTAAAATCCTTTGCTATTAGTCTAAGCTTGTAATTTTCCACTATGATACTTCTTTCTAAATACCCACTTGCATCTAATGAGTCTTGATCCTGTAGGTAGATCGTTAAGCTCCTGAGTGTGGTTTGACATTATTGAATTCCTTTTGTCTTGGATAATATCCTTCCAAAATGAGAAGTCTCTTGAAGCTACTTCTTCCCTGTAAGTCTTAGGATCACTTCCACTTAAATAATAATAGGATTTTTCCAAATAAAATTCTCACTGTTTCCTTCTACAAGATAAAAGGAAATAAGTCTAGAATCAATTTCGCTCGTTCTTACTTCTTAGATCCTTATCATTTCGGGATCTTTACTTATCATAAGCTCAGGTTGTGTTTCAATAATCTGTGTTTCAGGTTATGTTTCAACATTCTATCAAGAGCCTTCTACAAAATAAAAGGAAATAAGTCTAGAATCAATTTCGCACATTCTTAGATCCTTTTACTTATCATAGGCTTAGGTTGTGTTTCAATAATCCGTGTTTCGGGTTATGTTTCAACATTCTATCGAGAGCCTCCTCGCCAGGTTCTTTATTTGTAGAAAACTATGACTTCTTATCCATCGTAATAAGTTTCTCAAAAATTTCCATGTCTTCGGATTCAATAATTATATTTGACTCCAAATTCAAAATATTATATTCTTTATTGTTAGGTGCATAGCCCACAAAAGCATATTTGATCTCTCGAGGACCTAACTTATTCCTTTTAGAATTCATGTTCTTATATTAAGCGACACACCCCACTCTAAAGTAGCCAATATTTGGTGCTTTGCCTTTTCATATCTCATATGGAGAAATGTTAGTTTTCTTCAAAAGAATTTTATTCATTATATGACAAGTTGTCACTAAAGCTTCACCCTAAAAATTAAATGACAATTCAAAATGCATTAACATGGCATTTATCATTTCTTGATATATTTGATTCTTTCTCTCAACTATACCATTTTGTTGTGGTGTACGAGGTACAAAATATTCATGTATAATACCATATTCTTCACAATATGCACCAAATTCAATAGATAAGTATTCACCCCTATCACTTCTAAGGACTTTAATACTTATACTTAATTGTTTTTTCTACTTCCAATTTATAAATTTTAAATGCATTAAAAGCATCATATTTGTGCTTAAAAAGATATACATGTGTGAATCTAGAGCAGTCATTTATAAAAGTAATGAAATACTTATTTTTCCCATGGGTTAACATGCCATTGAATTCACACAAATCAGAATGCACAAGATCAAATAAGTTGAAATTTCTTTCTACACTACAAAAATATTTCTTAATCATCTTAGATTTAACACATTTTTCATATTTTTCAAAAATTATTAACATCTCATGCAATTAAACCATATTTGATTAATATCTTCATACTGCTTATACTAATATGTGTTACTCTACTATGCCATAAATAAGTGGATTTAGCCATATAAGCATAATTAGAAACTTTATTGATAATATTATCAGTACTACAAAGTTTAATAATTCCCTCAATGCAATAATAATTCTCTCAAATAGAACATAAAAGTTGTAATTTAAGGTCAATTTTTCTCATTTCATCTCTCATTTCCTTGCATTGATGTTGGGTTTTGGATGAAAAAACAACGTCACCTCGGATATGCATATTAGAAACACACCTACTTTTTAGAAAGGATGACAGAGTTCGCCAAATTGACGGAGCTTGAGAGAGAATCAAATAGGGAGAAGTCGAAGAAAGAATCGGTTTTAGATTTAAGCACTGACAATTCGATTCAATACATATATAATATGTCTACTCAACATTTTACCGTTGTTTACTTTTACCATTTTATTTTTTTCATGTTTCTATGGTACTGATTCTGCTAAAACAGAATCTATTTCTGATTCTGCATAATTCGAATATACATATCCGAAATAACCTTCATTTAAAAAAACAACAAGGGTTATATCAGATATACATATTTGAAATACCTTTCATTTTAAAAAAACACAAGAGGGGTTATTTAAGATATGTCTATCCGAAACCCCCTATTTTCGTAAAAATGGTGAATTCAGAGGTTAATATCCGAAACATGCCCTGGTGGCAGGATAAAAAAATTTGGGTCAAAATTGCTCCAAATCTTCTATAAATAGGGTCTCTAAATCACTTCTGTAACATCACACACCACAATCAGATATGAGTCAAACATATCCTCACCTTGTTTCTGTCTACTTCAGTGGTGAGATGTCGCCACGTCAATTTAGGTTCTCCGAGGACACGCCTCTCGCTGAGCTGATTACCATACTAAATTCTCTCCTGCAATATCCAAAAAATCGAAAGGTGGTCAAGCTCGAGTATCATTCACCCTCACTTGACACTAAAGGAAAGATAAAGTTCATCCATTTTGCACTGAAGATGGATGACAATTTAAAGATTATGTGGAGTACTTTTCACCGACACTCTACTAAGGCTCCAATAGAAGTCGATGCGAAGCTTAAAAGATAGGGAGAAGATGTTATCAAAATGTTGCAAGGTCCTCAGCTACCAGTTTATAACAAAATGTAATGTTAGATTTCTATTCCACTATCTATGTAATTTCGATTATCTATGTTAAATATATGTTAAGTTGCTTTGGTTTTAAGGTTTTTGATTCTATTTGTTAGTCAATGTTTATTTCGGATATGTGTGTCTGAAAGCTACCATTTGGCTTTTTCAGATATGCATCTCTGAACCTATGCAATAGAAAACTAAAATGTAGTGAGTTTGAAAATACATATCCAAATTGAAGGTGTATTACGGGAATTTCGCCAAAGGACTCTAAACACCCATTAAGAGTGCATTAAAAATTCTCAAACTTCTATGAGTTGGACACATCCATCACTATCTCTATGGACATCAACTTTGTTTTTAGCCAACACAATTTTAGCTTGTATATCTTTTGTTGTAGTTTTATTTAATGCATTGTATTGTATTTCTTTTCATAGATTGTATTGTTCTTTTTCAAAATGAAATGTTAATTCATATTTTAACATGAGGATAAGTGGTTAGAGCTAATTGTGTTAGTTGTTATATTTGATTATAAGTAGCTATTAATCAGTTATTTAGTTACAAGTTAATTAAAAAAATTAATTAATTATAATCACTAATAATCATCTTATCATTAAATTAATATAAAATAATTTAATTATCTCCTTTTTTATTTCTCTTTTTTTTACCCAACCATGTTTCTCAATTATATTTATTTAAATTCAAGTCTTATCCGCTGTGATCTTATTTATTTTCAACAGCTGCTTTTGGAGACTTTGCTGGATGTCACAAACTAGTGGATCTGTTATAATAAACCCACTTTCATATGAAATTGCCACACTCAAATATAGTATAGCATATATAATTGTTTATTATGACTCATTGCATGCCTAATATTTTTAACGAGTAATTTAAGAGTTCCCATAAACAGATAAAGACATAAAGTTCGGATAAACGAATTTGAAATACAACATAAAAATATATGTTAGTCATTGGATTTTAATGGTGAGACATAGGGTATAGTTTAAAAAAATTATCGAATAATAAAATCTAACGCAAATAGTTAAAACAAAAATATCACAATAATTAAAAAATAACATAAAAATATAAAAAATAAAATAATTTTTTTAATTATAATAAGGGTAAATATGTAAATTTAATTATAATTAGTATGGAGCACCTCCCCTCCCCTCTGAATCCCTCCAAATCAGGGGAAGCAAAAAGTGGCTCGAGAGCGAATTTGGTCCCCTCCATCTACCTCCCCTCTCCCTCTTAAAATTTGAACCAAACACATAAACTATTAAAAATCTCCTCCCCTCCCCTTTCCTCCATTTACCTCCAACCAAACAGACCCTTAAAGACTTATATGTAAGAAAAATTATATATATATATATATATATATATATATATATATATATATATATATATATATATATATATATATATATATATATATATATATATATATATATATATATATATATATATATTTAATATTTTAAAATTTGGAATAAATATGTAATGGTTTCTTTCATTTTAATCAATGTAATTGATGCTCTTAGTTCTTAAGTTTATTGAGATTATCGATATAAAGCATTCCAATTTTATATAACATTGTTATTATATTAATTTTAAAAAAATTTAACTGAAATTTTACACTGTAAATTTTTTTAACACTATTAAGTAATTAGGACCGTTGATTAATTTAAATATTTAATTTTAATCTATTTTAAAGTAATATAATTAAATAATGATGATATATAAAAAAAATTATAGAAATTAAACTCTTTTTTGTAATAGTTAGTTTGATAAATCCAACAAAAGAGATATTATGTTAGAAAACTGCATTTTTTTAATTTATTATTTTTATTTTTAAAATTTTATTACTTGTTTATTATTTTTTATTTTAAAATATTATGCACTACAAGAAATATGTTGTCCAGCCACGTGAATTTGTGGCGTGGTTCATATGTGGCTAAAAAACGGTAGTTGCGACGTGGCCATAACGTCACTATAACAATATATATTTTCAACATGGGTATAACGTCGGTACGTTAAAATAATTAAAAAATAATAATTAATACTCTAACAATCAGATGGAGGAATTTTTGAAATTTTGAAAAATTAAGTTGTGTCATGGAATCCACGTCGCAAACTTTTTGGGGGAAAAGTTTGACTTTGACTTGACTTGGTTCTGACTAGAATGAGTAAAAGCAATAAAGAAAGTTATTGTTTGAACTGTTGCGTCATGCATTCCACGTCGCAACTATAGCGACATGCAGACCACGTGGCTAATATTTGACTGTTAACAGGTTGCGACGTGATTTTCACTTTGCTGATTGTATTATGAAAATCACGTCGCTATTTCCCAATAAATACAGCTAGCGCGCAGACTTCTGCGTAACCCCATCTCTTCCTCTTTCTTTCTTTCTTCCTCCTTCTTCCTTCCCCATTCTTTCTTCCCCTTCTCTTCCTCTCTTCTCCTTCTTCCACCATATTTTTTTCTTCTCCTTCCTTCACAAAATTAATCTAACAGATTTTTTCTTCTTTTTCCTTCCACAAAATTAATACAAAGTAGTATTTTATTGTTTTTTTTAATTTTTCGTATAAAAAAATTATCTCTAATATTTTATTTTTTTTGTTGTAGAGGTTTTCTAAGCTTTAAGATTTCAAGCTTCATTTGAGAGTTTATTTGAAAGCTTCATAGAGGTGAGTTTTCAATTTTATCTCTATAATTTCTAATTGATGTATGTGTTTGTTTAGAATTTTAGTGTTGTATGCTTATTGTTGTTTGCTTAAGATTTTAGTGTTGATTGTTTGTTTAGGATTTTAGTGTTTATTGTTTGTTTTTTAAGATTTAATATATATATATATATATATATATATATATATATATATATATATATATATATATATATATATATATATATATATATATATATATATATATATATAATAGATTATATTTTAGTGTTTATTGTTGGACTATAATAAGAAAATATATTTTTTATTATAAAACAGATTATATTTTTATTTTCAAATCTATATTATTATTTATTAAAAATCAGAATATTTTTATTTAGTAAAAAAAAAATATTTTTAAATATATAATATTTAGTAAAACAGAATCTATAATTAAATTTATTAAAAAAGTAGAATATATTTTATTTTTATCTAAAACAGAATTTATTTTAGTAATAATAAATATTATAAAATCTGTTATATATATATATATATATATATATATATATATATATATATATATATATATATATATATATATATATATATATATATATATATATATATATATATATATATATATATATAAGAATAAAATAGAACTTAAAAAATAGAATACATAATATGTATTATATGTTAGATTTTTATTATACGTTGTTTTAATTAGAAATTGTGTAGAATAATTGAATTTTATGTAATATTTTGTTTATTATTATATTATAAATTTAATATATTTTAGTATTTTATTTATTATTATATTTTAATTTTAATTGTGAATAATATTTTACTTATTATTATTGTAATTAAATAAATATTTTTTATTAATGGTTATTAATTTCGAATAAAAAATATTAATAATAAATCCTTTTTTTAATAATAATAATAATAATCATTTTTTTAATTTCATTTTTGTGACATGTTTTACATGTCACTAATTTATGACATGTGTAACACGTCGCAACTTCTTAAAATAAATCGGGATGTTGCAAAAAAAACTGTGCAGGTTGTGAAGTGTTTTTCACGTCGCAACCTTGTGGCATGGTTAACACGTCACAAACATTCTCCTTATTATGTGCGTTCCTGCTTTTTCTGTTCCTGTCAGTACCTTTGTCTGTTCCAACAGAAAAAGTTGTTGGTGTCTGTGCATCACGTTGCGACGTAATTTCCATGTCACTATTCAGTGACGTAAAAATCACGACACAAATGAGTTGCCACGCACTCCCAAGAGACATAGTATAGGTTCACGTCGCAAATTTGGTGTTGTGACGTGATTTTCCACTTTGTGGCATGAAAATCACGTCACTACAGAGCTTATTTTTTGTAATGATGTTTATTGAAATTATTATTTATTTTTTAAAAATATAAATTAAATAAAGTATCAAATATTATGATTACTTTTAAAATAAATATTTATTTAGTTTAATTATTAATGTTTATTGTTAATGAAAAAATATGCATTTTAAAAGAAGTTATATTTTATGCAAGGGAGGCGGAGAAAAAAGCTCATTGTTGAGGATAGGGGTGGAAACGGAAAACTAATTATTAGTTTCAATCAAATTTGAGGACGGTTACAGAGGCGAAATTAAATTTTCTTAAATTCATTTCTGACCCGCTCTATTGTCTTGCCTAATCACGATCAAATTTATAAGTTGTTAGTTTATAGACTATTAGTTTGCCTCTTGTTTGAAACTCTGCTTTTAGGTATTAGAAAAGGCCAATTCTATCATATTTTTTATGCAATTTTTTAAATTATTTTATTTTACTTTGGTGTTTCATGATTTCTATATTAATTTTTTTTTTTTTGTGTGGCTTTAGGAAGTAACTAGTAAAATAACATAAATGATATAGCTACACCAAAAATGACAACTAACACCCGTAATTTGATACGGTTTTGATTTTTTTAATATATTTAATTTTTTTTTGTTTAAATACAGATACATAAGCACACGTCAGTACTTGAGATGGTGTAGCTTATGGTGTAAAATTTTCTGTGTAAGAATAACAACCCTCGTAAAATAAATGTGCGTATTTAGGAGTAAGTTTATTTAGTATGATATAAAATATATTTAATTATATATGTAAATTTTAAATTGATTATTTAATTATAAAATAAATAATTATCATATAGATTCAATTATATTAAATAATCGTAAAAAAAAAAGAAAAAAAATGATCGTAAAATAGAGAAAGAAAAAAATTAGCATTTAAAAATAAAGATTTTGCCTCTCAACTAAAAATAATCATTGATTAAAATAAAATAGATATTATCTTGATAGGGACTCATGATATGGAAAGTTAATTGTTTGCACCACTATCGAGTATTATTCGAATTGATACGGTATAAAATTTATTTAGATACACATGTAAATTTAAAATGAGTTATTTTATTGTAAAAAGCAAACAATTATATAAATAGTATTGGATTAAATAATCATACAAAAAGTAAAAAAGAACTGGTGGGATGGAGAGTAAAAAAAAAAAATTTTGATATTTGAAAATAAGAATTTTGTCTCTCAAATAAAGATAATGATTGTTTAAAAATAAAATACGTATTATATTGATAATGACTCGTAAGTTGCTAGTTGTCATAAATAATTATACTTTTCAATTGAGATTAAATTTTGTGTTTTGAAAATTTAACAATTTTCAATGTTCTTCTTAATTACATTAAAAATGGATTCAATTTTTGTTATTTATACTAAAAAGTAAATGTGTGTGCACGCGTGTGTATGTGTGGGCATGCACGCGCACGTGTGTGTCACTTTGTGGTTTATTATAATGGGAAAAATTGAGACATTGACTAATTATTTTGTTGACTTTTCGTTAGTGTAAATTAATATAATAGAAAAGGGCAATCTAGATAGTTTTAATATATCTTCTTTTCTTAGTTATATAGTTGATTAGTAATTTTAATAGTAAATAGTAATACAATATCTTATTTTTAAATATCCAACACTTTATTTGTCTACTCATCATTTTCACTTCACTTAGAATCGGTGATGTCTCACTTATATGAGATTTGGAAATGAATTGGTCTATTTATACTTGAGTCCCTTGTTTTACTGATCTTGACCATTATCATCATTAAATAAGTTGTTTTTAAATCTGAGTGCATTCTTTATAGCCATCAAGAACATTGTCTTCTTATCTTAGTGTGATCTTTATGGTAATTAACAATTTTGTCTTCTTGTTTGTGAATGACAAGGTCGATCGATATAACTTGATATTGACATAGACCCACCTATGCTACTTTGAGTCCTTTCCATGAACTTAGCATTCTTTATCCCTAGGGGTTTGAAGTCTATTGATGCCAGGTGGACTTGGGCCATTACAGATATATTGATATAAAGTTCCTCGAACACAAAGCCTAAAAGAGTATAGTGATTAAATCATAAGTATTATCAATAAAGACTCCCAAAATAAAAAGGCATATAAAGGCAAAGTACTCTAATAGAAATCCTGATATTACATAGTCCTTCAAGTACGAGACATGTCTAGGCGAAGTTCTTTAATATAAGAGGTTTCTCATTCATTTATAATAGTGAGATAAACCGATCATGCTTGGGGTTGGTCAGAGCTCCTCCCCCCTCCTTTTTAGTATTCCTAGGAAGCTTTATGTTTAGAGGGTCGAAGTTGAGTGGGCTTATGTCATTATAGAAAGAATTACACCGGTCAAATCCCTCAAACAAGAAGCTTGTATGGGAGAAATGATTGATGATAGAAAGAAGTACATCGTGAAATTCTATTCTTCGTAGGACAAATATTGGACATGATGTCTAAGCCAATATGTTCAACATCTTAAACCAGAATTGATAGACAATAGAAAACAAATTATAAATCGTAAAGCAATAAAGAACACAGGAAAATTGGTAACCCAATTCAGTGCAACGTCACCTACGTCCCAATTCAGTGCAACGTCACCTACGCCTGGGGGGATTTCAACCCAAGAAAGGAAAATTGATCTCAATAGTATTGGTAAAATTAGCCTTAGATGAACAAACCTTGTTCAATGCCTTCTTCCTAATACTACATGTATCTTTCAATTTAAGAGCCCTCTAAATCTGAGAACCCCTCTTAATTTCTCTCAATCAGTATCCTAGTGATCTTTACATAAAACAGATTTAAGGAATATTGACATAGAACTCAACTAACAAAATGACCTCTATGCCTTGGAAATGAAACTTAGGCTCTATAGAGGTGCACAACACAAACAAAGGACCCAAAAACAAAACCTAACACATAAGATCTTCAACTCTATCTCACAACTGCTTTATTGTTAGGAGGGGTCTTTATATAGCAATCATCTGATAGGCTTTTCTCTAATGGGCATTTGAATTGATAATGCATATTTGATTTGATGCAGTTTTTTTTATGAAGATTTGTTTATGATGAAGATTTGATTTTGTTGTAAAAAAAAGTATGACTTAAAATGAATTTAAATCTTCTTAGGTTTGATATGGTTGTGGACAATCTTTTGGCCAATCTTCCTTAAATTCATATTGCTAAAAGATACAAAACATAAATGACAATTCTTCTTAGGATCAATCAAAAATGCGCTCAGATTTACTCACTTAATTTATTCTCCAGATTGAGGATATTGGGGACTTTATCCTTCAGGTTTTGGTTCTGCAACGAAGGTCGCCCATAGCAGTGCGTATCTATGTTATGACACTTTCCTCGCCATCAAATTTCTCGCTAGTCGGAGTTGTTGTCTTTCTATTCACCATGATGGATGGTGAGGATGAACGTGAGGACATTAATTAGACTGAATGCTGCAATAAATGCCCGGGTCAATTATAATAGGGCCCGCAGTGGGTAAGTAATTTTTTCCTACGGGTCTTATTTGTCACCTTCTAAAGCAGGTTACAAGACTTACCTTTGCCTTTCTTCTCGAAGTCTTGAAGAAACAAAAAGGCACCAGTCAGGTACTGAGCCATGAGACAAGGATCTTGCACACCTTTGTAGTAGTCAAGCCACCAGTCTTCTAATTCTCTAGTGTAGTGAAAAGAAGGCAAGAATGTGATACCGTTAGGTGAGATTTTAAAAGACTTAAACTAAAATCTTTAGTGTGAGGAAGGAAAATCATTCGTAATCGTAAGGTTAAGACATAATAGCTTTGAGTTTGGGTTGGATGTGAGTTAAGTGAATGTTGGTTGTAACGTAATCCGGTTTGATTTGTAAATTACAAACCGAATAGAACCGAACTGCGCGGTTTTGTTTAAAAATGGCATAAACACATTCGAACCAAATGCAATTTTTTGCAGTTTCAATTTAGTTCGATTCGATTTTGCAATTTTATATTGAACCAGTTTGGTTTTGAACACCCCTACTATCGGGTGAAGGAATCTAATTTATAATCGTAACCATTGCAAATTGCTAAAAGACCCACATGAATTTTTGCCATAAATGTTTTGTCGCCTACCTAGCTTAAGTCAAACACTCCATGAAACACCTATTTATATCCCACCTACCTGCCCAGTTCATCACGGCAAGCACAGTACCTAAACTTGGTTTCATCAATTATCACAATTCACAACAACCCCAACATCAATAATCAATTTTTGTTTCTATTTTTACTGACAGGCACCTATTTTATTTATTTTTCGCCCCACGAACAATGAAACAATTAACTACCCTGTTTATATTCCATTCCAAATTAACTTTTATTTAAATATGAGTATTAAGTTATATAAATATTTTTTTCAATTTTTTTTTATAATTTAGTCTTAAAAATTTTCGGCCACAATTTTTTATACTTAATATCTTTTTGATAAAAATAGTTGAGGAGGAGTTGTTGATAAACTAGTTAATAGCTTTCGGTAAATGATTATAATTGAAAGTTTATAATTGATGAATGATAATTATAAATTAATTAAAATGTTTAATAAAATAACGGTTTTAATAATTAATAAATACAAAATGACATAAATGATATTCTTTAATTAAAAATTTAATAATTACATTATATTTTATAGAGGAGGGTTATATTTACTCGAGTAAGTTATTATAACTTACTCCAAATCTAGACCATTGATTCTTCTCAATATAATGGTTAAAAATAATAAGTAATAGTTTTCTCTCTCCACATTTAATTACTTATTATTTTTAACCACTGGATTGAAAAGAATCAATGGTCTAGATTTGGAGTAAGTTATAATAACTTACTCTTGCTTTAAATATAACCCTCCTCTATTTTATATATTACTATTAAATTATTTTTTATTTAAAATTAAACATAACAATAATAACAATAAACACATGTAAACAATTTATCATATTTAATGTGAGAATGAGTAAGTTATATGAGAATGAGTATGTTATATGAGAATGTGATAGTTTAATTTTAATAACAACTATTTGATTTATATTTAATGATTGAGATTAAAAAATATTTATAAAATTTGATTAATAAGTTCTATTTCCTCTTAATGACACATGATTTAGTGAAAACAAATATTTAATCTCAACTTTTACTTTTTTAATTCTGACAATTGTTATTAAATTCTCACATTTACATATAACTTACTCACTCTCGCTAGGTATTATACAGGGTCAGTCCCGACTTTTTAGAGGTACAGGCCAAATAAATAAATGGACCCCTAACCAAAAAATTAATGTTTTACTCTCTTCTAAAATAAAAAAGAATCTCAGAGACAAGATCAAAAATACGAAGTTTAGGTTGTTTCTAACCATAAAAAGAATTTCAATGTAGATAAGTAGTCATCTGCAAATCATTAAAGAATTCGAAATCGAAATATAATTAACTGGATTAGGAATGAGAATTTTTTTAAGAGCTTTAATTGTTCCAATTTCTAAGCAACATCCACAACTCAAAAAATAAAAGTGACGTTTGTTCTTGCTTTAATTGTAGAAAATCAAATCATATGGCTAAAAAATGTAGGAGTAGGCGTAAACCATATTGTAATCCTAATATGTAAGTTAATAGTAAGAAGTTTATTTCTATGATTAGAAAAATAATAAATCAAAACATAAGTGATAATAAATTTGATTTCAGCATAAAAATTTGAAAACAAATGAGTTAATTGATGACAAATTTTATATATTTAATTATAAATATAAATAGTTTCTAAAATTTATACTAAAATGAATTAAAATAAAATTATAAGAGATTAAGAGTTACAATAAATAACCATCGAAAATAAAATTTGATTTAAAATTTTATTATAAATTTTAATTGATTATATATAAAAATAATAATTAAGATCTAAGAAATGTTAATTGTCACAAAAATTATATCTTTTTAAAATGATGATTTTACCTCTATTATTTCTAAATGATCCATAATTTATTGCCATAGATCAAGTTATCTGCAGGACCATAAACAAATGAATGAATTAACAATTTATTATATTATATTGAAAAGACAAAAATGCATTGAAATGAGAATTGACATTGTCTTATCTAATTTGTAAAAAGGGAGTATTTATGTAAAAAATTAACGTATTTAAAATATGGAAGCCGTACAAGTTATGAAAGAGAGTATTTATGTAAAAAATGAGAATTGGCATTGTCTTATCTAATTCGTAAAAAGAGAGTATTTATGTAAAAAAATTAACGTTTTTAAAATAGGGAAGCCGTACAAGTTATGAAAGAGAGTATCTATGTAAAAAACTAACATTTTCAAAATATGGAAGCTACTAAGCTTCGAACCGATACCTCTGGGATTCTAAGAAAACTGTAAGTCGCTGGGCTACCAATCAAGAGATGTTGAACACTTACGCCAGCCTTTATATATTTTACTATTGCAGTATTAATTTTTTTTTAATTGCACCTCCTAAATTCGAGGCCCCCAATTTTTTGAGGCCGTGGACTGTGGGCCTTCTTGCCCGGGCCCTGGGCATGAAATTCTAAACTATAATAAATTTTTAATTCATTCATGTATTTGTTTATGGTTCTGCAGATAACTTGATCTATGGTAATAAATTATGGATCATTTATAAATAATATAGGTAAAATCATCATTTTAAAAAGATATAATTTTTGTGACAATTAACATTTCTTAGATCTTAATTAATTTTTTATATATATAATCAATTAAAATTTATAATCAAATTTTATTTTCGATGGTTATTTATTTTAACTCTAAATCTCTTATAATTTTATTTTAATTTATTTTAGTGTAAATTTTAGAAAATATTTATATTTATAATTAAATATATAAAATTTGTCATAATTAACTAATTTGTTATCAAATATTTATGCTGAAATCAAATTTATTATCACTTATGTTTTAATTTATTATTTTTCTAATCATAGAAATAAACTTCTTACCATTAACTTACATATTAGGACCACAATATGGTTTACGCCTAATCCTATATTTTTTTAGCCATATGATTTGATTTTCTACAATTAAAGCAAGAAAAAATGTCAATTTTATTTCTTTGAGTTGTGGATGTTGCTTAGAAATTGGAACAATTAAAGCTCTTAAAAAAATTCTTATTTTTGGAAATAAGGAACTTTATTAGCCAAAAATAGTTAATACAACGCGATCACAAGGATCCAGCATCGCCAAGGACAAGGAAAAAAACTAGAGGTGAGCTCTAAATAGTCATAAGACTAGCAATATGAGGTTTTAAAACTCTACAAGCCCAACCCCTAAAAACTATTTTATTAATAATCCCTTGAATAGTATGTTTTCTATCTCTAGGAGATCCAAAAATCAAACTGTTCCTGTGAATCCAAATGCCATATAAATCTTCAGCTAGAGCAAGTTTGAGTAAACGAGATCTCCAGCCTTTGCCTTTTGTACGCGTCATAAGCCAACTAATCTCCTCATCCCAAAGCTTAGGACAACGATCAATTTGAATCCAGTGAAGAATAGCCCTCCAAATCTCATGATACTCGTTGCAATCAAAGAAAATATGGCTATCGGATTCGATCAGCCCACAAACAAGACAGTTAGTATTGTTGATGAAGCCAAACTTACACAGTCTACTTTTAGTAGCAAGTCTCTTGTGACATAGAAGCCAAAGGATCATAATAGCACAAGGACGAGCAGGATTACGAATGCAAAGATTACTCCAATCCATAGAAGGATTAGTATTAAAGCTGCTATAGATTTCCCCACAACAGAATTTGTTTTTCAAGATCATCCCTTCCCACTGTGATTGACATGATTGAATGAGGGATCTAGTGTTCATGATTTCTCTTATGATCCAGGTACTAGCAGAATTAGGAGTGAATGTCATAATAGGTTGCTGCTTCAGGTAGTACGCGTGAATCCATTTAACCCATAAGTTATCCGGCTTGTTACAGATGTTCCACAGTAATTTTAACAAAGTACATTTGTTCCAGATGTGGATATTGATCACCCTAAGACCTCCTTTATTAACAGGCTGACAGACAGTTGTCCAAGCAACAAGGCTCTTACGGCTAATATGATCTTTTCCTGTCCAGAGAAACGATCGACATATAGAATCAATCTTGGCAAGCACAACTTTAGGCAAAGGAAAACACATCATCCAATAATTGACTATGGCAAAAGAGATACTTTTGACAAGTTGTAATCTCCCTGCATAAGTCAGTAGCTTAGAGGTCCAAATACGAGTCCTGCACACAATTTTATCAATCAAAACCATATAGTGGTGAATGGAGAGCTTCTTTGTAGTAATAGGTACACCAAGGTACTTGAATGGCATAGTCCCTTCTTGGAATCCAGACAAGGCAAGAAGGTTATTCTTCATCTCTTGAGTAACAACACCAAAAATATCTTGCTTTTTCCTTTGTTCACCTGCATCCCTGTGGAGTTAAGAAATCTATAAAAGGTAGATAGCAAAAGATCAACCGAGGCAATATCTCCCCTGGCTAAGAGGAGCACATCATCTGCAAACATTAAATTGGTGAGCTGCAATTTCTTGCATTTTGCATGATGTTTAAATCTGGGGTTTAATTGCATATGATGCAGGCTTCTTTGTAAATACTCCATCAGCATAGCAAAAAGGTAAGGGGAAATGGGATCCCTTTGCCTTATACCTCTTCTAGCAACAAGCATCTTCGAGTGGCTGCCATTTATGTTAAATCTATACGACACACTAGTCAGATTTTGCATTATCCACTTAAGAAATTTTAGAGGAATTCCCAACTCAGCCATAATACATTCCAGAGCCTGCCAATCAATCATGTCATAGGCTTTTTGTAAGTCAACCTGAAACATACATTTTGGAGGACCTTGTTTCCACTCATAGCCTTTAAGAAGTTCAAAAGCCAAGAGTATGTGATTCTGAATCTGTTGTCCAGGGATGAAAGCAGCTTGGTTAGTACTCACTATACTTCCTATGACTTTGCTGAGCCTATTAGTCAAAATTCTGGAGATGATTTTGTAGAAAGTAGAACACACTGAAATTGGTCTAAATTCTCTAATAGACTTTGCAGAGGGACTTTTAGGAATAAGAGAGACTAAAGAGCAATTGAAAGCCTTGTACATTTTGCCTTTGTCAAAATACTCATGGATAGCAGCAATCACATCAGGTTTGATTGTGTTCCAACTGGTTTTGAAAATTTTTGCAGTGTAACCATCAAGACCAAGGGCTGAGTTATCATCAATCCCCTTGAGGGCAGCTAAGATCTCATCCTCAGTAATGCCACTTTCCAGGGAGATTTTCTGATCTCTATTGATTTGAGAGCCATGTCTAAGAACACCAATGTCCACACAGTCGAGAGAATTAGCTTTATGCCCCATAAGATCTCCATAGAAACCCAAAATTTCTGCCTCAATGTCAACCGGATTAGAGAGAATCTGACCATCAGCAGTTTCCAACATTGAGATGGCTTTAGAGGATTGTTCCATTCTAACAGATGCATGAAAATATGCATTGTTTCCATCTCCATCCCTTATCCATTTTATTTTGGACCTTTGCTTCAGCACACTCTCCTCAATATCATGCCACTTAAGGAGTTCTTCACTGCATCTTTTCACATTAGTGATTTTATCAGGATTCCACTTGTCCATAAGGAGGCTTTCTTGAGCAATTGCTAACTGTTCTCTAGCTTGGATTATTCTTTGATTAGCAGACAGTAAAGGTTTATTCAGCTTGTATAAGACCACTTGGAGTCTTTTAAGTTTGTGCCAGAGGATAAAGCTTGGGCTTCCCTCAATAGGAGAACTCCAGTTAGCCTGCACAATTTGATGATAGCCCTCAGTTTCAGTTAGACAGTTAGGGAATCTAAATCTTCTGTGCCTTTGAATATTTTGGACATGCTGCTGTGTCGCACCCCAATTTTTGACCTAGTCTTTTTTATAGTCATGTCGAATTCGTATTTCATTCATCGTTCATGCATCGCATCATGGCATATTTTGAAAATTTTGACATTTAATTAAAGTCAATAAAAATAGCCTTCATTTGCATTTTTACATGTTTTGTTTCATTAGTTTTTGATATTTTAATTTAATTTTAGTTCATTGTATTTTTCATTAGAATTAGTATTATATTTTTTTTATCTTTTTAGTTTAGATTTATCTTAGTTTTATTTATCATTTAGTCAAAAAATGTATAATAAAAAGAGTGAGAATTTGGGTTAAGCCCATTTCACATTAAAAGTCCATTTACATTTTTTGTATACTAAACAAAAACAAAAAAAATTGACAAACATTCTTGCTCCTTGCCTTCACGTGACTATGCACTATCACCATCATCTTTCCTGCAAAACAAATGCTACACTCCAAAATCCCTGCTGCACAATACAATGCTACATGTCTGTCCAAAGTCAGCTTCAAAACCAGCCAAGAATTACACCAATTTGTCCAAAACATAACCTGCATCATAAAGAAAATTACTCAGTTCACCACATATGTTCAAATTTCATCCATATTTTCCCCCCAAAACCAGTTGCATTTTATCTATAAAAACAGACATTCCACAAACACAGGGGGGGGAGAAAACGATTCAGAGGGGGAGCCACGAAAAACCATATACGATACTAAACCTCTTACTCCTAAAACTTCTCTTCCTCCAAACCTTCAAACCTTAACCTCTACTGAGTCCTCTCTCAAAACCTCACCCTCACCCAAAATCATCTTCAACCACGTAACCAACCACTCATAACCCAACCTTCTGCCCAGAAAAATCCTAACCAAAACCTTCACACCTACAGAAAACGCAATAACAGTCCTCACAACTTCACCTTCATAACTCACTCAACCGATCCCATCACACAATACATCCACACTGCAGCACTCCCATTCATCAACCAAAAACACACACAGCAATAACATACTTCAACCACCACAAACCCAGCACCAACCGCACAGATTCCAGAAGAGAAGAACAGAGATCGAAGATAACATACCTGGGTTAATAATCTTTTCCTGTTTTATTTTCAATCTGTGCTTTCGTTTTCGTTTACTTTCTCCATTGCGTCTGGATTTCGTTTCCGTTTTGCTGTTTCTTTCCGTTACCTTGTTCAATTCATTCTTGTAACACGAATCAAAATCTAGTGAAATTGGGGCTTTAGGGTTCTGTTGGGGAAAGGGTTCAGATTTGTGCTATCATGTTTGTCGGTTGATGAGAGAACGTGAGATCGAGAGAAGGTTTAAGATTTGTTTTGTTGTTGCTATGCATTGAGAAACAGAAGTGTGAAACGCATGAGATGGGAAGAGAGAGATTCGTAAGAGAGGGTACAGTTTTGGAAACAAAGAGATTTTTTTTATTGATTACTTTTAATTTATTTTTATTGATTTCCAATTAGAATAATTAAAAGGCAATTAATAGAGAGAGCATTGTTTTATTCCTTTTTCTTCTTTTATTTATTTTTTTAATTATTAATTTTATTTTATTCCTTTTTCTTCTTCTTTTTTTATTAAATTTATTTTTTACATTTAATGATGTTAATTGATAATTGGTATATTTGGTCAATGTCATCCCTCTTTTGTAGCTAGCATTTTTTCTTTTTTTTCATTTAATTCAAAAATATAAAAAAACTAATTAGGGAGAAAATTGAGGGGTGGGGGGCCGTTCTACCTCCACATTTTTTTTCTCCACCTTTTTTATTAGTTTTCTTTTTAGTTAAAATTTTAATTAAAAAAAAACAACTTATGAGAGATTTAAGGTGAGGGGCGCTACTGCTCATTTTTTTAATTATTTTTTTATTCTATTTTATTATTTTTATTTACTTATTATTTTTTCTAATTATTAAGATTTCTAGAAGTTAATTAGATTTTTGTGTGTTTGGGCCATAATTGCTAGTAGGCCTAGCTCATTTTCATTTACAAACCCTTTTTTCATTGATACACCTCTTTATATTTTCTATTAATTTAAATAAACTAATTAAGTAATTTCTTTTTGTTTAGAATATTTTCTTAGAAAAGACAAAAATAATATATGTCCTTTAGATGTATGTTTAGGATTTATCAAAATATTTTAAAATGATAATAAAAATTACTTTTAATAATCGAATCGAGTTTAGTCTATAATGGATAATGAAGAAGGGTTTGTACGTACTTGTACAAGTTGTTCTTTAAGCATTTAGGCGATGGCCGTTAAGCCTTTGTTTGGATGTTTAAACTCCATTAAAGACTTCTCAAAAATCGATTTAACTCACTCTTTTTTTTTTATAAAAACGCTTTTCTTTTAATCAAATCATTTTAGTCAATAATGGATAATAAAGAAGGGTTTGTACGTACTTGTACAAGTTGTTCTTCAAGCGTTTAGGCGATGGCCGTTAAGCCATTGTTTAAGCGCGTAGACTCCGTTAAAGACTTCATAAAGTTCGATTTAACTAATGCTCTTTCAAGCGTTTAGGCGATGGCCGTTAAGCTTTTGTTTGAACGCTTGAATTCCATAAAAAAGATCTTTCAAACCTAATTCATCTCGCCTTTCACAAAACAATTTCAACTCATCAAATCATCCTTTTTTTCATCACTTACGAGGGGGTTGTACGTACTTGTACAATTTTCTCTTTCAAGCATTTAGGCGATGGCCGTTAAGCCTTTGTTTAAATGTTTGATTTCTCTTGACAAACAAACTTCAAATTTATTCACACCTTTTAACTTTAAAGCCTTTTTTATAAACGAGACACTTGTTCAATTCAAATGCAATTATACTTCCACATGTGAAGATCGAACGTTTTCCACTCGAATGCGATGATGGCCAAAATCTTGTTCTAATCTTGATTTAGTTATCCATTCTTGTAGTGATGCAAACAATCTCTTATCCATGTGCGCATAAGTATTGTTTGAATGCGATCGAGTACCTCTCGCTAAAATCAATCAACAAACTTTCGTGGTTCCATACCCCGAACTACGATTGCTCTGACTTTCCCATTGCACTAGGGAATACGTAGGCACAAGATGCAAATGTCTTGGCGAGCACAATAATAAAAAACCTTTTTTTGTTCCTTTCTTCTTTCCAACCTAATAAAAAAATGCAAATAGATAATAAGCTAACAATCGATCACAAGAATAACTAAATGGGTCCCATCGAGTACGATGGAGGTGAGGGGTGCTAATACCTTCCCCTTGCTTAACCGACTCCCGAACCTAAATTTGGTTGCGATGACCATCTTATCCATTTCTTTTTTATCCGTGGGTTTTATCGATATTTCCCCTTTCCTACTTGGAATAAATAAAGTTCGGTGGCGACTCTGTTGTACTTCGAACGCGTGAAAACGCGTCGAGACACATTTTTACCGCTACAGAAAGTGGCGACTCTGCTGGGGATAACCTAAAAGAGTCAACCCTAGTTTAATTTTTCTTGTATTATTGTTAGTTTTATTTATTTGCTTATTTATTTCCTTTATTGTTTGATTTCTTATTTTATGGTTGGAATATTTTGATCATTGGCACTTTATGGACAAAGCTCTACACCCGAGCTCAAGAAACACATAAGATAAGATGGTGGGTTAGTATTAAACTTGCTTGACGTAGTGTCAAGTGGGAGGTACTAATACCCCGCCTAGAGTAGGTCCTTTGAGAAGATGTCATTTGGTTAAGTAAGTTATTTACTTGAGCGATGACGTTTTCAATTTGGATCGTTAACTCTAGGGACCTTTAGAAAAACCCTTAAACCATGACCTTTTAGGAAATGGTGGTTTCGCACCCAACTCGCGTAACGTAACTATTACCGTGGGTAAGTGCGAAAACCACACTCAGAATAGGCTTCATTTGAAAACACAGTTGGGTGGTAAGTTATTTACTAGATGACTGAGTTTTCAAAAGGAGTTTGTAACTCTGAGAACCGTGTCTAGAACCTTGTTTGAAAGAACCTTAGAACTATCCTATTGTGTGCCACTTTGTGCTGAGAAATCAGAATGTTTATATTCCATATGATCTGAAATCCGTTACATTTAAACCATACATGACATGACATGGCATACATCTTTGCATAACAAAAATAATTCATGCATCCATATTCATACATTCAAGTGGTCGACTCATATTGTCCATCTTCATCTCTAGAGTGTTCTGTTCATCGTCAAGCTGATTCCTCGACACATTGAACCAGAAGCATGTATCCAAAGACTATGGAAGAACTTCAACAAAATCAAGAGTTGCTGAGAATGGAAGTCAGTCAATTGAAGAGCCAGATGAATCATATCATGGGAATTCTGGAAGCCTTGCTGAAAGGAGGAAAAATCTCTCCACCGATCATTGCACCAGAAGTGCACGCTCCTATAGCCCAAAGGCCACATCATCCAGTGGTTGCTCAAGTGGAAGTCTATGGCCCGTCTCCTAAGGATCTTCCTCAACCCTCCTTCTCAAAACTTTCTGGTCAACATTCTCTGTCTACTCCTCAACAAAGCCAAGGAAATCAGGGGCAAGGCAAGAATCTGAACAAAACATTGAGGAAACAAGAAAAGAGGCCTCACAACTCTGGTCCAATTTCAATGTTGAATGTTGAAGCTCCTCGACCTCAAGCTACTAATCAGAATTTGAACCGTGCTGACACCCGCTTTGATCTTATTCCTATGTCGTACACTGAATTGTATCCTGCAATGGTTCATAAGGGGTTGATAACGACTAGGGCTCCACCTCCGCTTCGAGATCCTCCTCCAAGAGGATTCCGACCTGATCTTCGCTGTGAGTTTCATCAAGGTGGTATAGGACATGACTTGGAAGGTTGTTATGCATTGAAGACTAGAGTACAAGAGCTGATTAATGCAAAGATGCTCACTTTCAAAGACTGATCCCAATGTTGTCAACAATCCTTTACCCGAGCATGACAAGAGTGGCTGAAGTTGAGAATGACAAGTTGTTTCCTAAAGCCGAGTGTTTCAGGCAGGACAGCTCCTCCTTGTCACTGATTAGTCACTAGGCCTTGTTTCCTTCTGTTTGCAATTTCCTTATTTTGTATTGTGTACTGCATTGAATTTTGTTTGTTCTTTAATGTTAATTTTAATGAAATGAGCATTACATATTTGAGTCAATTCATTTACATCCATTGTGCTTATCTTTACGCTTTATCTTTAAAAAAACAAAAATATATCTCTTGTTCACTTTCTTTATCAAGCTTTTGTTTATGCAAAGATTGGAGGGAGGATGATGAAAATAAAAAAACCCAAGTTGTTCAATTGTATGCTTTCAAGTAAGACTTTGCTGATGATGTACAGGCATTGTTTCAATTCCCAAACACTGGAGAAATAAGGAAGTTAATCCCTTGTCAACCCCTTTGAGCCTTTGAAGTTGGAGTTTCTTTTTAAACAAAAAAACCGCAATTTTAACCTGGGGCAGGGTAGTTCTCAGTTAATTTGGTTGTGCATTCAATTTCAAGAGAATCATTAAGTACACCTTTCAATAAGGGTTTCAATCAAAAGTGACCTAGATGGTTATCATCAATCATTATCAAGGCAGTTACTATCTTTCCAATAACAAAAAAAAAAAAATTTCAATGATAAAAAAAAACCCGCTAAGTCAAAACCTACGAAGGAGACTTAGGCAAAACTGGGGCATCCCGCTGACTGTAATTTCAAATAAAAACAGTTCAGGCAAAAGTTAGGGATATAAAGCAAAAAAGAGAAGTCAATAAGTTCCTTGAACAACCATAAAATGCTGTGACTATCAAAAGGAAGAAGTGACTGCCATCACAAAGATTCCCTTTACTTACGAGTCATCATCGCTTAAATAGGTGCAATCCAAAAGCCTTTTGGAACCTGAATGTGTAATTTGAATTAACTGAGCGTAGGATTGAAGTTCATCGCGAAGAATGGGGTGGGTACAAATAAATTTTGAGCCTATATCCTTTGTCTCTAAAACCATGAACCAAGCCACGTTACAACCTTCAAAAGACCTAATTGAAGCAAGGTTTATTTTGAAATCATACTACAACAAGGTTGCGTTAACCTGACTTCTAAAGATTTTTGCAAATTGTTTGATTTACCATACCTTTTGCTTTATCCATCACTTTGAATGTCTAGACAACTGTGTTTGGACTTTTGATTCATTTTCTTTACATCAATAACACCTTTTCAATAAAATGATTTTGATTTCAAAATATGCTTTGAGCGTTGCATTAAAATTACCATTTTGAATGAACATTTTATTTGCAAGTACTCATCTTTCAAGGAAGTTCAAACGGTCGAGAAGCTTGATCGGTGATCCTATCAGGGGCACGTTACTTCAAGATCCTGTTGTTCAAGACTTATACTGGGGCATGTGTTCCCAACATTCATTTCAAAGAACTGAAGCAACGATCAGATAACAACCAGTCAATCAGGGGCAATCTTCTTCAGCAATCCCCAAACAGTTTATCAGTCCTTCTCAAAAGGATCACCAATGTAACAAAACCATGTTAGCAATGTTCTTGTGTTGAGGAATCAAAATCCCAACCTACCCTCATAAATGAGTCTACCTTAATTGTCATAACCAATTGCATTGCATTGATCATTCATATATCATGCATAGAAAAATTCATATACCATGCATATTCATGCAAAATGTCTCAAGTATTGTTGTTTATAACATATTACCCTATGGTCTAAGTCCAACTTATTTGGCATTTATCAAATTTTCTGTCTCATTCATGTTTTACCTTGAATGTCTTTGATGTTTTCTTCTCGAAGTCCAATCTTGTTTTATCTTGATTGTCTTTGGTGTTGTTTCAGTCATGTTTTATCTTGAATGTCTCTGATATTTCCTTTTCAAAGTCCAATCATGTTTTACCTTGATTGTCTTCGTTGCTTCAATCATGTTTTATCTTGATGTTCTTCAGTCATGTTTTATCTTGAATGTCTCTGATATTTCCTTTTCAAAGTCCAATCATGTTTTACCTTGATTGTCTTCGTTGCTTCAATCATGTTTTATCTTGATGTTCTTCAGTCATGCTTTATCTTGGTTGTCTTCATTCATGTTTTATCTTGATTCCCATCTAATACTTGAGTCAATCATGTTTTATCTTGATGTTCTCCAGTCATGTTTTATCTTGATGATCTTCAATCATGTTTTATCTTGATCATCCTCAGTCATGTTTTATCTTGGTGTTCTTCAGTCATGTTTTATCTTGTTGTTCCTCGATCATGTTTTACCTTGATTGTCCTTCTATGTTGTCTCATCCATGATTTATCTTGAATGTCTCTGGTATTCCCTTTTCAAAACTCAATCATGTTTTACCTTGATTGTCCGTTGATATGCCCCGATCATGTGTTACCTTGATTGTCATTTAATACAGCCTCGTTCATGTTTTATCTTGGGCATCTCATATATTCTTTTTCCGAAGTTCAATCACGCTTTATCTTGATTACCTTTGTTGATTGTTTGTTTCAAATTTTATTCCCCACAGAATTCAGAATGTCTCATATCATATTGCATTCGAAATAACAAAAAGGAGTCCATGCATTGCATTCCATTTGCATATGAAGGACAAAAATTGTGTACTTTGTATTTAAGTCTCTTCACATCTTCGATAGAAGAAACTTAAATAGGGGCATCTGTCGCACCCCAATTTTTGACCTAGTCTTTTTTATAGTCATGTCGAATTCGTATTTCATTCATCGTTCATGCATCGCATCATGGCATATTTTGAAAATTTTGACATTTAATTAAAGTCAATAAAAATAGCCTTCATTTGCATTTTTACATGTTTTGTTTCATTAGTTTTTGATATTTTAATTTAATTTTAGTTCATTGTATTTTTCATTAGAATTAGTATTATATTTTTTTTATCTTTTTAGTTTAGATTTATCTTAGTTTTATTTATCATTTAGTCAAAAAATGTATAATAAAAAGAGTGAGAATTTGGGTTAAGCCCATTTCACATTAAAAGTCCATTTACATTTTTTGTATACTAAACAAAAACAAAAAAAATTGACAAACATTCTTGCTCCTTGCCTTCACGTGACTATGCACTATCACCATCATCTTTCCTGCAAAACAAATGCTACACTCCAAAATCCCTGCTGCACAATACAATGCTACATGTCTGTCCAAAGTCAGCTTCAAAACCAGCCAAGAATTACACCAATTTGTCCAAAACATAACCTGCATCATAAAGAAAATTACTCAGTTCACCACATATGTTCAAATTTCATCCATATTTTCCCCCCAAAACCAGTTGCATTTTATCTATAAAAACAGACATTCCACAAACACAGGGGGGGGAGAAAACGATTCAGAGGGGGAGCCACGAAAAACCATATACGATACTAAACCTCTTACTCCTAAAACTTCTCTTCCTCCAAACCTTCAAACCTTAACCTCTACTGAGTCCTCTCTCAAAACCTCACCCTCACCCAAAATCATCTTCAACCACGTAACCAACCACTCATAACCCAACCTTCTGCCCAGAAAAATCCTAACCAAAACCTTCACACCTACAGAAAACGCAATAACAGTCCTCACAACTTCACCTTCATAACTCACTCAACCGATCCCATCACACAATACATCCACACTGCAGCACTCCCATTCATCAACCAAAAACACACACAGCAATAACATACTTCAACCACCACAAACCCAGCACCAACCGCACAGATTCCAGAAGAGAAGAACAGAGATCGAAGATAACATACCTGGGTTAATAATCTTTTCCTGTTTTATTTTCAATCTGTGCTTTCGTTTTCGTTTACTTTCTCCATTGCGTCTGGATTTCGTTTCCGTTTTGCTGTTTCTTTCCGTTACCTTGTTCAATTCATTCTTGTAACACGAATCAAAATCTAGTGAAATTGGGGCTTTAGGGTTCTGTTGGGGAAAGGGTTCAGATTTGTGCTATCATGTTTGTCGGTTGATGAGAGAACGTGAGATCGAGAGAAGGTTTAAGATTTGTTTTGTTGTTGCTATGCATTGAGAAACAGAAGTGTGAAACGCATGAGATGGGAAGAGAGAGATTCGTAAGAGAGGGTACAGTTTTGGAAACAAAGAGATTTTTTTTATTGATTACTTTTAATTTATTTTTATTGATTTCCAATTAGAATAATTAAAAGGCAATTAATAGAGAGAGCATTGTTTTATTCCTTTTTCTTCTTTTATTTATTTTTTTAATTATTAATTTTATTTTATTCCTTTTTCTTCTTCTTTTTTTATTAAATTTATTTTTTACATTTAATGATGTTAATTGATAATTGGTATATTTGGTCAATGTCATCCCTCTTTTGTAGCTAGCATTTTTTCTTTTTTTTCATTTAATTCAAAAATATAAAAAAACTAATTAGGGAGAAAATTGAGGGGTGGGGGGCCGTTCTACCTCCACATTTTTTTTCTCCACCTTTTTTATTAGTTTTCTTTTTAGTTAAAATTTTAATTAAAAAAAAACAACTTATGAGAGATTTAAGGTGAGGGGCGCTACTGCTCATTTTTTTAATTATTTTTTTATTCTATTTTATTATTTTTATTTACTTATTATTTTTTCTAATTATTAAGATTTCTAGAAGTTAATTAGATTTTTGTGTGTTTGGGCCATAATTGCTAGTAGGCCTAGCTCATTTTCATTTACAAACCCTTTTTTCATTGATACACCTCTTTATATTTTCTATTAATTTAAATAAACTAATTAAGTAATTTCTTTTTGTTTAGAATATTTTCTTAGAAAAGACAAAAATAATATATGTCCTTTAGATGTATGTTTAGGATTTATCAAAATATTTTAAAATGATAATAAAAATTACTTTTAATAATCGAATCGAGTTTAGTCTATAATGGATAATGAAGAAGGGTTTGTACGTACTTGTACAAGTTGTTCTTTAAGCATTTAGGCGATGGCCGTTAAGCCTTTGTTTGGATGTTTAAACTCCATTAAAGACTTCTCAAAAATCGATTTAACTCACTCTTTTTTTTTTATAAAAACGCTTTTCTTTTAATCAAATCATTTTAGTCAATAATGGATAATAAAGAAGGGTTTGTACGTACTTGTACAAGTTGTTCTTCAAGCGTTTAGGCGATGGCCGTTAAGCCATTGTTTAAGCGCGTAGACTCCGTTAAAGACTTCATAAAGTTCGATTTAACTAATGCTCTTTCAAGCGTTTAGGCGATGGCCGTTAAGCTTTTGTTTGAACGCTTGAATTCCATAAAAAAGATCTTTCAAACCTAATTCATCTCGCCTTTCACAAAACAATTTCAACTCATCAAATCATCCTTTTTTTCATCACTTACGAGGGGGTTGTACGTACTTGTACAATTTTCTCTTTCAAGCATTTAGGCGATGGCCGTTAAGCCTTTGTTTAAATGTTTGATTTCTCTTGACAAACAAACTTCAAATTTATTCACACCTTTTAACTTTAAAGCCTTTTTTATAAACGAGACACTTGTTCAATTCAAATGCAATTATACTTCCACATGTGAAGATCGAACGTTTTCCACTCGAATGCGATGATGGCCAAAATCTTGTTCTAATCTTGATTTAGTTATCCATTCTTGTAGTGATGCAAACAATCTCTTATCCATGTGCGCATAAGTATTGTTTGAATGCGATCGAGTACCTCTCGCTAAAATCAATCAACAAACTTTCGTGGTTCCATACCCCGAACTACGATTGCTCTGACTTTCCCATTGCACTAGGGAATACGTAGGCACAAGATGCAAATGTCTTGGCGAGCACAATAATAAAAAACCTTTTTTTGTTCCTTTCTTCTTTCCAACCTAATAAAAAAATGCAAATAGATAATAAGCTAACAATCGATCACAAGAATAACTAAATGGGTCCCATCGAGTACGATGGAGGTGAGGGGTGCTAATACCTTCCCCTTGCTTAACCGACTCCCGAACCTAAATTTGGTTGCGATGACCATCTTATCCATTTCTTTTTTATCCGTGGGTTTTATCGATATTTCCCCTTTCCTACTTGGAATAAATAAAGTTCGGTGGCGACTCTGTTGTACTTCGAACGCGTGAAAACGCGTCGAGACACATTTTTACCGCTACATGCTGCAGCAAAAGCAGAGAGTGATCAGAAATATTTGGAGGCAGGATTTTAAGAGTGTAGTCTAAGTGGGCCTGGAACCAATCAGGGTTAGCCAAAACCTTGTCAATCCGATAATAAATGGTTCCTATACTGTGTTTGTTAGACCAGGTATAAAATTCTCCATTATTGGTCATCTCAGAAAGATCATGGTTCCTCATCATATCTTCCAAGTCTTTGAATACAGATTCAACAATATTTTTTCCTCCTATCATGTCTTGATAAGTTAGAACATTGTTAAAATCACCAGCTAGGCACCAAGGTCCCACAACATTCAGAGCATCTAAGTCCTTCCACAAGGTCCTCCTTTGCTCCAAATTGTTCATCCCATATATTGCAGTCAACCAAAACATAAAGGCTTTTTTATTGTCAAAAATAGTCATATGTATCATCTGAGAACTCCTTTTATTAACCTGAATATCGATTTGAGCAGTATCTCAATGAACCCAAATACGACCATTAGGGTGATACTTGTAGTTATCAATGAAGTGCCCATTAAGGTTCATCTTATTTCTAATAGAGCCAGCCTGATCCTGTTTAGCCCTAGTTTCAATCAAAATATTGATAGGTGCCTTAAGCTCTAGGAGACGGGAGCTAATCTCCCTAAGCTTAGCAGATTTATTGAGCCCCCTCACGTTCCAGGATACTAGCATTGACCAGAGTCTTTCAGCAATTGCAAGTCATTCAAAACTTGCAATGCATCGAAACCATTCATACAAGCTAAAATATCAGTCACAGTTTCAGTCATAGGCTTCTTACCTTTATCACGATTACTTTTACTCACTTCAGTCCATCTTGATTCCTCCCTTGAAACTGAGCTTTCTCCCACAGGTTCCAGATTTGTTTGAGCCACATTCCCCTTAGAAGTGTTTCCCATAGGTTTCAGATTTGTCACAGTCTCCTTAGAGGTGCCTTCAACCACTTGTGTGACAATTTTAGGTGGATCTTCAGTTCTAGCTTTAGGCTTCCATTGCTTTGTTTTAGGCTTTTGCTGCTCACAGTTATGCCCTGGTTTATGGCACCTGTTACAATATAAGGGCTTCCATTCATATTCGATAGCTTGTTGCAGTTTATTCCCATCTTTGTCACGAATCGTGATTTCAGTAGGGAGCTCCTTTGTAATATCCATTTCTACCAGTATCCGAGCATAAGAGACTCGTAATTTGTTGGTTGTACATTCATCAGTCACAAGGGGGATCCCAAGAGCACTCCCAATCTTGTTTAAGCTCATTTCTCCCCAAAGGTATAATGGAAGTTGAGGCAGTTTAATCCATATGGGTAGTGTGCGCAAGAAATCATCTTTTAGCTTAAAATCTGGGTTCCATTCCCTGATTAAAATTGGCATATTCCTTATGGTGTAAGGTCCCTTCATGAGTACATCATCCCTGTCATCGAGAGATTTGAATCTCAGTAAGAAGTAGCCCTCCTCATTGTAGTACATGTCTGGTAATTGTACAAAGCTCCAAGTGTTGGTCATGAAATTCTTCAAAGCAGTCATACTGAGGTCACCACCTATAACGTAAAGTATAAGTGCAGATGCCCAGAAATTCATTTCAGATTCAATATCTGCTACGTCAATTTCAACTTCTACATTTCCATCTACCAATTTTGGAGCAACATATTTCATAGATCTACCCTTTGCAGGGTTACGGTTGTCTTTTAGAACATCCACCAAAAGCTTCCTACCTTCATTAGTCGAAGGAATCTCCGTCTGAGATGAAGGAGAAACAATGGGGGTTTTCTCAACCACAGAAGTAGGACTTGAGCTCGAGCTTGCTTGAAGAACCACCGTTTCCTTAGGGTTCGTCTTCCTCGCCGGTGAATCTTTCAAATCAGAGATTGGTGGCGGCGGAACCGTCTTCTTCGGCCTCCCTCGTCCCATTCTCCACAATTTAATTTGTTTAATGAACAAGACTCTTGTTTTTATTTTTGTGATGGATAAAATTGGAACAGGGTTATGATTATTCAATGTTTCTTATTCCAATTTTACCCATCACAAAAATAGAAACAAGACTTTTGATATCTACACAATATTTTTCATGACAATTAAATTCTTAGCCATAAACTCTATATTAAATAGATCACTTTAATTTGGCTAATTAAATAATGGTCCTAACACATTAATTAATTACATGTATGATCTAAAATAAAATTCTAACAAAAATAATATATATTAAAAATTTTTTATATCATTTTAATTTGTCAACTATTGAACCGTTAATTTTATCAAATAATTCAATTAGCTTATCAGCTACTCCCTCCATTCCTTTTTATAAGTAAAATTTAATTTTTTAAATTTATTAAATAATTGGTGTATCTAACATGTATATAATTCAAATAAATCATTTGTTTAATGAACCTAAATAACTAAAATTTACTTATAAAAAAATAAAAAAAAATATAAATTATCAGCCATCAACTATAAGTGATAAGCTATCAGTTATGAATCATCAATGATAAATTATATACTCCCTCCGTTCCTTTATAATTGTCACTTTTTAAGTTTTTCCACATATCAAGACAACTAATGATTATTGTTATTTTTAAGTAATCATTATTCTTTTTCCACTAATACCCTAAACTTTTTAATATTTTATTTAACTTTTTCTCTTTCTATCATAATGATTAGGGGTAATTTTGACAAAATAACAAAAATACTTTCTTAAACTTTAAAATGTGACACTTAAAAAAAACAATTTTTTTCCATAAAAGTGACCATTATAAAGAAACGGAGGAGGGAGGGAGGGAGTAGTAAGTTATGTTTTTTTTCCATGCCCGAATTAGAAGTCGAGTGATAGAAGTACCATAATGTATGGTGCGCAGGTCTTCCGTAACCGAGTACTGTAATGTTACCTAGCAAGCAAGTTTCCTTTTATGCCACATCACGCTTTCACACACTCTTTCATTCAGTAATAAAAAAACTGTGGGCAAAAATATACAATATTCTTTGGGAAATTTCTGGAAAGCTAAGTAGCTAACTACGCCTCTGACTCCAACACTTGTACTAATTTCTACCTATTGCAAACAACTTAAAACACCATACATAAACATAAAATTAAAAAAATAAATAATAAAGGCATGTTAATCGAATCGATGATGATCCACTGAAATTAATAAACAAGATAGTAACAATTGAATTGATTAACAAGGATTTTGAGAAGAATCGGTAAAGAGTTTAGGATCGAGTTTGGCTCTACAAACAGGACACAGAGGATGTTTGGAAAGCCACGTGTCAGCACATTCCAAATGAAAAGCATGATTACAACCTGGAATCACACGTGCGGATTGTTCCTCGCTTATGTCGTCGAGACAAACGGCGCATTCTGGACCAACAACAAGATCTTTACCGGTGATAGTAGGTAGCTTCTGGAGTTCAGAAGGGGAAAGACCGGTGTTGGTGACCGGTTTGATAATGATTCCGGTAGTTGGGTGAGTAGTAGCGTACCAGAGAAGACAGATGTAGACTATGAAGATGGCGCTCATGCCGAGACACGGCAAGAATAGCGCAAGAAGAACTGCATCCAACATAGAATCCAGTTTTGAAGGCTCTGCTTAACGTTTGTTGTTGGTTGTTAATGTTGTGTTTGGTTAAGAGATTGTATGGAGACAGAGAGCATATTGGGGAATCAGAATGAAAGAATTTTGTTGTTGTTGTTGTTGTTAAAGTGAGACGTGCAAGAAAGTTTGGAAATTGAAAGGAGGAATGATGATAGGAATAGGATAATAATTAGAGTTATGGTAGGTTGAGGAGTACTAGTATTAGTAATTGAGTGTGGAGAAGGAAGAAGGTATGGGAAAAGAGAAATGAGGGTGTGATGTGTGTGGGTAATGAAAGCAATGCCTGGAACTGGGGGCTTTGGGTTTGTTTTCTTTAAATTTTTGTATTTATCTGTGTGCGCTGCCAATTACTTTTGGCTATACCTTCTTACAAATATGGAGTAATTTGTATTCAATTTTAAAATTAATTTTATTTTACTTACAAAATTAATCTTCATTTTGTAAATTTGAATTATTTTAAGTTTAAATAATTTTAAGGTACTCATGATTAGTTGAATCAAACAATACAAATAATATTATATTATTTTTATTTTATATTAAAATAAATTAAAAATTTTAAACAATTTCACTAAAAGTGTCGACAGTCAACTTAAATTTATGGAAGGTGCATATGTGTGATCTAGCGGTGAAACGTTTGAGTCTTAAGATCTAAGGCTCGAAACCCTAGATATAAATTGTTTATTAAAAAAACTTAAATTTATGAATGGGTATCAAAAAATTTACCCTCTCAAATTTTTGCAATAAAAATAATGTCATGTCTATTATTTGATTTATAAACTATATTTTTTTATCTTTCAAGTTTCTCAAAAGTTTTTTTATTATTTTACTATTTAATGAAAAATTGATTATTTATCTATTTTTAATGATGTATAAACTATATATTTTATCTATATTGATTTGTTGCATTTTACGAGTAAGATCTCATTTAAAAATAGATATATTATTAACTTGTGGGAAAATTAAGAGTCTGTTTGGTAAAACAAAAAAAAAAAATTTAGCTTTTAGTTTTTTAGCTTGTATTAATAAAAAAGTTCTGTTTGGTAACTCTATTTTAGCTTTTAGTTTGTAGTTTTTTTACTAGCTTTTAGCTTTTTTTTTAAAAGCTAATTGAAGTAGCTTTTGAGCTTATAGCTTTTAGCTTGTGAGTTTTTCTTCCATTAATACCCTTATTATTTTAACTAAAATATATTATTACCCTCATTAATTAAAATGTTATTAATGTCATTTTGTATCTATCAACTAATGAAACAGCTAATTTACCAAACACTCACATTAGCTTACCAGCTATCAGCTACTAGCTACAAGCTAAAAGCTACCAATTAAAAGCTACCAGCTAGTTTTACCAAACAGAGCCTAAGAGTCTGCTTGGTAAGACAAAAAAAAGAGCTTTTAGCTTTTAGCTTTTAGCTTTTCAGCTTGTATTAATAAAAAAGCTTTTAGCTTTTAGCTTTTCAGCTCGTATTAATAAAAAAGCTCTGTTTGGTAACTCTATTTAGCTTTTAGTTTGTAGCTTTTTTACTAGCTTTTAGCTTTTTTTTCAAAAGCTATTTGAAGTAGCTTTTGAGCTTGTAGCTTTTAGCTTGTGAGTTTTTCTTCCATTAATACCCTTATTATTTTAACTAAAATATATTATTACCCTCATTAATTAAAATGTCATTAATGTCATTTTGTATCTATCAGTTAATGAAACAGCTAATTTACCAAACACTCACATTAGCTTATCAACTATCAGCTACCAGCTATCAGCTAAAAGCTACCAGCTACCAGCTACCAGCTATCAGCTAGATTTACCAAACAGAGCCTAAGATCGAAAAAAACTTCCTTTTAAGGTTTCACTAAACAACAAACATTCCCCTCTAATTTTGAAAAAACACACACCTCCAATCAAATTTAGATTGTTAACGTGAGAAGAAAAAAAAAACATTCCTGCACATGGCTTTTGAAGTTCTTTGAACCGAGCTTTTATTATTTTTGCATTTTTTAAATTAATTATTTGAATTAGATTTTAATTTTTATCCCTTATCCCAAATCGGTCATATGCACCAAGTTGGGATGTTGTTGGCGGTATTAATACACGGAGGAGGAGGCTTCCATGATGGGAGAGTTTGTTAAGAATTTAGAAGATAAATTTTATGTCCAAGGCATAGATGAAATGAATTTCTGGGGTCCAGTCCAAACGGACTATAGGGTGTCCTCTATGTCACGGTAGTGGTTTTCCTCCTCTCAGATCTTCACAATCTGTCATTTATTTAGACCTTGAGGTTCCTCCCTATCAGTTTTGAAGCTTAAGGTCTTGTCCCTTGATGACCCATTAATATAAAAGGATGTAATATAATTAAAAATAAATAAATAAATTATTTTTTAAAATCACCACTTCATATTTTAAAAAATAAATTAGTAGAATTATATAAATAGTTAACAAATTGAATATTTCAACTAATTTATTTTAAAATTTTGTGATTTACTAAAATCTTACAGTTAGAGATAGTAGTATAAAAATTTGCTTATTTTAAAATATTTATATTAATTTATCTTTTAAATTTGATATAAAAAATGATCAATTTTTTTTATATGAATACTATATTACTATAAGTGGTCCTGTTCAAGTTGATCCTAAAAGAACCTATATAAAATATAACAAAACAAACTTAATTGAACACGAATTCATGTTAATATTATATTATGCTAATTAAAACATAAAAACTATAAAAATTCATGTTAATATTATATTATGCTAATTAATAAATAGAGCGAAACAGATAGTTGAACACAAACCTAAAATTTTAGTCTATACAAAAATAATAGATAGAAGAGACATTACCGCTAAGCATAAAATATATATTCGGTCTTAAGCATGCAGTGTTAATTTTTTTTGAATTTCTTTTACCATCTATTACAAATCTATCCAGAATTAATCTTTGCACTTTCATAGAGAAGATATCCGATTTTTAAAATAAAAACACAAAGTACATGTTGACCTAGACATATACTTTCTTCTCGGTTACACTTGCGTTATCTTTTATTGAACATCTATTCATTTTGCAAGTTGCCACACTAATGAACGCAACTGGTAATTCGTTTAGTTTATTTTCCATTCGTTTGGTAATTCCTTGAAAACCAATAAAATAAGAAGATGCTTTACCCTTAAACTTTTTCTATGCCAAATGCTACATCCACTATTACTAGTCATCAGGCCATTTTGATCCATCAATTGTTGCTTGCTATGACGAGGATTTTTCAATGCGTACAACCATAGTATACAGGGTTTATGAAGAATCTCTTCAAGTGGGATTGGGATTGGAGATTTGGGAACTGTATACTAGAAGACACATCTCTAAATTTTTTAGCTGCGTTGACTTGAAGAAAGTGGTCTTAGTGGATTGACAAGTATTTATTCTTTATCATATCATAACTTCTAATTAATGTGAGTGATCACTTTGATAAATATGAGTTGAATTCTGAGATGCTCATATTTGTTTTTTCTTTTTCTTTTTTTTCAAATGATATCAATCATGTAATAGTCTTAATTGTTAGGATAAACAAAGTAAAATATAATTATAAATTATTTTAATTAAAATTCAAACTTATCTTTTTAATCAACACATAAATTATTTGCACTTGTCAAATAGAATTCCAACTTCAAACTTAAAGAAAAGTGCTCTCAGATCCATAGTTTTCACCAATAAACAAACTTTAATGACCGTTTATATTAACTAATTATTAACATCCACTAGATTTTAAAACTATAGCAATGTAATAAATTTAGGAAGATTACTAATTTCACCTTAAGTGGTGGAAAAACACCATATAAAAATTTGAATTGTCGCATGTCACGCTTAGGCAGATGAGGATATGTCACACATGAACCACAAGTAAACCATCCAAAATAGATGGCAATGTCGTCCAAGGGACACATCTCACAATGATCGACGTATGTATGGAATTGTATGTCCTCTTCTACCAAACATTAAATTTTCTTAATTTCAAATCATAATTTTTTTATTAATGAACAATTTTAACTTTAACGTTCTCTCAACGGTCTATTTCAAGCATCTCTCAATTAAAATTCACACTTTAAGAACCGCAATATGCATCACAATAATCATAATCACAACACCCGCAACCAAACTGCATTCACTGCCACGATTTTAATATGTGAGTTTAAGCATCTCTTCGCCCAAAACATTTATCATTATTAAAAAAACGGAAAAGAGAAGCTACCTTTTACCCAAATTTGCTTGATTTGATGCTCACACACCCACGGAATATTCTCACAAAGAGAGTAAGTGTAAAGTATTCCGCATACGGTATCAGTCTGATCTGATACAACGTATACCATACCATAGCGCATGTATTACAGAAATAATGTTAACAAAAACAATTAGAAGAAGGAAAAACTTGCCAGTTTACTAACTTTCTCCTGACATTTATATAAGTGCTGTGATATCATAATTGCCATTTGACACATAATAGGCACTAATTTGGTAAGCATTAAGGCAATCAATCTGTGAACCTAATAGAGCAGAATTTCATAAGTTTGCAAAACGGAAAAAAAAAATACTTGCAAGCACTTGAATACAATTTCACTAATATCATCTGAGTTCTTGAACTTTGTTTGAATCATTTCCTCTTGTCCTTATCACATTCTTATCTAATCTACAGGAAGCTCCATCATTACTCCAACACTGCCAAAACTGCTTCAAAACCACCAGGAAGAGTCCCTAAATTTTAAAGCAAATATCTTTAAGAATAAAAAGGAAGAGAAGTAGACAAAAACTAAAGGAAAGAGTTTAGTTGGCGTAAAGAAAAGGACAGAGTAGTGTACCGTTGGAATTGGATGGCACAAACAGAGTGAAATTCCTAAAAGTAGTTGGAACCTGCAGAAAAAGCTTGACCATATTTTCTTCTTCCATGTAGCAATTTCCCCCCACATGTTAGTTCAATTTTTAAACAATTTATTAAGAATGAGAATTATGTGATAGACTATCATAGGAATTGTATGTCCAACCAAATTAACTTCATGAAAACTGAATTTGACATATCATTTAGATATAGTACTTTAATAGGAAAAAAATAATCAGAAATAAAGCCCAACACAACTTGTTGGCAAAATAAAACTCAACAAAAACCAACAAAAGAATGTTTCCCTCTCTACAGACTTCTCAATGCAGTGCTACTGAAAGAGAATCTACACATTCTGATTATTTACACAGTCAATGACTTTGCTCATAGATGCAGGAGAATCATCAAACAGATAAAAAGCAAACAAAAACTTAAGAAAAACAAAAAGATAAACTCACCAAAAATCTCTTGACAACTATGAGACAAACCAACAGCAATTGTTTTTAGAAAACAGTCAGATATAATAATTAAATTAACTGCAACCCACGTTGTTCTCTGTCAACAATTCATGCCTTATGAAACTCAAAGAAGATTATGAAGACCACAGTAACAACAACCAGACCAAGTCTGTCTTATCCCACTAGGTAGGGTCAGCTACATAGATGAAATGACGTCATAATAATATTATGAATATCACTCGAAAGACAAAATCTAACACATGAAAAATAACCAAAGTAAATACAACAAGGAGAGCAGAGAAGATCAGCAGAACTCGCCTGACAAAGAATAACAGAAAGAAATATAACATAATCTAGAATGGTGTGTACTTCCCAAGATTCGCATCAGTTGTGCGGGAGAAACAGAAGCACCAGAGCTTGTGATGTGTCTCTGAAGGGTTTAGTGTTCTAATTGAGTAATAGATAGATGAGCATAATCAATAAAGAATCCATTTATAAAATGGACATAAATAAGTATGTAAACATATACAAGTAGTCTTCTCAAAAACATATACATGTAGATACTTCAAAGGATAGTGATCAAAATATTCAAGGCTTATATTTTTGCAACCATGGCAGTTACTTCAGCCCAAAAAAAAAACATGAAGTACAAAAGTCAGGCATGTTTTCAGCTTCTAGCCACCAGAGTAAAAACTAACCTAGTCTGGCATACTACTAAGAAAAGCTTTTCCAAAGTCCAACCATGGTCGTCAATGTCGTATCACCCTTTCTCATTCCTCTGATTCTCTATTGAAGTTAATGTCTTGAGTTTCCGTTAAATCCCGCCCCATCATATTCACACCTGACTTAGTGAAATCTCTTGCATCTTCTACAATATATGGCTCAACCAATTTCCAGAACCATGTCGTATTGCTTCCCAGAATACCAATCCAGAATACCTTTCCCTTTCCCTTGACTTTACAGTCAATGGACATGGCTTTAAACTTTTTGACAATGTTTTCCACACCCTCACGACTTCCCTTAATCTTCAGCAAAATATCCCCCGATGAGTTTCTACGGCCCCCATACATATACCAGTATGCAAGAACACACGGTGACAACCACCTATGAACAAGTTTTGGAATTGTAGGTTGACCTCCTGACCAAAACTGATCAGCGTAAAAGCCAAAATGAGAGCTTGCAATGGTGCAAAATTTATCTGGTATGTTCTCACTGTCATCACTTGTCTTAAAAGTAGGATGTAGCCACTCATAAAATTGGATATGTATATGATTTTTCAAGGCATAATGGCTCACAGAATTGCCATCAAAATTGAAGCCAATAATGTGGTTCTTCCTTTTATCATCAGAGTCAATCTGCAAGCCACCTAAAAGCATTCCGATCAGCATTTCTCTCTGTTCTTTGTTTAGCTTCAGGCTCATTGGCTTTTTAACAATTCTCCTTCTCAAACTCAGGATATAATCAAGCTTTTCAATTAATGGGGCATCAATTTCATACTTTTTTTGGCACATTAAGTCATAGATCTTCTCCGCCTTTAAGTTATTTCCCGAATATAGGTATCCATGTAAGATGATGTTACATGATCGGGCATTGACACCAATACTCGCATCACGAAACATTTGCCTAAAGATATCCTCAGCCTTGTTAAGTTTACCAACCTTCACCAAAGAATCCAAATATATACTGTATATGGCACTATTAGGACGACATTTCTCAAGGCATTGAGAGAACGCCTCTTCCAATTTATCATGTGATTCCAAGTTGAAGTACATGTTTAATAAATAAACATATGATGGTGTAAGGGGCTTAAGACCACTATTGACAAATTCTGTCATGATTGATTCTGCAAATTCGGATTCTTGTGCTTTGCACAGTATTTCTATTATTTTATTATATGCTGCCACACTTGTCTTACCTAGTTTCAACTGCATTTCCCTAAATACCTCCAAGGACTTCATAGGCATGCCAACCTTAGAGTAGACTTCCATTTTGTACACAAAAGCCTGTGATGGGGGGTTGCTTTCAAACAGCAGAAGTTTGGACCAAGTTTTCTCTGCTTCCTCCACCTCCCCCTCCCTTGCACAAGCCCTCAAGATTGACACCAGCACCTCTACTCTCTCACCAATTCCAGCGCGTCGCATCTCTTCCCTCAATGCTTCTATTCTCTCTTTGTCTATGGAATCCTGATAGCTATGCAGCCAAATTAAGCCACCATAAATATCTTTATGTACATCCAGTCCAGTTGAAACCAAACGGTGATATATAAACTCAGCTTGCTTAAGGTACTGCTTTGAAAAGTTCCCTGGTTTGCCAACAAGAGCTTTAAAGAGGGAATTATGCAAGCTAAGGCATGGCTGGTATCCACCCAACTGAATCATTCGGTGGAAAATACCACATGCTTCATCCAAACAGCCTTGAACAGAAGAACTAAGGTAAGACACAACCAATATATGGAATGTTGATTCACAGGGAACCCGGCCTTGATTGATAATATCATCAAATACCTCACGGCACTTAGAAAATTTCCTCTCTTTACCCATGTAATCAGCTAGCCTGGTAGAAAGAGCAAAGTCAAATCGGTACCAACTCCGTTGCATCATCCATTTGTATACCTTTAGGCAAGATAAAAATAATCAAATTTGAGAACAAATTACAGCTTACAGTGATATTTTCTATGATGTTCAACCTAAGTAATCAAACAAATAAATAATTGCAGCCTTGACACATAATTCTCCATAAGTACATGCATACAGTTTAATAATCAACTGATATTAGTAACTAAAGTCTAAAACCTTTCCCTGAAACTATATTTCCTTTCTAAGCTCTGTAGCATAAAGAATTAAGAGCTTTAAACAAGATGTTGGGTAGTCCAGGGAGCACTCAGAGCGGCAATGGCCTAATCGTCTAAGACCCATAAGAGACCTCAATAGCACATTCTAACCTAAAAGCCTACATTTACTTCTGGTGGATATGAGATTAACCACTCACACTTGAATTCCAAAGCAAGATTATGCTAAAATGCTAATTTCATGAATATCTACCATTCATATTTAAACTCTCTCTCAAACAAACTGAATTGAAGACTATAGTTCTAATCAATTCCCACAAGCAAAAACAGTGTAAAACAGTTACCAAAATGTAAATAAATGAAACTGAAAGGAGAAGATACTGACCCTAAACGCAGTTTCGTTCTCGCGAATCCGCAAGAAATGCATAATAACATATGTGGCATCTTCCTGCCTCATCCACTTCCTCTGCGCATTCAAAATCCTAATCAGAGTTCCCGCCTTATGCGCTGGCAGCTCCTTGCACAGCCAAGCAACTCTCGACCTCCGCCACAGCTCTGGCACTTCACTCAACTCCTTCACCTCCACCTCCGGACGCGGCAGCCGCTTCTCACCAGTCTCCGCCGCAAAACGGAAAATTTCGTGCTCCGGAAGTTCTTCATGGAGTGCCCACTGCTCGGCGCCAACGCAGAGGCGCGGAAAACGGCGGGGAAGGAGCTGGGAAGGGAGCGTGCGGGGTTGGTGGAAAGTGGAGAGAGTGATGTTGCGAAATAGTGTGAATGTAGAACGCATTGAAGAGGGAGAGAAGGAATGGGAGTTAGGGTTTAGGGAAGAGTTGAGGGAAAATGTAGTGAGTGAAGGTGAAAATGGAAGAGGAGGAAGAAAAAGTTCAAAACCTGTGACTCTAACCACCATGTTCCGTTTCTACGTCTTGGTTGTCAAGTTCTTCCATTGTAGCTAAGCTAGAGCCTAGAGAAGAGACGAGGATTGGGTTTTCTTGTTTCAGCCCATAAAACCTTGACTAACCTCATATTTATTATTTGCACCACTTTTATTATTTAACTATCTCCACACAAATAATGTAATCTTTTTAAAAAGTTACAATTATGTGCAGATATTTTAAAATGAACGGAGGATAGTATATGATGAAGGATAGAAAAACACTTAGAAAAGGGGGATTTGAATAAGTGTAGTTTCAAAAACTCGTAAGATAAAAATAATTTGCACAAGTATTTTTATCCTGGTTCGTTGTTAACTAAACTACTCCAGTCCACCCTATACAAGGTGATTTACCTCAACTGAGGATTTAATCCACTAATCACACGAGATTACAATGGTTTTCCACTTAGACAACTTCTAAGTCTTCTAGAGTCTTCTGATCACAACTTGATCACTCTAGGAACAACTGCTTAGAGACCTTCTAAGACTTCTCTAGAGTATACTGATCACAACCCGATCACTCTAGTCCTTTACAATTTAATGTAAACAAATTCTAAGAGTATTACAATTGCTTCTTAAAAGCGATAATCACAAACTGTGATATTTCTCTTACAGATTTAAGCTTAGACTCACTAAAGTATTACAACAATAATGTAGTGAGGTTGAAGATGAAGTTTGATAGCTTTTGAAGTGAACAGCAAGATAGTATCAGAGATAGTTCAGAATTCGTTCAAAGTGCGTCCAAAATTCGTAACCTTGCTTCTCATCAGAACTTCATATTTATAGGCGTTTTGAGAAGATGACCGTTGGGAGCATTTAATGTTTTGCGTATTCCGTACAGCATTGCATTTAATGTTTCACTCTTTTGTCAACTACCTCGAGCCTTGCGTTTGCTGTGACTACTGACGTTGCAGTTAATAGCTTCTAACGTTCCTTTTGTCAGTCAGCGTAGCTTGCCATCTAGTACTTGATTCTGATTTGTTCTTTGTAAATACTACGTTGAATATCATCAGAGTACAAACAGCTTGGTGCAGAGCATTTTCTGATCTTCTGATCTTGATATGCTTCTGAGCGTGATTCCATGACTTCAGTGCTTCTGCTTCTGAACTCAAGTTCTTCTGATGCTTCTAATAGACCATGTTCTGATTCTGCTTGACCATCTTCTGATGTCTTGCCAGACCATGTGCTGAAAAGCTTCTTAGCGCTGATTTGTGCATACTCTTTATATATTTCCTGAAAAGGAAATTGCATAGGATTAGAGTACCACATTATCTTGAGCAAAATTCATATACATTGTTATTATCAAAACTAAGATTATTGATCAGAACAATTCTTGTTCTAACAATCTCCCCCTTTTTGATGATGACAAAAACATATATAAATGATATGAATTTGCAATCAAAATAACAGACGGCAAAAGACAATTACACAGTTATAGCATAAGCATATAAACATAATGTGAATGTGTCTCCCCCTGAGATTAACAATCTCCCCCTAAGATGAATAATCTCCCTCTGAAATTAATACTAGAAGAATATTTATAAATAAAAAACTTCCCTGAGTATTTCAATAGAGACAATCACATATGCTTGAACTTCAGAACATTCACTGCTTCTGATTTCTGCTTCCATAGGACAGCTTCAGAGCATTGAATTTCTTTAGATCCTCAGAACATTCACAGCTTTTAATTCCTGCTTCCATCGGAAAGCTTCAGAACTTGAATTTCTTTGATCCTCGGAACATTCACAGCTTCTGATTCTTGCTTCCAGCGGACAGCTTCAGAGCTTGAATTTCTTCTTGAATTAATCCATGCTAGATTGTATCAGAACATTGTTGAATGTACTTGAGCATCATCAGAGCATCTTCTACATTCTGAAATGTTACAGAACAAACTCCACAACAAAAGTTGTAGCATGAATAAATCATAACTTATCACATATATATATATATATATATATATATATATATATATATATATATATATATATATCAGAACATACACAATGCATCAGATTATATATGATAAGATATAGGATTATCAGAACATGTTAAGGACAGAAAATAAGTTAATGCATATTCTATCAGAATATCATCACACTTCTTTCTTCCTGCTTCTGATTCTGAAGCTTCATAGCACTCAGCTTGCTTCAGTTTCCATGAGCATATTCCTTTTACAAAATTTGCGATTCCTCATGAAGCTTGCAGCTTCTGTTAGTAATGTGGTTCTGTTAGTAATGTGGGGGCTTTCTTCCCAGCAACTGCTAATATAAATCAAATCATTTATCACTATTTCTCCCCCTTTTTGTCATAACATCAAAAAGAATGTAAAAGATTCAGATGTAACCACAGGACAAATGGAAAGAGAAACAAATAGTCATTGATAAAATAAGCAGAAGTACAAGAGTTATGCAGAAAAAGCTTTTCATTGATTAAACCAACAGAATTACAAAAGATGTATGCTGAATACACAAGTGCAATAAGCAAAGAAAACTACAAGGACACAAGGACTACAACCCTAGCCTAGTCATAAGCCTGTCCAGACTAGAACCTCCACTGTAGGAGAGATGCATGAATTCAAGGAGGAAGTGAGAGACAGTTCACAGAAAGAGAGCTAATGTCGCAAACGGGGCTTTCTCTTAACATAAAAGTCAAGAACATGATCCTTAACTTCATCCAGTATCTCAAGAAAGTCTTTTTCCTTTGGATAAATGTTGATAACAGCATCACAAAAGAGATCTGACTTGAGACTTCTTGGAATCTTGAGAGATCTGTCTTGAAATCAAAGTCAGCGATCCCCGATATTTGGGGAAGGAAACGTTCTAGGGAAGGGAAACGTTTGACAAGATATAAAACGAAAAAGAAAGTAAAGGAAATGATGAATGGCATTTAATGTTACGTGACAAGAGGAGAGAGAAACTATGACAAATGAAGTGATAGAACAGTTACCTAGGAAAGGCACCCTCAACTGCACGCATGCTTGTCCAAATAGGGTAGACACGTGTTACCATCTGGAAAGCTAGATACAGGTGTATTTACTTTAAAATATATTCTGAATCAACTTTAGACAATGAAACGTTAGTAATAAACGAGTCACTACTTCTAATTGATTTAAGATCAGAACTTCTTATAAAACATTAATCCAATCTCATTTCAGAAGATAACCATACATAAGATTTTCTCATCTTCTCATTCTGGGCATAAATCCATACTGATATTTTTCAGAATGAACTTAAACCTATCTTCAGCCAGGGGTTTTGTAAAGATATCAGCCCACTGATGGTCTGTATCCACAAAGTTTAAAGATAAAACACCCTTCTGAACATAGTCCCTTATGAAATGATGTTTAATCTCAATGTGTTTAGCTTTTGAATGTAAGATAGGATTCTTAGATAAACATATAGCAGAAGTATTATCACAGAAGATAGGAATGTTATTCTCAAATATTTGATAATCTTCTAACTGACTTTTCATCCAAAGCATTTGTGTGCTACAACCAACAGCAGCAACATATTCTGCTTCTGTTGTTGAAAGAGCAATGGTTGCTTGCTTCTTGCTGTACCAGGAGATTAGGTGACTTCCAAGAAATTGACAACTTCCAGAAGTACTCTTCCTTTCAATTCTATCTCCAGCATAGTCAGCATCACAGAATCCTACTAAGTTGTATTCTTCAGATAATCTGTAGACTAAACCAACATTAGTAGTACCTTTCAAATACCTTAGAATTCTCTTAACAGTAGTTAAGTGAGATTCTCTAGGATCTGATTGGAATCTAGCACACAAACAAACACTGAACAGAATGTCAGGTCTAAAAGCAGTTAAATATAGAAGAGATCCAATCATACCTCTGTACAACTTCTGATCTACCTTCTTACTTACCTCATCCTTACCTAGTATGCATGTTGGATGCATAGGAGTTTTGGCTTATTTGCAGTCAGAAAGATTAAACTTCTTCAGAAGTTCTTTCACATACTTGGTTTGATGAACATACGTTCCTTCTGATGTTTGATTGATTTGAATCCCAAGGAAATACTTGAGTTCACCCATCATGCTCATCTCAAACTCAGCCTGCATAGACTCAGCAAACTCCTTTCCAAGTGTAGCATTAGATGTTCCAAAGATAATATCATCAACATATATTTGACAAATTAAAATATCCTTTTTAAATGTTTTATAGAAGAGAGTAGTGTCCACTTTTCCTCTAGCGAAACCATTTTCCAAAAGGAAAGAACTCAAACGTTCATACCAAGCTCTAGGAGCTTGTTTCAATCCGTATAATGATTTCTTTAATTTAAAAACATGGTTTGGAGACATGGAGTCTTCAAAACCAGGAGGTTGATAGACATAAACTTCTTCATCTATGTAACCATTTAAGAAGGCACTCTTAACATCCATCTGATAAAGAGTGATGTTGTGTTGAGTGGCAAAAGAAATTAATAGACGAATAGATTCTAACCTGGCCACTGGTGCAAAGGTTTCTGTATAGTCAATCCCTTCTTGCTGACTATAACCCTGAGCCACCAGTCTGGCTTTGTTTCTTACCACTTCACCTTTCTCACTCAGCTTGTTTCTGAAAACCCATTTTGTTCCTATAATATTGAATCCTTTAGGTCTTGGAACAAGATCCCAAACATCATTCCTTGTAAACTGATTTAACTCTTCTTGCATGGCAATTATCCAATCTGTATCTTCTAGAGCTTGATCAACAGAAGTTGGCTCGATCAGAGAAACCAGACCTAATTGACATTCAGCATTGTTCTTGAGGAATGCTCTTGTTCTGATAGGATCATCTTTCTTTCCAATAATGACATCTTCTGAGTGAGCAGATGTGAGTCTAGATGATCTTCTGATAGTTGGTTCTTCAGAAATTCTCAGATTTTCCAAGGATGCAGCAACTTGATCTTCTGATTCTTTGCTGCTTTAGTTTTCAGCTTCTGAAACTTTTCTTCTTGGTTCTTCAACTTCTGAGATATCAATATCAATATCTGCAAAATTTTCAAACTGCTTTGACTTTTCAAGACCAAGCTTATCATCAAACCTGATATTGATTGATTCTTCTACAACTAATGTTTCAGTATTGTATACTCTGTAGCCTTTAGAGCGTTCAGAATATCCAAGAAGGAAACACTTTTGTGCCTTAGAATCAAACTTACCAAGATGATCTTTAGTGTTCAGAATAAAACAAACACGTCCAAAAGGATGAAAATATGAAATGTTGGGCTTTCTGTTCTTCCACAATTCATAAGGAGTCTTATTTAGAATAGGTCTTATAGAGATTCTATTCTGAATATAACATGCAGTGTTTATTGCTTCTACCCAGAAGTGCTTAGCCATATTGGTTTCGTTGATCATGGTTCTGGCCATTTCTTGTAGAGTTCTATTCTTTCGTTCTACAACTCCATTTTGTTGTGGAGTTCTAGGACAAGAGAAATCATGGGCAATACCATTTTCTTTGAAGAACTCCTCAAAGAATTTGTTCTCAAATTCACCACCATGATCACTTTTGACCTTTATGATTTTACACTCCTTCTCAGTTTGGGTCTGAGTGCAGAATTCAAAGAACACTGAATGAGACTCATCCTTGTGTTTCAAGAACTTTACCCATGTCCAGCGGCTATAATCATCAACGATGACTAATCCATATTTCTTCCCTTTGACAGATGTTGTTTTGACTGGGTCAAACAGATCAATGTGCAAAAGTTCTAACGGCCTTGAGGAAGAGACAACATTCTTAGACTTGAATGCAGGTTTGGAGAACTTGCCCTTCTGACATGCTTCACAAAGAGCATCTGATTTGTATTTCAGATTAGGGAGTCCTCTGACAAGATTTAGTTTGTTAATCTGAGAAATCTTTCTCAAACTAGCATGTCCTAATCTTCTGTGCCAGACCCATTGCTCTTCAGAAACAGACATAAGACAAGTCACCTTCTGATTCTTAAGATCCTGAAGATCTGTCTTATAAATGTTGTTCTTTCTCTTGCCTGTAAATAGGATTGAGCCATCCTTCTGACTTACAGCCTTGCAAGACTTTTGATTAAAGATTATGTCATAACCATTGTCACTTATTTGACTTATGGACAATAAGTTATGAGCTAATCCATCTACTAGAAGAACATTAGAAATAGAAGGAGAGTTACCAGACTTTATAGTTCCTGAGCCAATAATTTTGCCCTTCTGATCTCCTCCAAACTTCACTTCTCCAGCAGATTTAAGCATCAGGTCTTAGAACATAGACCTTCTTCCTGTCATGTGTCGCGAGCATCCAGAGTCCAGGTACCATGACATATTGTGCTTTTCCTTCTTTGCAGCCAAGGATATCTGCAATAGGAATAATCTTTTCCTTAGGTACCCACATCTTCTTGGGTCCTTTCTTGTTAGTTTTCCTCAAGTTCTGATTGAACTTGGGTTTAGCATTATATGAAATAGGAGGAACAGAATGATAGTTTATATTCTGAGTTCCATGATATTTCTTAGGTTTTGTCACATGCTTCTTGGTGTGTGTTATGTGAAAGCTTTGAGCATGTGATGTGTGCCTAATATCATGGGAGTGGCCAAATTTAAATTGGTTATACAGAGGCTTGTATGATATTTTCATATCATCCACAGATTCAAGCTTGTATGGGATTTCATCCTCATAACCAATGCCAGCTCTTTTGTTTCCTGACACAGCATATATCATAGAAGCAAGTTGACTTCTGCCAATACTTCTAGATAAAAACTTTCTGAAACTTAAGTCATATTCTTTCAGAATATTGTTTAGACTTGGAGTAGATTTTTCAAAGACAGAAGGAGATCCAGTATTTTCGGATAAATTTAAAACTTTTTCCTTCAGTTCAGAATTCTCCACTTCAAGCTTCTTAGTTTCAAATTCAAATAGCTTTTTCAGCTTCTTGTATTTGATACTAATCTGAGACTTGAGTTCCAGAAGTTCTGTTAGACTGGAAACTAACTTTTCTCTAGATAGTTCAGAAAATACCTCTTCAGAATCTGATTCTGATGTAGATTCTGATCCGTCATCCATTGTGGCCATTAGTGCCAGATTTGCCTGCTCATCTTCAGAGTCTGATTCTGATTCTGAATCATCCCATGTTGCCATAAGACCTTTCTTCTTATGAAATTTCTTCTTGGGATTTTCCTTCTGAAGTTTTGGGCACTCACTTTTGAAGTGTCCTGGCTCATTGCATTCATAGCACACGACCTTTTTCTTGTCATTTCTTCTGCCTCCAGAAGATTCTCCTCTTTCAGGCTTCTTTGAGCTTTTGAAGCTCCTGAACCTCCTTTGCTTGCTTTTCCAGAGTTGATTGACTCTTCTGGAAATCATGGACAGTTCATCTTCTTCTTCTTCTTCTGATTCTGATTCTTCAGAATCTTCTTCTTCAGCCTGAAAAGCGTTAGTGCATTTTTTAAAATTAGATTTTAATGCAATAGACTTACCTTTCTTCTGAGGTTCATTTGCGTCAAGTTCAATCTCATGACTCCTCAGGGCACTGATCAGCTCTTCCAAAGAAACTTCATTCAGATTCTTCGCAATCTTGAATGCAGTCACCATTGGGCCCCATCTTCTGGGCAAGCTTCTGATGATCTTCTTTACATGATCAGCCTTGGTGTAGCCTTTATACAGAACTCTCAATCCAGCAGTTAGAGTTTGAAATCTTGAGAACATCTTCTCAATATCTTCATCATCCTCCATCTTGAAGGCTTCATATTTTTGGATTAGAGCAAGAGCTTTAGTCTCCTTGACTTGAGCATTTCCCTCATGGGTCATTTTCAATGACTCATATATATCATGGGCAGTTTCCCTGTTAGATATCTTCTCATACTCAGCATGAGAGATAGCATTCAGCAAAACAGTCCTACATTTATGATGATTCTTGAAAAGCTTCTTCTGATCATCATCCATTTCTTGCCTTGTAAGCCTTACGCCACTGGCTTTCACTGGATGTTTGTAACCATCCATCAGAAGATCCTATAATTCACCGTCTAGACCAAGAAAGAAACTTTCCAGTTTATCTTTCCAGTATTCAAAGTTTTCACCATCAAATACTGGTGGTCTAGTATAACCATTGTTACCATTGTATTGCTCAGCAGAGCCAGATGTAGATGCAGATGTATTTGTTGGAATTTCACCAGCCATCTTTTACTGAAGCGTTTTTCTCTTCCTGAATCTTTTCTAAACACGGTTAAGTGCTTGCACCTTAGAACCGGCGCTCTGATGCCAATTGAAGGATAGAAAAACACTTAGAAAGGGGGGGTTTGAATAAGTGTAGTTTCAAAAACTCGTAAGATAAAAATAATTTGCACAAGTATTTTTATCCTGGTTCGTTGTTAACTAAACTACTCCAGTCCACCCTATACAAGGTGATTTACCTTAACCGAGGATTTAATCCACTAATCACACGAGATTACAATGGTTTTCCACTTAGACAACTTCTAAGTCTTCTAGAGTCTTCTGATCACAACTTGATCACTCTAGGAACAACTGCTTAGAGACCTTCTAAGACTTCTCTAGAGTATACTGATCACAACCCGATCACTCTAGTCCTTTACAATTTAATGTAAACAAATTCTAAGAGTATTACAATTGCTTCTTAAAAGCGATAATCACAAACTGTGATATTTCTCTTACAGATTTAAGCTTAGACTCACTAAAGTATTACAACAGCAATGTAGTGAGGTTGAAGATGAAGTTTGATAGCTTTTGAAGTGAACAGCAAGATAGTATCAGAGATAGTTCAGAATTCGTTCAAAGTGCGTCCAAAATTCGTAACCTTGCTTCTCATCAGAACTTCATATTTATAGGCGTTTTGAGAAGATGACCGTTGGGAGCATTTAATGCTTTGCGTATTCCGTACAGCATTGCATTTAATGTTTCACTCTTTTGTCAACTACCTCGAGCCTTGCGTTTGCTGTGACTACTGACGTTGCAGTTAATAGCTTCTAACGTTCCTTTTGTCAGTCAGCGTAGCTTGCCATCTAGTACTTGATTCTGATTTGTTCTTTGTAAATACTACGTTGAATATCATCAGAGTACAAACAGCTTGGTGCAGAGCATCTTCTGATCTTCTGATCTTGATATGCTTCTGAGCGTGATTCCATGACTTCAGTGCTTCTGCTTCTGAACTCAAGTTCTTCTGATGCTTCTAATAGACCATGTTCTGATTCTGCTTGACCATCTTCTGATGTCTTGCCAGACCATGTGCTGAAGTTGCATACTGAACCTTCTGAGTCAAAGCTTCTTAGCGCTGATTTGTGCATACTCTTTATATATTTCCTGAAAAGGAAATTGCATAGGATTAGAGTACCACATTATCTTGAGCAAAATTCATATACATTGTTATTATCAAAACAAAGATTATTGATCAGAACAATTCTTGTTCTAACATATGATACTCAGTGAAATGAGTTATTATTACGGGTGGACAAGAATCAACCACCCGAAAATAATTGATTGAGTGAAATGAGTTACTATTACGGGTGGACAAGAATCAACCACCCGAAAATAATTGATTGAGTGAAATGAGTTACTATTACGGGTGGACAATAATCAACCACCCGAAAATAATTGATTGAGTGAGATGAGTTACTATTACGGGTGGACAAGAATCAACCACCCAAAAATAACTGATTGAATCGGTTTAGGATTTAATTTTTAGGTTGGTTTAATTCGGGTTTACGGGTTGGGCGGGTAATGAAAACGATTTCAAAGGGGTGTGTGTGGCCAGGTTCGGGTGAGTGTTTTGAGCTTAGTGAAAACCGACCCTGACCAGTTCTATGTTAGTGACACTTAGATTTAACTCAACTATATCAAGTCGAGTAGTAGAAATCCAAACTCAACGCCCCAACATACACTAACACTAACCTAACCAAATACTAAGGCTCTGTTTGGTAAAACTAGCTGGTAGCTGATAGCTGGTAGCTGATAGCTAGTAACTGGTAGCTGATAGCTGGTAGCTGATAGCTTTTAGCTGTGACTGATAGCTGATAAGCTAACATGAGTGTTTGGTAAATTAGCTGTTTCATTAGCTGATAGATACAAAATGACATAAATGATCATTTTAATTAATAAGGATAATAATATTTTATTAAAATAATAAGGGTATAAATGAAAAAAAAAAGTCACAAGCTAAAAGCTACAAGCTCAAAAGCTACTTCAAATAGCTTTTGATAAAAAAGCTAAAAGCTGGTAAAAAAGCTACAAGCTAAAAGCTAAAATAGCATTACCAAACAGAGCTTTTTCATTAATGTGAGCTGAAAAAGCTAAAAGCTAAAAGCTAAAAGCTCTTTTTTAGGTCTTACCAAACATACTCTAATAGTCACACAAAAAACTAAAATCATATTTATTCCAGAGTTCTCCTCTTAACCCTAGTTTTAGTTGCCACCTTGCTTCATCCTCTTATACCCTAATTTGTACCCTTAAGATCCCACCTACCATTCATTTGCATCTAACTCAAAAATCGCAAATATGTCACCCTCTTAACCTTTAACCCTTTGGTTTGGCTCTTAGAGGAGATCACCAAACACCCTTTGTGTTTCTTACTGCATCTATGATTTCTTACATTTTAACTTTGCTAACCTTATTCAAAATACAAAAATATATGTTGCTTCCTTTTCTTATTATACAAGGTAGGGACTTGCAATCAAAGGATCAAAAGAGTATTTAATGTCTAAGAAGATCTCATTCAAGGTTCAAGAATGATTGTAGATTCAAAGTTAATTGGTTTATGTTTGAAGACATCAAATATCAAGCTTGGTTTCTAAATTAGGGTTTTGGTCCACAAAGTCAAAGTTTGATCAACAAGTGGTCCAAAAGAGCTTTTATTTCAAGGCATGGCCTATAATCTTTGGTCATATTCATGTTAAGCTTCATTCAATATCATTTGATCAAGAAAAGTTCAAGTTGCGTGCATGTTTTCAAAGGTGATTCAAGTATAGTTCATGTGTTTATTTCCATACCATTTCCATCCAATTCTCAAGCATTTATGAATATTTCTTCAAGGGACAATCAAGATTCCTTCATTTGATATTCAAGTGTTCATCATTGGGCCATTAGATGCAAAGAAATAGAAAAAATCACAAGTTGGTGCATGTTTGATTGAACGAAATTCAAGTATGGCATGTCATTTGGTCCTCTACAACTGTGAGCCATTTTTCACTTTTGAGCTCCTCTACAACTTTGATTCAAGGGTCAAACATCAATTTTGCCTCTAAGGCCATTAATTTTGAAATTAGTCAATATGTTATCTGTGAACAAAAGTAAGTCCAAGACCTGGTCAACCGATTGCCCGACCTAGATTTCAGCTCATGACCTGAACTTGTCATCCACACCATTTTCAACTCAAGCATCCTTTTGACTTGGTTCTTTTTTCATTTGATTCTTCATCATAAGAAGATTATTTGGCACGAAAAAACATTTCAAAATGCACGAGGGAATCTCATTTGGCCTAAGCTCAAACATGGTGCCATGGACTTTGCATTTCATGCATATGACCTGAAACTTAAAATTACCAAATCTTCTTTTGGGACCACTTGCACATGTGCCACACTTGTTTGTTGTTGCAAAACGCGTATAGTGGAGTGCAAAACAACTTGACTTCATGCTCATTTCACTCATTACACACACACACACACACACACACACACACACACTCTCTCTCTCTCTCACGCAAATTGCAAATGAGAAAATCACAACTTGGTTCACACATTGTAGATCCAATATCACTCGTACCATGACCTCATTTCATTTCCTATAAATAAAGGATTATTTTAACTTCATTTGTAAGCTTGGAGAGCCACTAAACCTCTTCCATTTTGACTCACGGAAGCTCCAAAAAACCATAAACCATATTTTCATTTTAACCTCTTTTAACTTCTATTCTTTGCCCAAAATAACTCATCGGCATCATCTGAAGCTAACTGAATCATTGTTGAAGCTTGTAACTTTTTGCAACTTTCAACTTGATTTCACCATTGTTAACCTTTGAAGCTTCAACTGAAAAGGTAGATACGAGTTAAATTTTTTAGCAAACAAGTTACCACACTCTTTGTCTTGATTCATTGATCGCAAGCCCCCGCTTACCTGGAATTTATTGTTTGTATTTGTCATTTAATTTTACTTTGACGAACTAGGGTTCTTCATGTTCATTAGCAAATTCTCTCTGCTTAGAGCCAATCAATGGATCTAATGCATAAAGACATAAATGACGACATGAGTAAGCACAAACATGTGTTGTTTGAGCTAAAACTCATAGTTCATGGATTTGCAGAAATCGTTTCAAGGTTGAAGACGATAAAGGGATGCACGCTATGGTGGGAAATTCAAATTCTGGTCAATCAAAGGGCGCCACACATCCTAGCCGTTAACCTTTTTATTTTCTTTTTGTTTTCTGATTTACTTTAAATAGCTCCCTTAACATTTTTCACTCCAATTTTTTTTCATAAATCACAAAAATTATTTTCTATCACATATATCGCATTTTAAAAATCATTTTAAATATTTTTTTATTATTTTCTCTTTATTTTCTTTTTATTCATTTAACAATTAATTTTCATGTATTTTTGAATATTTTTTCACTCCATCTTCTAAGATCCAATTACTTGGAGTATTTTGGAATTTCTAAATTTTTTTGGGTCATTTATTTGGTGATTAAGTATTTATTTTGAATTTTCCATTTTAAATCACTTTAAAAATCATTTTAATCATTTTTTCATATTTTCTATTTGACTTTTGTTGACTTGGATCATAATTTTGGTTGATTGATGAATTATCAATCTCAATTGGTCAAGAGATGATACTTTGATTGCATGAACTTTCACCATTTCAAATTTATTAATTAAATGATCATTTGATCGTTTTTTATACTTTGGATTGATGATATGTTTATCTCACGAGTCACGACATTATGATTTTGAATAATTAAAATTAATGATGGATGGTCCCTTACTTTATTACAAGTGTGTTTGATACTTTCTCTTTCTCCATTTTCTTCTTCTTTTGTTTTAATCATTGTGTTACATTGTTTTAGGAGGATGATTTTGTATCATTCCTCTAACATGTATGATACATAAATTGCTATTGACCAATCTCATATATGTTTGATTTCTACATAAGTCCACTTACGATTGCTTAACATAGTGCTAAATTGTCCCGACTCGGTTGATTACTCATTAATACTAACATTGACATATTAATTGTACTAATTACTAACTTTACTTTTATGCTTTTCACATTGATGTCATTTAATTTCATGTCATTTACATCATGCCTTTACATTCTTGCCATTTTTTATTTTTTGCCTTTTACTTTATGCTTTTTCTTTTTGTTTCATTTGCTTTCTTAATTCAAAAAGAACAGAAGCATTATAAAATGGATAAACCCTAAAACAAAACTTTTCTTGAGGAATTTGTGTTAATATACCTTGCTTGAGGAGTATTTTGGACCTTAGGACTTAGTGCTTTCCTTTGCTTGGAGTGTTCGTATCTGAGACTTTGTGATTCATCTAGACCTTTGAACTTCAATTTAAGACTTGTCCTTTGTCTTGAGAAACTTTGATCTTTGCTTGAAGACTTATAATTCTCTATGACTCTATGATCTTAATACTCATCTTTGATCAACTGCATTTACATCACGCTTCCATTGCGTACTCTTGATGATTCATCTATTTGTGTGTTTACTTGCTTTGCTTATCTCATGGCTTAATCCAAATGGAAGGAATGCTTACTTTGAACAATGTCAAATGTTTGCTCCATCTTGTGGTTAGTAACTTTCACACACTAACAAGAAGATTCCGAGTGTTAAAATATGAATTTATTTTTAAGATTAGCTTTGGCGTATTTTATGGAAATGTTGTAATTTTCAGGTGAGTTTGAATTTTAAAATCCAAAACTTAACATTATTTTCGTAATTTTGTCTAGATGTGTGAGTAATATGAGGTGCAATGAGTAATGCCCAAAATTAAGGGAGTTTATTCATACATCTTGTAGGGGTGAAATAAACTTCTGAAAACCTCAAAATGTCCTTCGGAGATGCATCTCCGAATGCACCACAAAAGAGGTTGTTTCGGAGATGCATTTTCGAAAGCACCCTTAGTGCGTGAGAAATGTGTTTCAGATATGTATCTCTGAAACCCTGGACAGTGGTGTTTTTTTATCATCAAAGTTTTGATACATAATTAAATTAAAACCATAATAGAAACGCAAATGAAAAAATGATAAGAAATAAAAAACGATAATATACACAATATATTCTTCTGAAAAAAATACATAAATTGTTATGGAATGAAAAAACATAGTCTACCATGTATTCCTAATCCTCACCACTGGCCCCTCCTCTGCCTCCTGTATCCCACCGTATTCGCTGCCTCCCTAACCATCCTTTCTACGATGGCCACCGCCTCAGGTCCGCCTCTCTCAATGATACCTAAGTCCAAAGCCTCCTGCCCAATCATCTGTATCTGCAAATAGATCAGCAAGACATCGGTGGCGTGGTCATCCTGGGCCTGCTGGCTCTCTAATATCTCCTCATGAGTTGGCCTAGGTGGACATCCATAAGCATTCAGTGTCATGATAGAGTGTGACACTATGTAGAACCATGTCACGTATCCCTCTACACAATGTCAACCACTGGATGTTTGCATCATCTAATACTCCTCTGACACCGTATGATGCTCCCAATCCTCAAAGATGCCATTGAGATCCCGACGGGCAATAGAGTCAAGAGCAGCCTGCAATGGAGATATGAGAATGGTCTAAACATAGCCAAACTGATGCATGCATCACTCTGACATATACCTGGCCATAATATCGGTCCCACATGCCAACCACATAGAGTAGAATGAGATGGAGTCGAATGTGATAATCTCCCTGTGATCCTTGAACGACGTCCATTGGATGTCATTATGAACATTTCGATCAAGATACACCCGAAACGAAAACACAACTTGATTCCCCTGTTGGGGTGATACATGGCAGCCCTCGACATCTCCTCCCTCCTCCCTATACATCAGATCAAGATTAAAACCATGAATGCGGTGGAAGTGAGAAATGACTCATCCCTAAAAAAACGAATAAGAGTCAAGTAAAAACAAATTATTCTTGTAAATTAAATTTAAAAGTTGGAATAAAAGGTATCACCAGTAGTGTAGCAGAGCCTGTTAGTTGTCTGGTCCTCCAATTAGAGGCTTTATTCAGCTTTTGGTACATATATACCAAACAGGCGGTCTCCCAATTCCACTCCCTCATTGTATCCAAATCCATGAAGTACCAGAGGTATGTTACATCCATGTAGTTTGCACTTTTGTCCACAAAAGGGACATGTCAACCAAGAACATGAGGTAACACCTCAAAGCACACTCTCGGTGATACTGAACAAAGAAGTCACCACCCTCATTCTCGAAATCAGTTGTTGCAATGAGATGGTCGTAATAAAGATCCTTCAAGAATGAGAACTTGGCATAAGCCCCATTATTTAAGGAACACCACTCTATTGCTTTTTATGGTTTAGCACTTAAATAGTCAGCCATTCATTTAGTGGCAACATCACAAGTGATGCGAGAGCGGTTAAGGAGTCTCCCTCTGATAGGAAGGTGTAATAGGCAGGCGACGTCATCCAAAGTGATCATCATCTCTCCAATCGGAAAGTAGAAAGATAACGTCTCCTTGTGACATCTCTTTACGAATGCCCGTTGTATTCCGTGGCTAATAGTGTTGTAACCGGAAGAACAAAGTCTGGAGGACATAATGGCCTCCTCGAACCAATTCGCATCAGGATTGTGCAGAGTAAATTTTTTCTGAGCATGGTTCACGAACTTTAGTGGCAGCAGTTCCTGTAAAGATAAATATTAATATCAATTTTAACATATTTGTGCGTAAATCATTTTAATGTAAAAGTGTAACAACAAATATACTTGTATAGTGGATACATATGTCGAGTGACATAATCAAAGTAATATAAGAGGGAGGTGTCAGAGGACCCTTTTGGATACCTCGAGTTAACCTGCACGTGTTCCAGAACACGTCCCTCCTCGGGTGTCGGAACATGAACCTCCTCGTGTGCCTCCTCATTATCCCTAGATGAGGACGCAAGTGAAAGACGACTCCTAGGAGCAGAAATGGATGTTCCCTCCACTCTGTCCCACGGTACCCACCATGTTCTCGACCCCTCGTAGCCTGTTCAGCTCTCTCACGCCGAGCTGAAGCAGTTTAGATTGTCCTGCCAAGTCTAATTCTGTTCGGGTTCTTAACCATTTTTTTGGAAAAAATAATAATCAGTACTTAAAGGGAAGGAATAACAACATGTTTGAAAAAAACAACTCATGCATAATTTCGGAAGTCCATCTCCGAAATTACTTAGAAGTGTTTTCAGTTATGCACTTCCGAAACCACCTGCGATTGCCATTTTCAGAACTTCAAGCCAAGTCCCCCAAAAATCCAATTTTTACACCAAAACAACCACATTTTACATGTTATACTTCAACCTAATTAGTTTAAATGATTCTAAACAACTTATTATATACATACAAAGTAGAACAAGAGATTAGGAGAAACTTACTCAAATTTGGAGATTTGCAAGTTGTTGAAATGTCTTGAAATAAGGAGTTATGAGTTGCAATTAGCGGAAATGATTAGAAATCAGCTGAAATAAATTTTGAAAGTAAAGATTTTGGGATTTTAAGGTGTTTGAGGGTTTAAGTTTGAAAAGAGACAGAATGAAGAATGGGGAGTTTTTGTTGTGAGTTTAAATTATATACCCTAATTCGGAGATGCATCTCCGAAACACCATTGATTTTGAAAAACAGTGTTTCGGAGATGCATCTGTGAATAAATCCCTAATAAATAAAATGTGGTGCGTTCGAAAATACATCTCCAAATTCAGAGAATAGAATTGGTATTTCGCGAGAGACCCCTAAGATAGTTAAGGGGTTTAAAAAAGAAATTCCCCGAAATTAAAAAGAGACACAGCCCATTAATTAGTGAAAAAGCCCATTGAGTGGTGGGGCTGTTGTAATTGCTGTTTGTAGTTCCAAGTTTAGTCTTTGTTTGAAAAAAGACGCTGTGATTTCCCCATCCACCGTCTTCGTATCCCTCACTCCACCGTGTTAGGGTTTGTCAACTCAAACTCAATCTCAAATTCTCGCATCTTCCATAGCACTTGAAGTTTCCGAAGAAGAAGATGACTCAAGACGAAGAGATGAAAGATCACCCAACACCTTCTCACTCCATTTCAACAGCTATTCCTTCCACATTGCATCGTAAGTACTTTACTCAAAACCACTTTTTCATCGATTCCATCTCTACTTTTGTTTAACCTAAAATTCGTTTTCGTTCTTGGATTTCGACCTATCAGATTTGAAGGAAATAGCATCAATCATTGAAACTGGTTCGAACTCTAAGGAAGTTCGCAGAATTTCTCGTGCGGTGCGCCTTACAATTGCTTTGAGGTCCAAACTCACTGCTCCGGTTCTCTCATCGTTCATCGATCACGTTCTTCCTACTGCTTCTGACTCTCATTCTAGGTTAACTTCTTATCTTCCCAAGGTAATCCGTTTTATCTGATTTAAATTGAATTATTTGAGCTTATCTTACATGATATGCGCTTATGCTATACTTAATTAAGTTGTTTATACAAACAGGGCCATAGTTCATATTGAAAATGCTACTTTAGAATTGAGATACATTTTTACTCTATTTTATACTTTATAATTAATTGCATGTGTCATTCACTGCCTTTTAATAGAGCCATTTTTATTTATAGTTTATGGTTTGGTCTTCAAGCGATATTCTTTTTTGTTGGTTGTATAGGATGATGATCATGAGATGGAAGTGGATTCTGCAACATCTGCCGCTATTCAAACCCCAGCCAAACACTTGTTGCCTGAGCTAGAAATCTACTGTTACTTCCTTGTGCTTCTTTTTCTTATTGATCAGAAACGATATGAAGAGGTTAGAATAGATACTGTTATCAAATATGTTATAATGTTAATTGACAACTGATGGTTGACTATATGCTGGGGTTACTCTAATTGTTCGTTTTAGGCCAAAGCTTGTTCCTCAGCTAGCATTGATCGGCTCAAGAACTTGAATAGGAGAACTGTAGATGTTATAGCCTCAAGACTCTACTTTTATTACTCGTATAGCTATGAGCTTACTGGAGATCTTGCTGAAATTCGTGGGTAAGTTAGATGTTTGTCTATGTACTTTTAAAACAAATGAATTCAGACACATGCGCATACATATTTGTTCGATACAACAGTTAGTGAGATTTTCAATTGAATAGAGTTTGACATATTTCTAATCAAATGCCATGTTTATTTTCAGAAACCTCTTTCAGTTGCACAGGATTGCTACCCTGCGCCATGATGAACTTGGTCAGGTTGGTTTTGAATTGCTTTGTGGTTCCTTTTATGAAGTTTATGGGTCATGTACTTACCTGGTGATGTAATGCAGGAAACACTTCTTAATCTGTTACTTCGTAACTACCTCCACTACAACCTATATGATCAGGCAGAGAAGCTGAGGTCTAAGGCTCCACGATTTGAGGCTCATTCAAACCAGCAGGTATTCAGTTATTTTATGTGCAAGGAATTTTTTTCTCTGATGAATGAAGTTTCCACCTTCTCTACTGGCTGTTACAGTCTGAGGACTGTTTGAGACGAAGCTCTTGTGTTAACTTTCTCGATGATTCAACATTAGTTTTTTATCTGGTCTAATTAATTGTTGTTGAAAATCTACTTTTTAATCATCTTTTCTTGACATGTCTACGTTTGTTGCTTTCTGTTTTAGTTCTGTCGCTATCTCTTCTACCTTGGGAAAATTCGGACCATTCAGTTGGAATATACCGATGCAAAAGAATCTCTCCTGCAGGCTGCTCGTAAAGCACCAGTTGCAGCACAAGGTTTTCGAATTCAGTGTAACAAGTGGGCCATTATAGTTCGTTTACTGTTGGGAGAAATTCCAGAGAGAACTATCTTTGTTCAGAAAGGAATGGAGAAAGCTTTGAGGCCTTACTTTGAACTTACTAATGTAAGTCTACATTATCAACCATGCTTAATTATATTAAGGTCCATAATTAAATTGAACTACTTAGTTTATTGGTTTTATTATAAATGTGGTTCTTTAGTTTCATCTATTATTATGTAGATCCTACAGTTATTTTTTTTCTTCCAGATAGGTAGCTGCTTTAATCCTATTTTATAACTCTAAAAATTATGACATGGCAGTTGAAATATCAGCCGCCATGACTGGGCTTGTGTGGCTAAGTTTTTCAACACAGGCACCCTACTATTTCTAATTACCGGTGGCGGTGCCCTTGCCACTATTCTAGTTTCTATCCTATGAACAACTCTTTATCTCTGCTTTATCATCTCTTTGGTGATGAAACTCCCAAGCATTATTTTTCTCTCTATTGGCAATGAACTCATACACAAATGTTCTATATCCAAAACATTGACCTAAATAGATAAGTTGTGAACCAAGTTTAGGTGCTGCTTTCAGCTATATTTCATTGAAAGAGAAGCCATAGTCTTGCTCAGCTGAAAGTAAAGCCTGCAATAAGGAATAAGGACGTATGCATACATTTTAAAATTCATCCGAGTTGCTTGGCAGTTTATGTGGGAGTTCATTTAGCAGCTTGAATGGCTCATCATGATTTACAGTATTTTGGTTTAACACTCCGTTTGATGTAAGCAAATGTCTTGTGCTGTCAAAAGAAACTCAGTTGTTCAGTTCCTTTGTCATTTGGCCTTACCAGAATATGTGCCATTTGTAAACTTACACATACTCCCATAGATTTATGAAAGTATTCAATTAGGAAGAAATTTAATTTTCTGAGCCCAAATCTTGTTGACTTATTCAGAATATGCTGAAACTACAGGGACTGAATGTTCTAGGCAACAGAGTAGTCAATAGCGGCGCTATCCCGTTATAGAGGAGCGTAGGCTTGCCGCTATGGGAAGAGCCTTAGCGGTACGGAATACTATAGCGGCTGCTATAGGATAAATAGCGGGATAGCAGAGCAGAGCAGTTCCCGGTCCAGAGTGGTTTCTGGCCTGCTATCCCCCCACCCCCACAAAAAAAAAAAAATCTGAACAAAACTTTGAATTGAGAAAATCTGACTGATTTATTGTGAAACATGAAAGAAACTAATGACAAGCATAAATTTTACACAAATAAGGTTGACTAGAGCGTTAAATAAATGACCCTATGACTTAAACACCATGTCATTTGTTTCTTAAAGTATAGTTTAACTCAGCTGTTGAGAACCTATGACTCTATTTATGCAGCTACTTCATATACTCGTAAGTATTTGTGTATCTGCTTTCTATGTTTTGGCTTTTAGTTTTGGTGCTTAATCACTAAAACACAGTTTGTAAGTTATTTATTTTCAGTTTCTAAATCTTAGTTGTTTTTCATTGGATTGGATTTTGAGGTCTCTTCCAAAATAATTAAGTTTTTAATTACCATACTATATTATTTATCGTGGTGCTTCTTTGTGGTAATTTCAGGCTGTCAGGATTGGTGATTTAGAGCTGTTTAGAAATGTTGCAGACAAGTATGCTACCACTTTCAAGACAGATGGAACCAATAATTTGATTGTTCGATTGCGTCACAATGTCATTAGGACTGGTTTGCGCAACATCAGTATATCATATTCTCGCATCTCGCTGGCTGATGTAGCTCAGAAGTTGAGGTTGACCTCTGCAGATCCCATTGCTGATGCGGAAAGCATTATATCAAAGGCTATCCGTGATGGAGCAATTGATGCGACATTGGATCATGCTAATAAATGGATGTTGTCCAAGGAAACTGGAGATATTTACTCTACAAATGAGCCTCAGTTAGCCTTTAATTCTCGGATTGCCTTCTGTCTTAACATGCACAATGAGGCCGTTCAAGCACTGCGTTTTCCAAAAAACACACATAAGGAAAAGGAAATAGCCGAGAAGCGCAGAGAAAGGCAGCAACAAGAGCAAGAACTGGCAAAGCATATTGAAGAGGAAGATGATGACGACGACTTCTGATGATTATATTCTTCTTATCTTAACAATTACTGTCAGGATCTCCATATGCTACCTTTGCTCATATTTATACTGTGGAGAACTTCCATTAAACAACACCTTTTTGTAATGCGGATTTACCTTTTGGATGGAAGATAATATTCACTGTTTGTTTCCAACCATTGTTAGCTATGGTTTGTGTCCTTTTATTTGGAAAATAATCTTTTAGGTACTGAAAAACTTAATCGCATATTTGAAGACCATATCAATGTTTTAGTTTTAAAATTTGATTCGAATAAGAATTTACTCACCAGCCAAAAAGAAAATTTCAGTACTTGTTGGGTATCAAGGGGTTTAAATTGTTATGGGTATCAGGTATGAGTATGTTAATGGAAATTACTTATCCCACCCTAGTGATGGAAAAACACTCTTAACAAAATTCGAAAATGCTCTTGAGATTTTGGAAATGTATTTTCGAATGCACCCTTTTCGTACCAAAACATGCTCTAAAGTGAGTCTAACTTTATTTTTCCTCAAAATTTAGTTCAGAGATGAACTTTCGGATTCACCATATATATGCATTTCATGTATTTCTGACTGAGACATGAGACATTCATTTTGAGTTAAATTGACTCGGAGAAACATCTGCGTATTCAGTCCAGACAGAATACGAAGATGCATTTTTTATATTCAAATCCGACAGTAAATTTTGACTTTATTTTAGAGATACATTAATGTAACTGACAATATGTTTTAACTATACTACCATATTAAATTTTACATAAGTTAAACCATACACTTTTCAAATAATATGAAAATGACATATATAAATGAATTAATTCAGAATCCAATGACATATACAAATGAATTAATTCAGAATCCATCATGAAGTCAAAATAAAATACAATTAATAATACTACCACATATGTCGGACCCAGACCCCCATGTTCTCCTACGCTGCATCATGCCGTACGTGCCTCCTTAAGGAGGACTTCTACAATATCCCTCGCTTCAGAGCCTTTCGCAAAGACTCATTTGTTTATACACGCCCGCACAATATCGATGATACATCGAGATCTAGGCAACACACCAATACCATGATTTGTCCTAACCTGCCTCTCCTCTAGTATATTTTGATGAGCTGATTTAGGTGAATCTCCCGGAACATCCAGTGTCATATAAGAATGTGACACCGTGAAATATCACTGAATGTAACCGTATACAACACTCTAGTCATTAGGAGTTAGGGTATCTCGTGCCTCATCCAGTACCAGATGATTAAAGATATCATCATACATGGCATTTAATAGTTGTGTGCCATAACGGAGGGTGCAGAATTGGAAGGGTTTTTTAGAACAAATTGCATGTAACCGAACTGCTGCATGATGTACTCAGGCAAATGTGGATCACAAGCCAACCATCAGAGTAAAAGGCTATGTCGACCAAATGATGCATCTAACGATGATTAGGGTACGCCTGGAAGTGTATATGTTTTGAGAATTTGTGAGTGAGTTGAGAGAGTATTTTAAGAATCGAAGAAGTAGAAGAAACTCTGGCGTGTATTTGGTTAAAAAAGTGTTCGGAGATGTATCTCCGTAAATTATACGAAGATACATTTCCATATTTTTTTTATCAGTCTTAGGGCCTAACTCAGAAATGAATATAAATAAGATACGTTTAAAGATACATTTCTAAATTCTAGAACTAATTTTGATTTTTCAATAGGGTTGGGGAGCAAGTGAAAAAAACAATTCCCTTATTAATGCCCACGGTAAACATGCGAGGTACTATAATGGCCTAGAGCTTATACATTCTTTGGATTTATACACATTTTATTTAAAGTTTAAAGTGCAAGTGCCCAAGTTATTTTTATTAAAATGATATAAATATAAATTGTTTTTATATAGATTATAAATACGTTCAAAACTTCATATAAATTAATTCAATCAAGTTATGTATAGGGTTAAGAATGAATTTTAAGTGTTCAATTTGGTGAACTAGTGACGTGGATGAATCTATATTATTGTTGGATCATTCATTATTGAATAAATTTCATCGGTGATTATTTAAGAGTTGCTTGCTAAGAGACAACTGACAATGTATATAGGTATTATGAGACATGTGGATGTAACTTATCAAAAACGACATTGCCATGCATTTCCATGTGACAATCTATGCCTCTTGTTCCATTTCACAAAACTATTCTCTGTCCTTTTATTCACAACAGATCCATATAGGACCAAAATTGTACCACACCAATTCTGATGTGAATATCAAAAACTCATAATATAAAATAAATAATAATTAACAACAAAATAAATAAATAAAATTATTACTTAATTTGTTTGAAGAGTTTAATAGAGATAATAAGATTTATTAATTAGTTTTTTAATATTTTTAAGAATTGTTTTAAGAGTTCAATAGAGATAATAAGATTTAATAATTAGTTTTTTAAGGTTTTAATTTTAAGAATTAGTATTGAGTAAACATTGTGATCTTGAATGAGGAAAATAAGGAGGAGGAGAAAAGAATATAGAGACCAAATGGAGTTGTGGGATTTGATTCATTCACGCCTCTTACGTTGGAATGAGCATGTGGATTGTAAGACAAAGTCCTAAGAGAACATGGGAATTATTGAATAACCCTCAAACCTTATGCACTTGCACACAATAAATTCAATCAATTTCATAAAAATAATCATTTCTTAGCCATCTCATCTTACAGTACCTCACATGTCCCATCCTTTACCTTAGTCACTCTAATCCTTATTTAAACACAAACCTTACTACTTGAAAATGACAATATTGTAAATACAACTTCCATTGTATTTCTATTGTTTCCTTCTACAATTCTTCACTTGGGGTTTTCAACATTCAACAATCCAAAATGACCAAACTTTTATTAATTTTGGTTTCTCTCATTGGATTATGTTGTCTCACAAAAGTTTCCTATGCCTTTTCACCTTCTGCATGGACCAAAGGTCATGCCACTTTTTATGGGGGCAGTGATGCCTCAGGCACTATGGGTAAGCCACCTTTTCATCATTCTATTTCTAATTTTATAGATTTCACAATCTAAGTCATGTCACTGTATGGCTATCGCATGTTTGATGTCACAGTTGATCGGTTAGAATCACGGTGAGCCTGTAGTTTGTCCAAAATCACCGTGATTCTAACAAATCTGTTGTGATCACAAACATGTACTATTTCATTGAACATTGTTTACGGTAGTTAGTTACAAGTTAGCTATGGTTCGATTTTTTTATGTGTGTAATGTAGGAGGAGCTTGTGGCTACGGAGATCTGTATTCAACCGGATACGGGACAAGAACCGCTGCATTAAGTACTGCTTTGTTTAATGATGGTGCTTCATGTGGACAATGCTACAAAATCATTTGTGATTTTCTTACCGACCCAAAATGGTGCATAAAAGGAAGATCTATTACCGTAACCGCCACAAATTTCTGTCCTCCTAATTATGATCTACCCAATGACGACGGTGGATGGTGCAATCCTCCTCTCAAGCATTTTGATATGGCTCAACCTGCTTGGCAAAAAATTGGTATCTACAGAGGAGGAATCATCCCTGTCTTATTCCAAAGGTTAGAATTTTAATGATCTTGTACTATACATTGTACATAATGATAGAATCTGCGCGCCTGATGTCTCTGTAAAACTACCAACTGAATTGATTTGAAAATTAAAATGCTAATTTATTTTTGAGCAGGGTACCTTGCAAAAAGCATGGAGGAGTAAGATTCAGTGTGAATGGAAGAGACTACTTTGAATTAGTGTTGATTAGCAATCTGGGTGGTGCTGGATCAATAGAATCGGTTTCGATTAAAGGATCGAAAACAGGTTGGATGGCAATGTCAAGGAATTGGGGTGCAAATTGGCAATCCAACTCTTATTTGAATGGGCAATCTTTGTCATTCCAGGTCAAAACCACTGATGGTGTAACCAGAACTTTCGACAACATTGTTCCTTCCAATTGGGAATTTGGCCAAACATTCTCCAGTAAGGTCCAGTTCTAATTAACCTTTTTAAAAACAAGGTTAATTATCGCATTATTATCATCATTATCGCAAGATAATTCGAAGAAATCATCTTAATGCTGAGGCGTGCTTTTTCATTTTATTACTGGAGCAGCCCGCCATACCTCTCTGGCTTGCATGGATTTGTTATTCATTCTTATAAGAAATCATCACTTTATTATTTGGAAGTTTTCTCAAGCATGTAGAAACTAGTAAGCATTTTTCAAGTTTAGACTACAAAATGTAATATTGTAATATGAGTAGTTCTATTATTGTCCTTTTTATTTCCTCCAGTATTATCCTTCTAGTTGAATTTTATGATTGGAAAATTTTCGATTTATCTAGTGTTGTTAACTTGTTGGTTTTTAATTTTGCACTGTCTGTTATCTCTATCAAACATTTGAAATTGAGAAAAAAAAGAAGTCACCATGTTACAAAATGGCGAATAATATTTTGATGAAATGATAATAATGATTAAAGAAGAACATCACTACAAGTTGCATCAATATGCCAAGAAAAGCATCACTATGCCATGTCAAGTCCTCAACTATTCCATTCATCCGTCACAACACAAAAACAAATTAGAAATAAGCAAGTGAGACATCAAATAGGCATACAATCTTAAATTATGTATTCACTTTTAAATATTTGTTGTAGAATTAAACATCTTATCTACAAAATCAAATACATATCAATGAGAGCTTGAAGTGGATATCATCCTTCATATAGTGCTTGTGTACTTGGTTAAAACTCGAACAACAATACTAAAAACATATTCATATGCCACAATGGTTATTGAAATAACTAGTATATCGCAAAGCCATATTTGCAAGATGGTGACATTTGCAATTTCTCTCTTTCTAAACACTTAGCATATCAAAATCAATGGATGGTTATAGTTTTAATTAAATAAATATCAAATTTAGATGATCCTGCAACAATAATTATTTGTATTTTGTTCTCTTCAAATTCCATCCAAATAAAAAAAACTTAACAATTGTGTAAATTGAAAAATTGACAATAAAACTATTGAGAAAAAAACTTAACAATTGTGTAAATTGAAAAATTGTCTATAAAACTATCGAGTATAATTCATATTGTTGAGATAATTATAGGTCGTCGTTGAGTATAATTCATTGTTGAGATAATTATGCGTAGAGATAACTATTTGTTGAGGGAAACTGAGAATTAGATTTAGGTAAACCCTAATATTATATATTTGGCTTGTAACATTGAATTCCTAATTAATTCATAAGATAAAAATAAAGGGAATTATAGTTGCTCTTTAGTCGCAGAGTTAGAGACCATTGGCCGAACTACGTTAACAAAGATTGACTGTGTCCATTGTCTTTTACTTTCGTTTATTTTTAATCTTTCATACTGATTGTTGTTCTAACAATTGGTATCAAATGATGATTAATCCTAATGTGAAATTCGAAGTAATAAAGTTCAACGGGACGAGTAAACTTGGATTATGGCAAATGAGGGTTAAGGATCCACTCACTCAATAAAGGTGAAGGAAAAGACTGAAATATTGATTCATCTATGTGTTTCAAATAAGGTGATGTATCATATCCTGAACCTGACAACTCCGAAGGAAATTTGAGATAAATTGGAGAGTTAATATATGTCAAAGATGCCGATGAACAAATTATCGATGGGACTGCATTAAATGTACTTGTTTTCCATTACTTCTCTAAAAAATCGACCCTAAGCGATTCAGTTCAATCTCATCTTATTATACTACTACATAGAGGCCGATCAATGATACTTAAGTTTTCCCTCAGTTTCTTCAATGCCCGGTAAAGGGGACAACTATTCTGGACTGGACAAAGATCCAATTGACAGAGGCTCATTCCACCTTAAGCCCGCTTTACTCTACTCAATATATAAAAAATAGTTCACATATTATGAAGGTACACAATCTCTGATCTCCAATTTCACTATACTCATCTCGAATCTTGAACTGACATGGACGTTGGAGTGCTAACCATGCAAGTCTATTATGTGCCGTCGTAACGGAGATCGAAGTCACCTTTTAATATCAACATATGTTAGGATCACATGACACCAAGGTGTCAAATTTAATATTATGACACCTTCCATAATTCTTTGATTCATATCCGTATAATAAAATTTACCGTTGTATTAGAAACTACTAGATATAGATAGTGTCTATAAAATTTAATAAGAATTAGAAATTATTTGACATGTTAAAGAGACAGATTAAAATTATCTGTTTTGATGAACTTTCGTAAGACGGTAATTTGTATGCATCTCATTGATAAGTCAAATGATTTTCGATTGATGTTAAATTTTATAGACATTATCTATATAATACTAATAGCTAGCTTTCAATCCAACAGTTGATTTTGTTATACGGATACACGATAAAAATTTATTAGAGGTGTCATAATATTAAATTTGATACATTGGTGTCATTTGGTCCTAATCCATATAAGATTATATCAAATGCAACTTTGTTTATTTAAAAGAAAGATACTTGAACTCATCACTCCACTAATTGGGTAGTAGATAACCAAATATGCTTAACAACTACACATACTTGCAAGTGATTTAACAACTCCATGTTTCATATATGTCATCGTCACCTACCCTATAAATACCACTATCGTTACTGTTTCTCACAAATCATATCATAAACAGATTACTTAAGTTTATTTATTTTTTTCTTATAATTTAGATTTGAAACATGGCATCAGCTATTGGCATTGTGATGATCATGATGATGATGGTGTCCTTAACCTGTGTAGCAAGTGATCTAAGTGTGGATTACTATGAGCATACATGCCCTCATGTAGACTCCATTGTAGCTGGTGCCGTACACAAAGCAACCATGAATGACAAAACAGTTCCATCTGCTTTGCTTCGCATGCATTTTCATGATTGCTTCATAAGGGTAAGTAAGCTACTTTTTCTAGCCATTAATATGAATCACATCATATACTACTAGTAAACTTGGTTGGTAATTTATGAAGGGGTGTGATGGGTCTATTCTCTTGGAATCAAAGGGAAAGAACAAAGCAGAAAAAGATGGGCCACCAAACATATCATTGCATGCTTTTTATGTAATTGAGAATGCTAAGAAAGCATTGGAAGCCATTTGTCCTGGTGTTGTTTCTTGTTCTGATATTTTGGCTCTTGCTGCTAGGGATGCTGTCACTCTGGTTAGTCACTCACAAATACTACTTTGCTCCCTATTATAAGCAAATATTTTTTTCCAGATTCATTAAACAATTAATGTATCTGATCTATACGGAGACAAATTCAATAAACCTGAGAATGTACTATAATATCATTGTTGTGCTTCTAACTTTTTTTAGTATATGAATTATGACTTTGTGTATTAAAATGTGTAACTTAGTCTGGAGGGCCAAGTTGGGAAGTACCTAAAGGAAGAAAGGATGGTAGAATCTCAAAGGCTATTGAAACAAGACAATTACCAGCTCCCACTTTCAACATCTCTCAATTACAACAAAGCTTCTCTCAAAGAGGACTTTCTTTACAAGATCTTGTTGCCCTCTCTGGTAATTCTTCAACCGAATCAACAACATTTTTCTTACAAGATTAACCAAGCGTCTAACAAGTGTACAAAATATGCAGGAGGTCACACCCTAGGATTTGCGCATTGTTCATCCTTCCAAAATAGAATCCATAGATTCAGCCCCAAACAAGGCATTGACCCATCTTTGAACCCATCATTTGCAAAAACCCTCCAAAGCAAATGTCACATTGGAAACAAGGTGAAAAATGCAGGGTCCCCATTGGATTCAAGTGCAACATATTTTGATAATGCTTACTACAAACTACTAGTTGGAGGAAAAAGTATACTCTCTTCTGATCAAGCTTTACTCTCTCATCCAACCACTAAAGCATTGGTTTCCAAATATGCTGATTCCCAAATTGAATTTGAAAGAGCTTTTGTTAAATCTATGATTAAAATGAGTAGCATCACCAATGGTGGACACGAAATCAGACTCCAATGTAATGTCATTAGATGATCACTTTATGCATTCTAATTAATGTTAAATGGATGGAGTAGAAAAAACTCCATAGTCTGTTCCATAGCATGTCATGTTGTATTTATGATCCATTTAATCTTCAATCAAAATATATAAATTCACTTTTTTATATGATGAATTTCTATTTTTTCTCTCTTACAATTTTACAAACACCTTGTGGAGAGTATGCAATCCTTAAAGGGTTCGAATTGGTTTCAGGAGTAAAGGTAAGTTTTTACAAAAGTTATATTTCGGTATTCACATCTAGGATGAGGTTATGAATGTAACACTACTTTTCTTTCTTGCAAGAGAGGTCCTTGCCTTTTAAGTTCCTTGGCATGAAGATGGGAATAGTCCTAGGAAACTGTCAATGTGGACGGATGTGATTGATTATTTGAAGAGAAGACTCTCCACTGGGAAGAGGAGACACCCCTCGATGGGAGGTAGAGTAGTGTTGATAAATTCTGTTCTAAATTCTATTCCGTCATACACCCTCTCTTTTACAAGGCGCCTTCTAAAAGTTAAGTATTGATCAGATTTAAAAGCATACAAAATAGTTTTTTATGGGGGAGAGATTCAGAGATTAGGAAGAAGGTCCACTGAGTGAGTTTATTGTCGACCTTCATCAATTGCTAGAGTCGTCTCCAGTTTCGTCACATTTTTTCATCATGATATTGATTTAAAGCATGATTCAAGAAAAATGTAATACAATAAACAAAATATAGTATTGAAAAATAAAAAACAAGAAAACACATGAAGAAGATAATAAGAGAATGAGAAGAACAAGAAAGAGAAAGGAGATTTAATTGATATGCCTTGATTGAAAGTGTAAAAATTTCTTACATAGTCAATTGATCATAACCATCAAAATTTAAATCATTTTTTACTTTTATTTTAAATGATCTAAAGTAATAACTATAAATTGTTGTAATAAACTAACAATGTGAAACTGTTTACTTTGACAAGGAATATCAGTTAATCTAATACAAATGGAGGAGATCCTTCTTTCTTAGAGTTCTTGTTGTTGAGGGGCCCTTATCTCTATTCCTAGGTGTCAATTTTTTCATAAATAGAGACAAATGGATTTAGAAGCATGCCCATGAGGATACTTTTATGAAAAGAGTGTTGAGAATCAAGTGTGAGTGTGGATAATAGTCCCACATTGGAAATGTGTGTGGTGACTTGAGCATATATAAGTGGGAGATCCCACTCACCTTTCACCTTAAGGTTTTAGGTGGAGAAGTGGTGTCTCTCCCACAAAGGTGTGTTCCTCAAAGGAATGTCCCGGAAATTAACAATGCTCCCGAACTCGACCCTCCCCCGATGTTGATGTTGCGCTAACAATGGTATCATGAGCCTTTGGTTCAAGAAAAAGGGACCGGCTAAAACTTGTAGTTGAAAGTCAACGGATACATGTAGTTGAAGTCAACGGATACAAGTGTATGTGGGGAAGAGGAGCTTCCACATGAGGGGGAGCATTGTGTAAGACTCACACTTGAGGGGGAGTGTTGAGAATCAAGTGTGAGTGTGGATAATAGTCCCACATTGGAAATGTGTGTGGTGACTTGAGCATATATAAGTGGGAGAACCCACTCACCTATTACCTCCCACAAAGGTGTGTTGCTCAAAGGAATGTCCCGGAAATTAACAATGCTCCCGAACTCGACCCTCCCCTGATGTTGCACCAACAAAGAGATACCTATTTACCTCCCACAAAGGTGTGTTGCTCAAAGGAATGTCCCAGAAATTAACAATACTCCCGAACTCGACCCTCCCCCGATGTTGCACCAAAATGTCTATTAAATAATATAAACAAAAAGGAGAATACTAACCGTGTATTATATTTTATCTTTTGAGAACTTGTATACATTATTTTTTTTTTTTATTTTTATAAATGGAATCAAAAACTTGATTTAGAAACATACTAATAAACAATAAATCGTGATTTTGTGCATCCAATACTATATTCAAAGATGGAAAACATCATTCAAAAACATATTAATTAACAATAAATTTTTATTTTGTGCATTCAATACTTAATTAAAAAATGAGAAATATACTTAAAAGAATATATTCATGGTAAAAGAAAATACATCAATATTTAATACAAAAACATATAAGAAAAGCATCACTATGCCATGTCAAGCCCTCCAATGACTGATAATGGTGATGATGAGCTTGTGATTGCTACTGATGAAGAAGGAAATTTCTCTATCAGTCAGATTTATAGGAACCTGGAGCGTATTGGTGAGGGTGCTAATTGCAAGGAGTGGAGTAGAATCTGGAATCTAAAGGTGCCTGAGAGAGTTAGGACCTTTGTGTGGATTCTTAAACATGACCGTTTGCTTACTAATCATGTCTCCGGTTTTGGTAGTGATGGCTGTGTGGAGCTGCTAGTGATACGGCCATGCATGCGTTGCGGGACTGTTATGTTGATGAGCCCGTGACAGCAGCGGCTTATCTGGCTGTGGAGGAATTCTTAAGAATGCTCAAGGTGATTGGTTAGGAGGCTTTGTCAAATGTATTGGATCCTGCAGTACTGGCTGAAATGTGGGGCATCTACATTGGTATTAAAATGGTTGTTGATCTTGGTTTCAATAGAGTTGAAATTGTAACTGATTCCAGGAAAGCAGTGGATTGCATTAAGAGAGGCAATAGCAAAACTATGGCTATGGGAAGGTGGTTCCTGGTCCAATCACGGCTGGGCTTGGAATTTTGCGGCTATTCTCGAAAATGCAGAAGCTATGCAGCCCGGTTTACAGCTTGAGTTCGAGGATCTAATGCACGAGTTGGTTTTGGAGAATAACATTGAGGATAGCTACGAGTGGTCGAAGGGATCTAATGGAAATTTTACGGTTAAGTCTTGCTTTGAGCACTTTAATGCAAATTCTCCGGTTTCTCCTATTTCCGTGGATGTGGTGAAAGCTATAAACTATTTATGGAAAATTAAAGTCCCTTCAAAATTACAAACTTTTGGTTGGAGAATCTTGCTCAATAGGATGCCTACTAAGGATCAATTATTCAAGAGGAGTATTTTGTTGAATTCAAATGATTTATATTGTTGTTTTGTTTGTCAGAGGTGGAATCTTTAGCGCATCTTTATGGTCTTTACTCGATATCGGGAAGAATTTGGAGGAAGGTTTACAATTGGATCGAAAACTTTGAGGAAATAAATTTGGGGGAGTTTGAAGGTTTTTTCTCCTCTTGCGAAAAGGTGAAAAGTTTAGATAAAAAAGGACAACAATTGCGGTCATTTGGTTGGCTACGGTGTGGGGTCTGTGGTTGAAGCGAATGCCATCATCTTTAAGGGAGGGTCTTTCAACTTCAATGAGTGTTTGTCAGAAATAGTCCTTAATGCGTGGAAGTGGATGTGCTCCTTTTGTAATCTTTTAGATTCTAGTAACTTTTATGTGTGGAATACCCTACCTCTCCTTTGTTTTAGGACGTAGTGGCTTTCCGCTTTGTAATCGGGTGGAGTATTCCTTATACTCCTTTTAATAGATCCATTGCCTATTTAATAAATAAAATTATCAAATTGATGAATCATCTTGCCAGTGTGGAGATCCATCACATATATAGGGAGGCTAACAGTTGTGCTAACCTTCTTGCCATGGAGGGTAAGAAATTAAAAGGTGACATCATTTTTTATAATGAGTTACCTTCTTGGATGCTTCATCTTGTGGAGAGAGACAGTAGAACTGAAGTTGTTTCTAGGAGTATTCCTTTGTAATTTCTTTTGTTTTTGGGCCTAGGCCCTCCATTGTAAAAAAAAAAAAGAAACATATACAATGATTAAGGAAACCGACGTGACAATCAGATATCTATCGAATGGAAATAGTACCTCGACCCTACTACCTTAAGACATTTCTTTAGTAGTACCATTTGTTGTTGCTCATATACATCTTACACACAACACAAGCACTTTCGTTATCAATTACTCCATAATAATAACGCAAGAAACATGACATTTGAATAATTAGGCAAAATACCCTTTTTCGTCCTTTAACTTTCACTCGGGGTCCATTTTGGTCCCACAATTTTTAAAAAGTTCACATAACTCCCTTATCTTTTAAAATGGTGTCAGGTTTATCCTTTCCGTCTATTTCATTGAAACGTCCGTTTAGATTTGCCAGCGTGGCGTATGACCTGGATCTTCTTCTCCTTCATTAAAAGGAATGTTACTTCTGGAAAACGAATTCTTATCAATTTGGGGGCTAGGGTTTGTGGAATAATCACCATCGTGAGAATAATTTGCGGGCTGCTAGGGTTTTCCAGAAATCCGTAACAATGAAATCGTCCACTTCTTCGTCAACTATGTTACAAGGAAGCCATGAAAGTTTCATCTCTCAGCTTGGTACGAAGTCGGAACTGCCATGGAAACAAGTTTGCTACTGTGGAGATAAGGCCATTCTAAGAAGGGCAAAGACCACTAAGAGTTTTGGAAGACAATTTTGGGGGTGTCCTCATTTTAAGGTACGTTATTTTTCACAGAGTGTTAGTTTATAGTGTTGGTTTATTAGATTTATGAAATTGAACATGAGGGTGTGTGACATGTAGGGGCCTGATCATCCCGGGTGTGGGTTTTTCGAGTGGTTCTGCGAAGAATCTGAAGAACACAATGGGCAAATCATGATGGTTAGGTTGGAGAAGCTTGGAAGGAATATTGAACACATACAAGAGGAGTTTGTCAAAATTAGATTGTCAACTGAAGAAATAAAGAAAGAGACTGAACACATACAGAGTCAATTGAAGAAGATGATGAAATATGGAAAATGCTGTAGCTTGATGATTATCATAATTTTGTTTGTAACCTGTTTTATTAAGGATTAGGTTTTATGTTAGTGAAATAGTATTGTGTACCAGTTATATGAACCAGTTATGTACCAGGTTTAATCTTCAAATTGAAAGCATTATCTTGTGTTCAATTATGTATCAATTGTGTATCAATTATGCACCAGTGTTATGAACCAATTATAACCAGTTATGTACCAGTTTTATGAACAAATTGAAAGCATTAGTTGCCATACTGTGTTCAGTTATGTATCAATTATGTACAATTATGTACCAGTTCAGAATTATGTACTAGTTCAGTTTAGTGTTGTAATTTTGAAAACAGAGTATCACAACAAAATGCTTATAATGCAACCAGAACAGAGCATCACATTAAACAAGCCATGCCATAGAGGTTCAAAAGATACATTAGACTTGCAGAGTACTTATAATACACCAGTTAGGATTCCAAACATTACAAAAGTGCATAAAACCAGACAAATTACCAGACAAATTACATAAAACCATAATTGTTAATAAGTTCCAAAAGTGCTAAATAACTAATATAAAATCTACAGTGCTAGACATTCTTCTTGATTGAGGCTCTCTTTGTTGGTGTTGTCCTCCTAGTTGTTGGCCCAATTTTTGATGCACCTAGTCTTGTGGTTGGTCCTGGTGGTACCCAAGGAGTTTGTGGCCTTCTCACACCCAGCTTTTTTGCCTTGCTTGTTGTTGCCTTTTTTGCAGGACTTTGTCTTGTTCTGGATGTCTGAGAAGCTGGTTGACTTTGTTGAGTAGCTGGCTGTGCACTAACTTGTTGAGTAGCTGGCTGTGAAGTTGTTACTTGTGATGTTTGTTGAGTACTTGGTTGTGCAGGCCCTTGAGGAGTTTGTTGAGATGTTTGTCCTGTAGTTGGCTGTGCAGGCCCTGTCACCTTACATGTAGCTTTGTTGTGCCCTGACTTTTTGCATCTACTGCATTTCACAATCAGTCCTGTCCTCCTTAGTTTTCTGTCAGTACCATCAAGCTCTCCTTGTTCAAGATTCCTCTTCTTCTTTGGTCTGCCAGGCATTTTTCTGAACTTAGGAGGATGCACATCTGGGTATTGTGTCCTTGCCCATAGGTTAGAACCATTCACAGGATATATAACTGGTTTGTAGACAGCAATGTACCTACTCTTCCTATAGTACTCTGGAATGAAATCTTCAAATCTAAAGTTCCTACTCTTCATACATGACAATGCATGAACACATGGCAAACCAGACAACTCCCACCTCCTACATGAACATATGTGGTCCTTCAAGTTCACAGTGAACATCTCAGCTGGATCTTGCACATGCTTAACTTCAAAAATATGTTCATCAGACATCCTACACAAAAGAATAACCAAGAATCACATTACAGCTCATGCATAATTAATTAAATACAAGAGAACACACTTGTTTATACCTTACAATCCATGAGTTGGTGTATGTACTTGTTTTCTCCACTTGTTTTCTAATGTTTGGCAGCACTGCATCATCAGGTAAATTCTCAAACCGCATCCTATTCTTAGCCCATCTCTCCATAAAATAGGTCCTGATCTCTTCCAGCATTGTTACTAAAGGCTTGGTCCTTGACTCAAGGATCACACTATTGAATGACTCAGACATGTTATTGAGTAGAGTATCACATTTGTTAGTTACCTAAACACAGCATATGAACAGTTTCTTATTATCAAACATATACATCTTATCAAACAAGTAATAGCAAGTAATAGCAAGTTACCTTAAAGTGTGATTTACTCCAGAATCTTGGAGATGTCTTCATCATATGTAAATATGCCTCATCACTAATAAGTCTCATAGACCTCATTTCTCTCTCCCAAGCTTGTACATAGGTTGACCTTGCAGCTTTCCAGATAGCATCTTTCAGCATTCTCTTGCTCAGCCATTTAGTGGTCAACATTTTCACATTATATTCTCTACTGCACTCATGCTTGTCAACCAATTTCCTTAGTTGCCATGTTTCTTCATTTGGCAATTTAGCACAATATGCTTCCCATTGACACCCATCCTTGCATTTAACCCTCACCCTCACTTTGTCATTCTTTGTAAACCTCAAATTTCTTCCACTTTGCACAGCATATGATGTTATAGCTTCCTTGAAATCATCCTTAGACCTAAAGTAGACTCCTACTTCCCACTTATAATCTGCCATGTCCTTCTTCACATTAAACATTGGGTAACTCTTATGTTTAACATCACCTTCTTCACTATCACAGCCACTTTCAAGTTCCTCACTATCATTTGCTATTTCCTCTTCCAAACCATCTTTATCCAACTGTTGTTTGCTTTGTTCCCCCTCCAGATCTTCAAGAAGATCATCCAAATCTTCTTCCTCTAACTCATCAAAGCCATCAGATGAATCATCAAATCCCACTTCCATAGCACTCTCATAATTTTCATCAGCACTATCATCTCCACTATCAGTAGTAGACCCATCATTCACCTCACCCACATTGTCCTCATCCCTCACAGTATGTACCTCTTCCCTCACAATAGTCTCTTCATCCCTCACAGTATGTACCTCTTCCCTCACAATAGTCTCTTCCCTTACAATGTTCTCTCCATCCCTCACAGCAGTGCAGTCTTCACTCACAATAGTCTCTTCATCCCTCACAACATTATCTTCTGCCATCACAACATTATCTTCTGCACTCACAACATTATCTCCCTCCAGACCAGCAAATTCCTCATTAATTTTTGACATTAACTCTTCTGCTTCAATAGGAATATCAGAAAATTCTGGCTGAGCTACTGTGTGTTGAATATATATCTCAACCTTTAAGTGCACCCTATAAAGATCAGCTATATCTAAGGCTCCTTTATCATCAACTAATTCAAGCATGCCTTCAGTAGGATCTTTGTACCAAATTCTCTCAAACTCTCTATAACCTAATTCCTTAAGAACACCAACAAATTCAAAATAACCCCACGTATCTGCATCTATTCTCAACTTTGCAACTTCTCCTCCTTCATACGAACCATTGTTAATATCAACGAATCCACCACTATGGTGAATGGTTAAATTCAGAAACTCGTCCATTACACCTGAAGCAAAGCAAACCCTAAATAAAATTCGTGCTTTAATAACCCAAAATCAGAACAAACAAACCCTAAATTAACAATCCCTGATTTACGAACCCTAAAAGCGGACCCTAAACACGAACCCTAAAAGAGAACCCTAAAAACGAAACCTAGATACGATACATAAATACGAACCCTAAATGACATACCTGTTGTGATTCAGTGGTGTCAAACCTCGCTATTCCTTCAGATTGCAATGCACAGTCGAGAAGGGTACTCAGAGTTTCTTCGAGCTTTTCGTCTTCTATGGACAAGAGAAGTGAAGTATTCTGGAAAATGGTACTTAGTGGAACTGAGAAAATAACCCTATAATACTGTAGTTGACACATCAGCACTCTTAAAATGCCACGTTTATGATAAAATAATGAGACAACTAACGGAACCAAACGGAAGGATAAACGTGGCACCATTTTAAAAGATAAGGGAGTTATGTGAACTTTTTAAAAATTGTGGGACCAAAATGGACCCCGAGTGAAAGTTAAGGGACGAAAAAGGGTATTTTGCCGAATAATTATTGATAAGATGCAAATTAAATACTTAAATTTTATCTTTTGTATGTATACTGAGCTTGACGGAGGAGCTTCCTTTCCTGGTGGTGTCTACGTGGAAAAACACAACGTCTCAGAGACACTAACGTGCGTGTAAAGTTACATATCCAATTTTTGTGGTCATAGTAACTGCCAACTGGATTTACTCTCTTTCCCCCTAAGCTACAACCACACAACACGTATACACCGACCACTTTCTCTATCTCTTTCCTCTCTCTGTCTATATATATATTTCAGACAATTCCTTCTTCTAAGTCTAAGCATATACAATTCTTTACAACTATTTTCTGTCTTGGATCAATATTTTTCAACATGACATGCACTAGGTGGCTTTCTTCTCTTCGAATATCAGGTCAGTTTATACATATATGTCCATTCTCTACATCTCAATTCTCACTTTCCTTCTAATATTTTGTTCAAATTATTCAACAGCTGGTAGATCACAAAGAGAATGCGATGAGGAAGAAAGCTTGTGTAGGAAGCCAAACGTAAATGAAGAATATCTCCAAACATTTAGAACTAAGTCTTTCATTGAAATATGCAACAAAGCTCAAGTGCAATTCGGGAACACAAGAAGCCTCTCTTCATCTTGTTCAACATCTTCTCCTTCTCCTCTTCCTCCTATATGCATGAATCTCACCGACTCTTTGCTCGAACCTCCACAAGAAATCATAACCAACATGACAAGAAAGTTTAAGGTTCATCAACTTCTAGTTGACTATTTCGAAGCTAGCTTAGAAGCATGTCTTTGTTGTGACACAATCCTTCAAGGAATCCACTCAACAAGACTTTCTTATACAAGAATCACACGAGTTGTTAATGATTTCAATGATAGCACCAATGAACAAACAAACAGTACTACACGAAAATATCACAAAAAACTTGCTTCATTTTCGTTAAAATTACAAAACAAACCTTTGTCTGTTGTTACTACTACAATGCAGTTTCATGACCTTCATGATAAGTTCATTGAACTTCTTGGTAAACTAACATCAAAGAGAAAGAAAATCAAAAGAAGACTAACATTGATTAGTGCTTGCAAGAAAGTTGGAGGAATCGCTCTTGCTACTTCACATGCTGCTATTCTTATTGCTTTATTAATTGTTTCTTTGCATAGTGTTGTTGGATTAGTGGCTGCACCAAGTATTGTTGGAGGTTTAGTTGGTTTGTTCATAAAGAGAACCAAAATTAGGATCAGAAGAAGCTCTAGTTATGAAAGACTATGTGAACAACTTGATGCTGCTGCGAAAGGGGTATTTATAATGATCAATGATTTGGATACTATGAGTAGGATGTGAAGAGGGTGAATGATGAGGTGGAACATAGGAAAATGGTTGCTGATGTTTGTGTGAAGAATGTTAGAAGTAAATGTGAAATATTGAAGCAGGTTATGAATGATTTTAGTGATCATGAGAGTAGGTTTTTGGAGCAATTGGAAGTTGTGATTTTGATTTGTTTTAAATCGTTTTTGTTTAATTCTTTTATTTCTTCTATGCCCTACAACATCAATTTGAATTCTTTGTCATACTAGATTCTAGTGATTGTTGAGATTAATTCAAGCTACCAGTATATTAGAGTTTAGTAGTTAATTTGTTATGAATAACTAACTTATAGTCTGTTAGTTATACTAAATTTCCAACTTTAAAAACTTTGTAAAAACAGTTATTTGATGTGCAAGTAACTGTTGATCATGACTAAATATATAGCTCTTTTGTATCAATAACACAATTACTTAATCTTTGATCACTTAATATATATTATTTTATTCATTTCCATATTCTTCTCTCTAAATATATATGTTCACTTAATATGTGAGAAGCTGGAACTCTATGCAGATTAGTGGGTGTTAGGAAAAGGAAATAAGTCTAAGAATGGTGAAGAAGAAACCAAGATAGCTTAAGAGGACCTTGGTTTGGACTCAGATACAGTTATGCTTATAGTTGCAACTGTTTTTGAGGCTTCAAATTCTCAAACTTGGTACCTTAATATTGGTTGCAGCAATCACATAATACACAACTTGCCATTAGCAAAGATGTGGTTATCTTGGAGGATGAAATTTGGAATTGGGAAGGAGTAAGAGCCTCATGTTCGGCACCCTCTGACAAGAAAGTCCGTTTGGAAGAACCTTCTTCAATAGAGTCAACGGGCTACCACCCCAAGTTCTCTTGACAGAAGAGAGGGACGGCGAAGGCTCATGAATAGAAAAATCAGTTGCCACAGCAGTCAACTCTTCCTCCTCATGAGTTGTGCCCGTGAGAGTAGTCATAACTATCATCGGAGCTGTCGCTACAATAGACATATGTACCATCGGAGGAGAAGTAGAAGAAACAATAGGAGCCACCAGCATTCGGACAGACAGGTCGATCGTAAGACCTTGATTCATGGCATGCGCACGAGCCTTATTAAACTGATTCATATTATCTGCAAGACACAGGTAACATTAAAAAAAAAAAGATGCCCCAGATCCCATCGTCACCAAAGAATTTTTGTCTCTCAGAATGATCATATGCACTAATAATTGTGTAAGTATTTATTTGTCTTTTCATTTGCCAAAAAGAAAGTACTTCGCCAAGATTAAATCCTTCTTCATATTCGAGCCCCTGATACCAGGCGTATAAATCCTCTTTCATTTTTACTACCTTGGGGATAGAGAAGTTAGTTCGGAATGGTAAGATCAGTGAAAATGCACTCTAGACCAATACTTCTCAAAACTGTTTCTGCAAGAAGAGACACATTCCACCAAGGACAAAGACAGAAAAAAATGTGTTCTAGAAGTAACATGTTTCACCAGTATGAAACGTTCTAGGAAATTACCCCCATTCAGTGGTGAAATAGCTAAATCAAGGTACATAGGGGTGAAGGGAGACTAATCCCTAGTCTCGGGTATTATTCTAAGAAGTAAGAATCGCAGAAAAAAACAAAATAGAGCCTTAAGAAATGCTTTCAAGATTTATATTTAGCACATAGTTGGAACACCTTCATAAAAGCCTAAGCTCCAAGATGAAGTTACGAGGGGACGATCTTTAAATAGTCCATGATGGCCACCTCAAAATCGGAGAAGGGCAAGCGTATACGTAGCCCTGCAAAGAGGCATTCATATAAAGGAACCGAACAGTCCTCAAAATAGTAGCATACCCTTTCCTACATGCCTACTCAGAGAATCGACTAATCTGAGAAATTGCCAACTGTGATGCCAACTTTTTTTATAGCCTCACCACTCTTCAAGATAGAAAGAGTCTCAACCACTTTGCAGCCAGACAGTGGTTTCAACCAGCCAGGATAAAACATCGGACTTCCCTAGCACTCCACATGACGAGCAATTTCCACGTTCCTAGATTCATGACCAATCACTCTCCGATATGTTTTGACAAAGCTATCAACGTGTTCTCTCCTTTGAGAGTCAGCTTCTATTTTTGTATCAAAATAAGATTAGACATTGATTTATTCACAAAGTTATCACCCATGTCTGACTTTACTCAAACGAGAGTCTCAAAATAATCCCTAGAAGAATGCTCGTATGAATGAGATTCTTCAGACGTCTTTTCCATTTCCGAATCATCACTCAAGAGGATGGCTTCCAGTTTAAAATTCCTACTAATAGAAGGGACAGAATTCAAGTCAGACTCCATTCTCCTTTCTGAAGATAAAGAAACACTACCCTCGGAATCAATCTCAATGGTAATAGGGTTATCGTTCATAGTAGAGAAAATATAGTAAAATACTATAATGAAGAGTTGAAGTAAAGTAAGGTACCTCAAAATGTAAGGTCAAAGGTGATAAAGTAGAGAGAAGACTGAAATTTGAAGCTCTGAAGTGTTAAAGCTTTCAATGTGTAACGATAGTTACCCTTGGAAAGAAAACACTCTCAAAGAAGCGGAAAAGATTCAAGGAGACAAGGAAAACTCAGTCTAAAGGAAGGTAAAAAAGGTTTCCCTCTCTCTCTCTCTCTCTATCAATATATAGGAAAAGGAAATCGAGCAGATCAGATTGAAAGCAAGAAGCAAGTATAGATCAACGGTTAGATTTCATCTTGGGAACACAACCAAACTCAAGTGTACTCAAGTGCACACTAAGTTATGTCACGCCATCTCGTACCTTTTTCAGGTAACACGTTAAAAGGAAGCAACGAAACATTGCATTGACGGGACTAAATTTAATACTCATGCTCTCCATTACTATTTGGCAAAACCAAAGCAGCACATGTCAGCTGACACCTGAACAACCATTCTCAAGGGTCGACACAACCACTGGCATTCTGAGTGCTAGTTGAGTTTTCGAAGCAACTTTTATGTGTCGGCCAATGGCTCATAGACTTATGATTGGCGGTGGCCAAAGCCCGAATAACACGAGGCCCATTTATCTAATGTATAAATACATTTACAAAGGATTTACACAATCTCTAATTCTCACTTTCACTACTACTATCTTGAACGTTAAACTAACTTGGGCATTAGAGTGCTAATCATGTAGGTACTCCCCCTTGATCCTTTGCATCGGAGAGTAACGACGCCGTTTCAAGATTAACGCCTTTGGTTCAAGAAGTGTCGTAATTTTAACTTTCGATCCATTGTGCCATATTACTGTAGTGATTTGAAAACCTCGCTCCGTCGCAATTTCCACAATTCTCTTTATTTCTGGTTCTGCAACGAAACACAGACTCATAAGAACGTTTGAAGAGCCCATCAACACACCTGACACAGTCCACGTGAATTTTACAATTTTTTGAAATGCATTGTATGTTTCCTTATTACAAAAACTTAGTGCATATGGGCTAATCGCAATGTGTTTCTCCTTTAATTAGAATCCCTTTTTATATGAAACTAGTAAGAAATCCGTGCGTTCGCACGGGTTCTGGTATGAGACGCACATTTGTTTCAGATCTATATTTTTAATAGAAAAATGTCGGGGACCCGTAAAAAAATAATAATTGAATGTATATAAAAATTTCTAGTACCCATGAAAGTAATAATAATTGAATGTATAGAAAAATTTCTGGTACCCGTAAAAAAATAATAATTGAATGTATAGAAAAATGTCTGGTACCCATGACAAAATAATAATTGAATATATAAAAATGTCTGGTACCCATGAAAAAATAATAATTGAATGTATAGAAAAATGTCTGGTACCCATAAAAAAAATTGAATGTATAGAAAAATATCTGATAGTGATACCCATAAAATAATAATAATTGAATGTATAGAAAAATGTCTGGTACCCGTAAAAACATTTCGATCAATAAAATTTTCAATACAAAATATAATTTTGTTATTAAATATGTTATTAGAGATGTTAGATGAGTTAGATATGTAAAAAAAATATGATGCAGAAATTTGTTGTGTTCCTAAGAAAGTGCAGGTCTGTAAATCATGTGCAATGTGGAAACAACAGGTGAAGCAACTGTATAAGAAAGTAGGTATGAAAAAAAAGAGAGCTGGATGCAGAGCCTATCCACGTGTATAAACATATTACTATATCTTAATATCTTAAAAGTTAAATTAGTATAATAGTTAAGTATAAGAGATTTAAATAAAATTAGACACCAATGATGAGTACTAAGATTTATTTTGGCTAGTGATAATGAGATTAAGTGGTTGACAATGGAGATAGATTACATTTGTCTATTTTATTTGTACCTCTCACGTAACAAAAAATAGTAAGAAAAATAATTACAAAATAATTTTATATTATGAATATTTACTATTGTTTAGATAATTTGACTCAAAATTGATTTTGCATTTATAATCAGTGTTTTAAAAACCGGACCGGACCGGCCGGTCGGACCGGTCGAACCGGGAACCGGCCAGGTAACCGGTCTGGTTCAATAGTCAGATCGGGTATGCCATCAAACCGGTGGAAACCGGGAAAACCGGCGGTTTAATTGCTTTTTTTTTTTACTTTTTTTTTAATTTTTTTTTAAACTTTTTTTTTTAACATTTCTTTTAAACTTTTTTTTTAACTTTTTTTTTTAATATATTTAGTAGTGTATTACTTAAATAGCATTCTCACATCGTTTTTTTCTTTAGTGACAAATTAAAAACTTTATTGTCTATTTGTTATCTTTGCTAATAAATTTTCTTAAATAGCATAAACATATTGAATTTTATTTGATTTTCTTTTTAGGAGGATCCTATTTTGAATTAAATTTGGTACATATTGGAGTTATTTTGTTATAAACTATTCAATTAGATTATGTTGTAATTAGACTTTGTTTAGATTATGTTGTAATTAGACTTTGTTTGCAATTAGACTTTGTAATTTTTTACTATTTTGTTATGTGTGATACCTTTGTTTAAAATTTGAATTTAAGTTATGAAATTGTGAATTTATGATATGATATTTTAAAAAAATTTAAAAGCTAGTTATATTTTTTTAGAGACTGAATCGGTTCGACCGATTTTATACCTATATAATGACATGTCTATTCAACCGAGTTATCCGGTTTGGTCGTGCGGTTCGACCAGTGACCCAGTGGTTCGACTGATAAACCAGTGACCCAGTACCCTCACCGGTTCGATGACCGGTCCGGTTTTTAAAACACTGTTTATAATTATTAAATAAGATTTTTATATGTATTTTAATATATTATAATATTATAAATTATAATTATTTATGACCTATGATTCATTGATTTATGGAAAAAAATTGATAAAGGGTCTGATTTATGTTGTATAGAAAGAAGGTGAAAAGAAAATGAAGAATGGTGTGTGATGGAGAAAAGGAATTTGCTGAGTAAAAACCAAATAAATGAATATTACAATGAAGATAGAAAACTAGAATTTTGATTAGACATTTCAGACTTTTGAAATCTAAAAATAAAATATACATTGGAATAATGCAAAAGTAGGAGTAGGTAACCAAACATTTAATGTGAGGAGATAAAGAAAAAGAATTAAGAAAGAATAAGAAATTAACAAATCAAAGTTGGAAGGAGAAGACTTACACGTGGCAACATATTGTAGACAAAAAGTTATATTAAAAAATATTATAAAAATTTAAAATAAATTGATAAAAACTTACCTTAAAAATAATTTTAAAAAATAAAACAAATATGTATGTTGATTTGAATTATAATTGAATAAGAATATAAATTTATAAAAAAATTTCATTGAATTAAAATGAGCAAATATTTTAAATTCATATTGAAATTTTTTTTTTTTTAAATTCTTCTTATAAGAAATTATATCTTCTCTTTTTTAAGGTTTTTATAGCAAACACATGGTTAGGATTTAACTATAGTAGAATTTTGAAAGAAAAAAAACACGAAAATATATTTTTGTTGATATGAGTTGTCAAACTGTATGCAGAGGAAAACATAGAATGCTAGTACATGATATCTGCAAAAGTAAATTAAATGTGGGTCTCAATGTATTTTAGTCTTTCTAGACCTGGCATTGAAATGACAACATGTTGGTCTCTTAATAGTAATAATATATTGAGTATCTCAATCTTTTACATTTTCAATAATGAAATATCACATCAGTTTTGATCTCATATCTTTATTCAAAATAAAGTGTTTTAATGATCATAAATAAAATAATAAATAAATTATTTTACATTATTATAAATAATATTAATAAAAAAAGGAGACAAAAGAGATAAAAAAATTCAAAAACATAATTTATTTACTTCATAGAAGAAAAATAGACAAAAACCAAGAACTAATCAATTTATTTTTTATGCAACCCCTATCATATTCTATAAATGATTTATTTGAAGATTGTAGAGTAACCATTAAAATTAGCTTGTGTCGAAAATCCAAAATCAAATGAGAAGTGCTATTCTTACACTAATTTTTTTACACTTGTACTTACACCATGTATAATACAGCAAGTGCATGTGTTATTTTGTATTAGAAAAAGTACAATAACATGTCTTCATGAAAATAATTGATGAAATTTATCTGTCTCTTGATCTTCATTATTTGCAATGTGTTTTATTCCTCTTTAATTTTCTGATCTGAAAAAAAATACATATTAGAATCCAATCCATCAACTTACTCATCTCTAATGTAAATCTTTTTAGGGTTTTTCTAACCTATGCAACATTGCATAGGATAAGGAACAATTAATACACCACTTTTTAAATATAAATTACCATATTAGTTATTATTTATGTTGATCTATTAATTAGATGGGAAAGAGAAAATATAAAAGATTACTTTTCAAAAGAAAAATAATTGATATAATAACTTATATGGAAGGAAACAATGTATTAATTGTCGCTTATCTTATGCAATGTTGCATAGATTAGAAAAACCCATCTTTTTATACTCTTTAATTTTCAGTTTTAGAAAGAAAAGAAATATACACATCAAATTCATCCAAATATATCCAAAAACAAAGAATCTTAAAGATGGAAAATTAAAGACTAAAGAACATAAACCTATATTGATTTAGTTATACTGTCAAAACATTATTGAAAGTGAGAAATGATATTAAATATGTTTAGACAAACAACTTTAGTTTTAAACTCTCCTTAGAGAAAGTCTTCACACATCCTTTATATTTGACAATTTTGTCTCTTTTTATTCATACTCATTTCTTAACTCTAGATCTGCAAGCTTTTCTTCATCCCCATTATGTTTTCACACACAGAAAATTTAATCTAAAATGTATAGATAATTTGAACGGAACACAATTTTTTTGGAAAGCAGAATCTGTAGTCAAAAGGATGTCATATTCAAAACCAAAACATTTATGAAAAGTAGTTTCACCTTTGAATCCATCTCTATAGATTTCAGATCCGATGGTTTCGATTTCAAATCCGAAAGATGCATGAGAAGAGAAACTTTGGTGAAGAGTGATGAATAGCAACTGAAAAAATGAAACAAAAAACTGAGTTAGTTATTAAAAACATAGATAATAAACAAATATTTGTAGAAGAAAGATGAAGTATGTGACAGAGGTGGTGATGGTTATTCATTTTTTTTAGGGTTTGTTTCAAAGAAGAAGAATAAATAGCAAAGAGAGTTTTCTGATGTAATAATGAAATGAAAATAGTTGTGAGGTTGAGTCTCAAAAAGACTACATTTGTGTTTCCAAGAAAGAAGATAGTAATATTAAAATATATGGAAAATGAAAAAGTGTTGGGTTTGGTGAAATGAAAGAAAAGAAAAGGTTGAAGAAAAGGAAACGTGAAGTGAGCAGAAATATTACTACATGGTTCACTAACAAAGCTGTAGCATAGGAAGAGTAGGAAGCAAATGATTGCAAAGAAGTCAGCCACGTGGTTCACTAACAAAGCAAAGGGGCAGTTTGGTCCTTTCCAGAATATTAAACTTTCTTATATTGTAGATGAACATGTTTACATCATCACAATAAAAATACAATTTGTGGTATTACTATTTAAGTAAAGGCCATGATAAAATTAAATAATCAAATTTTGGACAAACTTCAAGGCTAGGAGAAAAGCGCAGGAAGACAAAAAGATCAAAACAGCTCCACTCAAAACTCTAGAGTTAGTAAGTTCTCTAAACATTCATTTAAGGATAATCTTTTCTATTTTATTTATCTTTCTTATTTGATTAATAAGTAGTTAAGTTTTCATAGGTTAGAGTTGAGCAACTTATTTTGAGAGTAACCATATACTTTTTAAGGTTATGTTTGGGAGTTTGGAGGGGAGGGGAAGGCTTCCAAAAACGAATTTTTAAAAAAATATAGAAAAATATTTGACATCTTTTGAAAAAATGATTTTGTTTAGAATGATAAAAGAGTCATTATCATTACAAATTTTTTAATTTTTAAAATAGTTAAACAACCTAAAAGATATTTTGAAAATTTATGCAAGCCCTCTAAAACCTTCCTTCAATACAATTTTTGAGTTTCCCATTTTATGAGGTTTTTGGTGTTATGAATAAAACCAAACCCTCCAAAACCCTCCTACCCAAAATCGTTTTATTCTTTTCACCCAATTCTTCCTATTTTCCAAAGCCATCCCATTCCCTCCAAACTCCCAAACATAGCCTAAGTGATTTTTGCTGTTTTAGTTATTATTATGTTATTTATACAATATATTTTACCCCTTTAATATAGGTGAGTTTTGATTTTCTCTCTTTAAAAAAAATGTTTAGATTATCTCCTGTAATTTTGGAATACTCTCTAAACGTGTTAAAACCAAGGGGTGAATACAATTTCTTTTTACAGAGGATATTTTTTGCATTTAGGAGGCAAAAGACATAAAATTTTCACATTTCAAGGAGAAATTCAATTTTTTTTAATAGGGGTAAACCGGATCTCGTAAGGATGAGAGTGGGCAGAGTTTGAGTTGGGTACTATAGTACCTGTCCTCATACCTGCGGTTTGAAAAAATTCTCATACCCGAAACCATACCCGTGTGGGCACCAATGTTCATACCTGTATCAGTACCATATGGGTACCTCAATACCTGTACTCATTTACCCGCGTTTGTAGTAAAATAAAATTGATTAATTACAAAATATCATATAATTTTAAAATTTTCAACAATATTAAAAATAAATCGTGGATGTTATTATTGAGTTGAGAAATAAATAAACACTTTTATTAAAATATGTAATAGTTTAATAGCGATATATTTTTTTAAAAATAGATAAACATGCATTTTTATATACTAACGTAAATGATATTAAATAAATATGTAGCGCGGATATGGAGCGGGGTGGATAGTAAGATACTCGTGTCTGCACCCATATCTGCTTATTTTAATGGGTAATTACCGTACCCGTACTTGTATCCATTTTGTGGGTTTTTACCCTATCCGTTATGGACATTTTTTGCGGGTATCCATAGAATATGGGTCCTATTGTCATTCCTAGAATCTCGCCTATATATACACAGGGTAACGTATATTTAACCCTTAAAATAATTTATAATTTATTAGTGAAACGAAAACGAAATTAATAAACACTTTGAATGAGCTATTCTCATCAACTACCGTGTTTGCTGCATTTAGCTATTCTGTGAATCCATAAAACCCAAATATGAGTTACATGATTAACTTTAAATTTGACATTCATTAAGGCTATGTTTGTGAGTTTGGAGGGGAAGGGAGAGGAAGGCTTTTGAAAACGAAATTTTAAAAAATATAGAAAAATATTTAATATTTTTTGAAAAAATGATTTTGTTTAGAATGATTAAAAAGTCATTATCATTACTAAATTTTTAATTTTTCTAATAGTATAACAACCTAAAAGATATTTAGAAAATTTATCTAAACGCTCCAAAACCCTTCAAAACTCCCCTTCAATACAATTTTTGAGTTCCTCTATTTTATGAGGTTTTTGGTGTTATGAATAAAATCAAACCCTCCAAAACCCTCCTACCCAAATTTTTTTTATTCTTTTGACTCAATTATTTCTATTTTCCAAAGCCCTCTCCTCCCTTTCTTCCAAATTTGCAAACAAAGCCTAAAGGTCCAAGATTAATTTAATTAGTTTAAGATTTAATTTTGTTAAAAAATTATGATTTGCTAATCATGGAGATGGGCAATATCATATAATAACAACTTTAATCAACACAATCAATAAGGAGTGCAATGAAAGTTCAAATTACTAAGACATAATTTAGCACTCAAACCTAAAGTTACACAAAATTAGAAACTTTCAACTTCGTATACAATCATTGCGGCAAATAGATATTTATTGATTTGAATGAGAATTTCTTTTACTGCCATGTGTGCTAACCATACACTATATCTTTTCTATTTTTGTCAAAATTATGTGCCCATATCTTACACACAAAACAAGCGTGTTCGTTATCTATTAACCGTAGTCCATAATAGTAGTGCAGGAAAGATAACATTTGGATATTTACTTATCCATAATATTGGAAGGAGCTACGTATGAGAAACCACAACGTGTCAGGTTCCAATAACTTGCGCGCTAAGCTATTATATATCTATTTTTGTGGCCATAACTCCATTTCTTTCTCTTTTCTTTCTTAATTAACTTCTCCCTAAGCTACACCTATAGATACACAACACGTGAACACCCAACCTCAAACATTCTCTATATATATTCTTCATACTAAATTCTTCTTCTAGTTTTAATATTAATTGGAGTCCAAGCAGATACAACATTTTTCTACATGACATGTACTAGATGGCTTTGTTCTTTTCAAAGATCAGGTTAGTTTATAGATTCAACTCACATCTTCTTTCCTTCATTATCTAGCCAATGATAATATTGAAGTTCATTATTCTGTGCAAATTAATTAATCAGGTAGATCGCGAAAAGAATGCGTCGAGGAAGATAGCTTGTGTAAGAAGCCAAACGTAAATGAAGAATACCTCCAAACATTTAGAACAAATTCTTATATGGAAATATGTAACAAAGCACAAGCTAGCAACAGATCAAGACTCTCTTCTTCTTGTTCAACATCTTCTCTTCCTATATGCATGAATCTAACCGAGTCTTTGCTTGAACCCCGACAAGAAATAATAACCAACATGACACAAAATTTTAAGGTTCATCATCTTATAGTTGATTACTTCAATGCTAGCTTAGATGCATGTCGTTGTTGTGACATAATCCTTGAAGGAATCCACTCAACAAGACTTTCTTATACAAGAATCACACGAGTTGTTACGCTAAGTAAAAACGTGCTTAATGAATTCAATGATAGCACCAATGGAAAAACCAAGAAGGATATACACAAAGAGGTTGCTTCATTTTCATCAAAACTACAAAACAACCGTTTGTCGGTTATAAGTACAATGCAGTTCCGTGACAATCACGATAGGTTCATTGAACTTCTTCAAAGACTAACATCAAAGAGGGAAAAAATCAAAAGAAAATTAGCATTGATTAGGGTATGCAAGAAAGTTGGAGGAATTGCTCTTGTTACTTCACATGGTGCAATTCTTAATGCCGCTGCGAAAGGGGTATTTATAATGATTAATGATTTGGATACTATGAGTAGGATGGTGAAGAGGGTGAATGATGAGGTGGAACATAAGAAAATGGTTGCTGATGTTTGTGTGAAGAATGTTGGAAGTAAATGTGAAATATTGAAGCAGGTTATGAATGAGTTTAGTGATTATGAGAGTAGGTTTTTGGAGCAATTGGAAGAACTTGAAGAACATGTATACTTGTGCTTTCTCACTGTAAACAAATCAAGAAGACTTGTTATGCAACAAATTATATAAAGAAATAAATATATCGAAGTCGTGGCTTTGATACATGTTTGTTTTGTTTCAATTCTTTTTTTCGTTTAATTTCTTCATTTCTTCTATGCCCTACAACATCAACTTGAATTCTCTATCATAAGAGATTCTACATATTCAATTAGTGATCACATTCACATACGAGGAATCAGGATCAAATAGTTCAGATTTTAAATTCGAATTTTTATATTTAAAAGAAGTTAAAATCTACAATAAAATATGAATCATGAAGAATCAGTTATGGGAACCAATCGTTAGTTGGTCCAGTGGTGATTGACGCTGGACTTGGTAGGGAGAACCACGGTTCGATCCCCCGCAACTGCGATCGGAAGGGATCAAATAGTTCAGATTCTAAATTCAATTTTTTTTTTTTATATTTAAAAGAAGTTAAATCTACAATATAATACGAATTGTTAAGAATCCGTTAGCAATCAAATTTTTTTTAATAAGCTAGGAATATATTGAATTGAGAACTAAAAATTCTCGAAACCGATTACAAGAATCCAAAATTACAAATCAATTGAACTACGACAGAAAGAATACGGGATCCTTGCAAAACTCGTAGAAATTACAATTGGGATATGTAATATTACCAACAAAATACCACCGCCAAATCAATGCCTTAATCCTCCAAATCGTATCATAAACATTCCACTCGTCACCCCTAAAGATAATACCGTTATGCAACAACCATATACTCCAACAAGTTGCCGCCCAAAAAACACTTTCCTTTCTTTTCTTCATCTTATTGCCTTTGCAAAGGGTGAACCAATCCATGAAACTGTCTTTCATTCCTGCACTATTCCCACATGATAAATCAACCCACTCCGCCACCTCCCTCCAAATTAACCTCGCCACACAACAATTGATCATCAGATGATCTAGAGTTTCGCAATCCAAATCGCATGAAACACACTTGCGCGGATTTGGCGAAACCATACCTCTAATTTCAAGGAGATATCTGGTAGGGAGCCTATTAATTAAACACCTCCATCCGAATATCTTAATTTTGAAAGGTACGTCGGTATCCCAATTCAAAATCAATGCGTCATCAAACTCAACGAAAGGGCCAAACGGAATGAAAGCTGAAACATACCTGTTATACAAGGAGCGAACCGAGAATCTGTTGTTATTCTCCAACTCCCACACGGGCTGATCCGACAGCTGCCTCGACATCACCACATCTTGCAAAACCCTACGCAATGCTTGAATCTCATCCCTCACCGCAGGTAGCACACCCAACGACATTGGTATACCAAAATCTGACCATTCCCAATCGCCATCACCCCTTCATCCACCGAGAGCAGCCACCGCCACGTGCTTCAAACCGGAAATCGCATACAGGCCAGGAAAAGCCTCTTTCAGGGACCTATCCGTAATCCACTTTGCTTGCCAAAATGCTGTCGAGAAACCTTTTCCTATTACAAACCTACACCCTTCGACAAAAAAATCACCGCTTCCAAATTTAACAATTGAAAGCAAATCTAGCAATCAATTAATATTGATTGGGATTCAATTAGTCTTGTAATTATGTTACTTCATATTCATATTATGTACAACCATATTTACGGATAAATATATACAACATGTGTTATCATATTTGACACACAGAAACACAACTACAACATAGTATCCAGAACTAATTGACCCACAGTCTTCCACTAACGAAAAATCATGCTCCAATTAGATCAACCCATATTTCACTGTGTTTGCACGCTTTTTAGGTCACCAACTCTCATGGGAGGTCATTGTGCCACCGATTCTGTAAGTTTCACCAAAAATGTTACTTTTTCGTTTGCTGATTACAATGAGTTCCTTCAAGTCAAAGAAGCCCATCAACCATCATCTTCTCCCATTGTTGCTCGGTCTGGTAATCTTGTAGCCTTTATCACTACATCCTCCCTTGGTCCTTGGGTCCTCGACTCAAGTGCCTATGATCATATAATTAGTAATAAATCTCTTTTATCTCACTTGTCTTATTCTGATTCTTTACTTTCTGTCACTGTGGTGGATGGATCTAAAATCAATGTTAAAGACCTTGGTCAGACACACACATTTCAAAAAATTTCTTTAGATTTGATGCTCTATATTTCTGGCTGTCCTTTTAATCTAATTTTTGTTAACTCACGTGTACCCTTGATTGTTCAGTCCTCTTTATGATAATTCTGTTTATGTTCAAGATCGACATAAAGGACGAACGATTGGAACAGGGACTGGGTTTTAAGGATTATATCATCTATCTCCACATGTGGTATGAGCTTCTATTGCTTCTTAAATACTTACCATCAACGCTTGCTTCACCCTAGACTTAATAAAATGTGCCCTTTAGTTCCTAGCGTGTCTAAGCTTTTTCCATTTGAGTGTCATTCGTGTCAATTAGACAAACATACTTGTCATACCTATAGTCAAAGAGAAAATAAAAGGGTTGTATCACATTTTGCTTTAGTTTATTCTAATCACTGTTTAGTAGCCAAAGGATACACACAGATATTTGGTCTTGATTATGGTGACACTTCTTCTCCAGTGGCCCCGATTAGTTCGGTCCACCTCTTTCTTGCAATGGGTTCTATTCATCATTAGCCATTTCATCAGTTAGACATTAAAATTCCTTTTTACATGGAAAATTAGAGGTGGAAGTTTATATGGATCAACCTTCAGGTTTTACTGATCCTGCCAATTCTAGACTTGTTTGTCGGCTTCGTCGTTCTCTTTATGGGATGAATAGTCCCCACGTGCTTGGTTTGGTCGCTTCAGCTATGCATTGATACATTTTAGTATGACTAGAAGTGAAGTAGATCACTTTATTTTCTTCTTTTGTTCCTCCACCGATCTGCGTGTCTTTCTTGTGGTCTACGTTAATGACATTGTTATCACCGGAGATGATACAAAGGGTATCCAGCATCTCAAAACACATCTTTTCAAAAAAAATTCAAACAAAATACTTGGACCCACTCAAATACTTCTAAGGTGTTGAAGTTGCCAAATTCTCATCAGGTATTGCAATCAACCAACGCAAGTATGCATTAGACATTCTCAGTGAAAATGGTATGCTTGTTTGTCGTCCTATTAATACTCCTATGGATCCTAACGTCAAGCTTCTTCTGGGTCAGGGAGAGCCATTGAAAGACTCAGGAAAATATTGACGTTTTGTGGTTATACTTAATTATCTTACAGTCACATGACCAGATATTACATTTGTAGTAAGCATTGGGAGTCAATTTCTGAACGCTCCTTGTGATAGTCATTAGGGTGCAGTTATTGGAATTTTTAGATATATAAAGAATGCACCCGGAAGAGGACTATTATATGAAGATAAGACACTACTACAAATAATTCTTCTAACGTCATACGCGAAATGCATTTTACCTCGGCAATATAAGCGATGTAAATAAGGTCGTCCTAAAAAGTAAAGCCTTATCACCTCAGCATTTAAAACACCGAGGTAAAAGTTTATTAGTGCATGGGTTCGAACCCCCTAATTTCTGCACTTTTATTATTTACAAAACTAGTGACTTTTTTTATCTCGGTTTATCAAGAAAATCGAGGGGTCATTAGTTTTTTTTTTAATAAAACTTGTTACAGCGTTTACCCATAATATTACATTTTTTAATAAAACTCGTTACAATGTTTATTCAGAATATTACATTAATTGTCCATGAAAATCATATGTTGGATCTTCAATTTCTTGATATTCTAGACAATATCAAATACTAGGAAACTTTTTTCTCAAAACCAAAAAAAGATTAGATAAATTAATTTTCCGGAAGATCTAGATTTTAGATCTTCAAATTATATAATTTTAGGGTAGATCAAATGCTGGGTGCAAGGATGTTTTCAATCGCTTTTGTATGCATTTGCTTATGATATGAACAAACAAAGGGTAAGTCAGAAAAAGGGTTAGATAAATAAATAAATTTTTTGCTCAAATAAATATTTAAGAACACATACCTTAAACCCAAATAATTTTCTGTTCTTACAATCTATAATAGATATCTCTTCATGGCAAACACTCTTGCAAAACCTTAAACTCTTCATGATGATACTTGCTTGAGAGGCATAATTCTTGATATTCATAATGCAATCCATGATAGAGAACTTCTTTATAAATGAAGTTATTTATGTTTCACGCGGATCACTAATGGTAATGTCTAGTGGTGGAGGCTTGGGTCTTGAGAGTGTGCTCCTCTTAAAGTCATGGGTTCGAATCCATGTGCTAACAATTCTTGTGTTTGGTCAGTCCATATAGAGTTCTGTTCTGCTTTTAAACGGAATCCCCGCTAATGGACAGTAGGATTGGTCCTCTTGAATTAGTCGGTCGCAAAGCCGAATAACAAGATTTAAAAATTAAAATAATGTGATATACATAATTTTTTTTAAAATTCTAAGAAATACTATTATTAAAGAAGAGTGTAATTAAGAGAGAGAATGAAAAAAGAAGACTAATAAAATTTACAGCATTTCATTCTAAATAACTTAACCCATACAAGTAGGTAGGTAACCGTGTTTTAATTGTTCAACCACATTCATTAGAACAGCTACTCCAAATGTTTACATATTTGATTTTTTTTTTTTTTTTAAGTAACCACTTTCCATAATAGATATTTGATGGTAAACAATCCTAGTAATCCATGAAATCAGGTAGCATAACTAATCTTATTAAAATAAACTAATCAAAAATCTTATTTGAAATAAAAAAAATAGAAAAAGTGGGGCTAATTTTTGAACAGCCTCACAAGACCAAACAACACAATCTCAAAATAGCTACCATCCATTTATCATTTTCCCAAATAAAGGGATTAGACATCTTTGGTGGTAGCAAAAGCGTCGGCAATGTCAATGACAAAACGGTAGCGAACATCATTCTTGACAAGACGAGCAAAAGCCTCATTGATTGTATCAGCTTTTATTAACTCAATGTCACATGTGATATTCAGTTTTCCACAAACGTCCAACATTTCTTGTGTCTCTTTTATTCCTCCAATGATCCCACCTTTTATGGATCTCTTCCCTATAATGTGTTAATAACAATAAACCATCATTAACAAGTAACAACAACATCTTGCATTTATTAAATGATATAGGCCTAGAATTAGGATTTCTTTCATTTGACAATTTAACACATTCGCGCAATAAGCCCATCCATGAACGTTTGATCAATATCAAACCGAACACATTTGAAATTAAATGTATGAACCGGATGAATATGTAAAATTTCTAATCCAATTTCTAATCATTAAAATAAACTTTACCAAATATCAATGGAAAAGCAGGCAATTGTAGTGGCTTGTCGGGTGCGCCCACGAGAAATAGGGTTCCAGTTACTTTGAGTAATTCTAAGATAGGCAGTAGAGCATGATCTGCTGATACAGTGTCCAGAATGAAATCTAAACTTCTCTTTGCAGCCTATATAAAAAAAAATAGACTGCATTCATACCAAGTACCTTTATAATCAAATATCTTTACAACTATCAACTAAATAACACTACAATTTATATTTATGTGCTAAATATCATAAATTATATTTTGGACCACATAAAAAGTGTGACATATATAGTAGTAACAATCATATCCATATACTCCATACACATAATTTTAAAATATATAGTATTAAACTCTGACATCTACACATGCTAGATATCAGACATAATTTTATTCAGAGATAATATTACCAACCTGCAATTGGTCAGGGTTAGTGCTGATTATGAAATCATCAGCTCCCAAACGCTCCTTAGCTTCAGCTTCTTTGGAAGGAGAAGTGCTTATAACAGTAACATGGTGACCAAAAGCTTTACCAAATTTAACAGCCATGTGACCAAGTCCTCCCAAACCAACCACACCAATTCTTTTCCCAGGTGTTGATACCAAATTGTGGTCTTTCAAAGGACTAAACACTGTTATTCCAGCACACAGTAACGGTGCTGCTGCATCCATTGGTAAGCTCTCTGGAATGTGCACTACATATCTTCACATCAAATTTTCACAATCTTTAGTAAATGTAAAATTTCATATTAATTATTTTTAAATAACTGTCATTTAAAAAAAAATAATAATTGTTAAGTAGCAGACATTTTTGACCCTGTCTATTTTTTATTTGTTTAAAATAAAATTGTAATTAAAAAATGGAGCATAAATAGAATAAGGAAAGATTCGGAATCTGTCTCTATTAAAAGACCATTTATTAATTTTTATTGTTTTTATTTTTATTCAGCTAGTGAATAGTATTAAAGAAAAAATTGGGCTTAGGCCCTCCCTTTTACCAAAAAAAAAAAAAAGAAAATGTGATGTGACTACTCAATAAATCACAATAATATATCTCAGGCATCTTCAACAACCACCGCGCTGGACTTAAAACTATGTTATCCTCTGTTCTATTCCATTCCTCTTTTTATTTCATTTTAAGAAATTCTCGAATATTCTAATTTAATAATAACTATATTTATTAGACTGATATTTAAAAGCTATTAATAGAAAAATACCTGTAATCTACCACCAACATCTGTGAGTAGCCACCATAGGTAATGCTACCATCCCAGAAAATTCCATTGTAAACAAACTGCAATTTTTCACAGTAATTTTCTTGATCTGTTTTGCAAAACTCACAATCCAAACATGAAGCAGCCAAACACCCCACACCAACTCTCTCTCCTTCTTTGAATCCTGATACATCCCTCCCAACCTTAGTGATAACCCCTGTTATCTCATGCCTATACATACATACAATCAACATATAAGTCAACTGGTCAATATCGATATTGCTAGACTGAAAGTCTTTTTTTTTTAACCATAGCTGTGTGTGAGTTTATAGTGATTATTATTATGTAGCAAAGAAATATATAGTTACCCGGGAACAACGGGGTACATAGTAATGCCCCAATCATCTTTAGCATGATGAATATCAGTGTGACAAATTCCACAATACAAAATCTTGATAGTTACATCAGTAACACCGTTCTCTCTGCATTTTAGCAAATTACAAAATTATTAATATCGGAGAAATATTAATGCATGAGTATAGATGAGAATCCGTGACATTTCATTTATTCATCTTTAAAAGATGAAATACTGTATACCAAAAAAAGATTATTACCTTCTTTTGAAGGTGTATGGGGTAATCTTGCCGAAGAATCATGAGCTGCCCAACCAGAAACAGTTTGTGTGTGATTAGGTGTTGTTTGAGCCATATTGATAAGAATGAGAAACAGTTGAAATATGAATGAAATGAAATAAAGGCAAAAGGGTTGTTGGTTGAAATTGGATTGGAAACTTCACATTTATAGAGGAAGGAAATAACTAGTGTGTGTTTGGTGTGATTTTTTATTTTTAAAAAATAAAATAAAAGTGACTAAGGACACGACTAATTTTAACTTATTTAGATTTTTTTTTATACCATAATTGCTTGAGAAAAAAGAATATACACCGAGATCAAGAGTATAAAATAATTTTATACCATTATATTAAGTGTTAAATTACACTGTTATTTTTAAAAAAATTATATAATATATTGATGAATTTCAATTATATAATAGTATAAAATTATTTTACACGGAGTGAATTTTTTTAACCTCTAACTATTTCTAAATAGTTTTTTTATGTTATAAAAAATGTAATCGAAATAAATTTACTCTATAGGTTTCCTGAATATTCTTCACAACTAAAAAAAGTTACGAATGTATTAATAAAATATACGGTGTACGAAGGATAAGAAAAATAATCATTATAAAATCAATTTATGTCGCATTACCAAACACATATTTGTCCTCATTAAATGTTTTAGTGGTAGATTAATTGCTTTGTCTGTATATACCTAAAATAGTCGTCAAATTAATACTTTTTCCAACTCCATCTCATTCAAATAAGTGCTATATTTAATTCTTTCGTTTTTTTTTTTTTCGAAAATCTTCGATCTAAGAAATTTACAGACATTAGTAAAAAAAGGAATTTAGAGACATATTTAGGAAATAATATATAGAATTAAAATAAGTATTATTCCTATAAAATAAGTAAAAAAATTTCAAGAGAATTTCTTTATTGACCCCGTATGGGGTGACTCCTAGCGAAATTCTCAATTTGCTCCTACTTCGGAGATGTATCTCCGAAGCATTTTTTTTTATAGATTTTTTTAGACTTTGGAAGTGCACTCCCGGAATCTCCCAAAAATTGGTGTTTTCGGAGATGCATTTTCGAAATGCATGAAATACATTGTTTTTAACATTCAGCTATTATTTCAGAAGTACATTTCTGAAATAATGTGTTCATATACCATTTTCCCTCCTTCATTATTTCATCATTTTTCTCCAAAACTTCCATCAATATCAATCCATTTTTTGTCTCAAAATCAAGTTTCAAACCGTTGATCACGTTAAAGGGAGCATAGAAAGCTACAATTTGAGGTAAACATCTCTCATTTCATCCCCTATTTCACCTCTGTTTATGCATAATCCGGAAGTTCATTTCCGAAATATACATGTTTTTGGACTTATTTCGGAAGTTCATTTCCGAAACATCCACTGAATGTAGGATAAGGTTTGTTGGGCCATTATTACTCCAATAAGTCTATAAATACAACACAATCTTTTTCATCCTCATCACACCACAAAACACCAATGACACAAACCTACCCCCACCTAGCATTTGTCTACTTCACCAATGGCTACTCGATGCCGTTCCAATTCCGCTTCTCGCGCGACACGCCGATTGCGGAATTGATAACGACGCTCTTCATGCTATTACAATATCCGGAAAATCGGAAGGTTGTCAAGCTTGAGTACCGCTCGCCATCGCTAAACGACAAGGGAGACGTTTAATTCACCCCATTCAAGGTCAAGAACGACGAAGATTTAGGGGTTTTGTGGACAACTTTCGACCGATTTTCTTCGAAGGGTCCGATCGAGTTGGATGCGAAACTTCAAAGATCGAAGGCCGACGTTATCAAAATGTTGACTCATCTTCACCTACCCGTGTTTAACAATATGTAACTTTAATTTTATGTAATGTGATCTTTGTAATCTTCACCCTTTAAATAAATCGAATCGTTGTTGTTTGTTATTTTTCTTTTGTATCAGACCTTATTTCGGAAGTACATTTCCGAATTCTTCCAAGGGGAGTGAATTCGGAGATGCACTTCCGAATTCACCTATTTTTTTGAAAAAAAAGCATTATTTCGGATGTACATTTTCGAAATCAGTTTTTTTCATTAAAAAAACATGTTTTCGGAAGTGCATTTCTGAAACCACCTTTTTTCTCATAAAAAAGTGACTTCAGAAATGCATTTCCGAAATTTAGGGACATTTTGGGGTTTTCGCCACGGATGACCAAGATGATAGGGAGGTGGATAAAGAAATTATCTTTTTCCAACTTGATTTTGCTTTAGTTGTTGATATGTGTTTCCTTGCAGGTGGATAAAAATGGAAATGAATAGGGAATAATATAATATTGTTTATACACTTTAATTTTAAAAAACAAAATAAAAATAAAAATTTGTACGAGGATCCGTGACTAGATGGTATAACAGTTTCAATACTTAAGCAGTCAAAATAAAAAAAATCAACTGTATGTCTTATTCGAATGAAGAAACTTAATAAAAGACTTAGCCTAGATTTTCAAGTTGATAGCCTAAATATTCTTTATTATAAGTTTCTTTTTCATTACTTTTCTAGGCCAACAACATCGACCCCCTGTCGACTACTAGGAGGGAAACCCACTCCGTTTAAAATCCTCTTAGCATACGAAGATTTTCATCCTAATGATCGCTAGAGATCTTGACAGCAAATACATCAAACGGCTCTTTGAATTTCATAACTAACAAATAGCAAGTTCGTTATTTCTCTCTCTTTCTCTCTCTTTCTCTCTCTCTCTCTCTCTCTCTCTCTATATATATATATATATATATATATATATATATATATATATATATAAGGCGCTAAACTGAGGTAACAAGTTTCAAATTCAATTTCATTTCATTCATATATCTCATATATTGACTTGAGCGTTTGATAATTAACATTATAGTCACTCCATTGTATCGGAAGAAGTGATTTGCCATCACCATCATTCCTCCTCTCATTTGTGTTTCCAAAATGGAACAATTGTGCTTACAGTGGGAGTCAACTTTTGATTCCTATGATTTCCACAAATGCACACTCGATCCCCAACTTCACAATTCGTGGCTTCTTCCGATCATCATAATGAAAGTGTTTGCAATCGAGCGCGAATATCATTCACATCTTAATTCGTCCAAGCATAATCTCAATTTCATTTCCTCAGATTTCCAGATCTTCAGTTCTTACAATTCTTGGTGATGGCTGGATCTAAGGCTACCAGATCCACTACTACGCACAAAACTGTTGTCTTTTCTCTACCTGCAAGTAATCCATCACCTATTCCTCCACTACAAAACATTGTAGATCCTTAAGCGATTGTTTTGCTACATCTAGATCTAGTCTGACCTTCACAGTTCGCCAAATACGTTCAAGTTCCTTCGATAGGGACTTCTATTCCACCTATGATTACACACCCAGAAATATTACATGGCCCTCACACTCTACAAACTAACATCAACATGCAAGGTGATAAAGAACTGTTGAATAACATGTTTACACTGTTCAACACCAAAATGTACACGCGCTTTAAGTGAGGCTTCAACGCCAAGAAGAAAACCTTCACAATGCTCTTTCACGCGAAAATATTATCCAAGAGGTTTCTTCAAGGAAGATTCGTGTTGTCGTCCCAAAATCAGTCGAGACAAAGAGGGAGGAGGCCATACGGTTGAAAGATCAGCATAAGAGCAAAGCATCAAGAAAAAACTCAATCAAGGATGATGCAGCCAAAACATTCATTATGAGTAAGGATCCTAAAATCCATGGAGAAGCAGTCCACGCTAGGTGAATACGACAGGAAAAAAGATCATGATGAGCATGTGCAAATTGCGAATGGTAAGTTTAATTACTTCAACATCGATGATGTGAGCGTCCAAGTGCAAGTTGTTTGTGTTAAATCTGATCGGGCCGCCCAGTTGTGGTTCAACAGTTTTCTTGAAGGAAACATTTATTCTTGGGTATGATGGGAAAGATCTACAAGTACACCCCCCTGACGATCTATCGTGAGAAAATTTATCAAGACTGTGTAAATACTAAATTTTGGAAAGCAAGAATTTGACATCCTTATTCCTTCAGAGAGACATCTCAGATGGATAAATCAAAATAATATCGATTAAACAAGAGCCATGACCATAACACTGACGATTGCATCCATTTGAAAGATGCCATCAAAGAGCAAGTCAAGAGAGGCCGGCTAGCTGAGTATGTCAAAGGGGAAAGCATGATAGAGAGGAGTCACCTAAGGGTAAATCTCCCTCAAAGACCGCGACAACCTGAATAAGCAGAGAGAGAAAGGAGGCAAGTAAGGGAAAGATCCCTACTTCGCTGCTACAACCTAAGGAGAACCTAGCAAAAACTCCCCATCAAAGGCATTATGTAGGGGAAATTTGCAACAAAAAAAAAAGGCTGTCCAACCCAAGGAAGGAAGCGTGTCAGCAAAAATCCTCGACCGTCCTATATTGGGATTCCAAGATTCATAGAAGATCAGGGGCATTCCCAACGAGGTCTTTCCCCTTGTAATCATTGTTATAGTTGAATAATTGGATGTGTACTAGATCCTCACTGAATGTGGTAGCTCCTGTGATATCATGTACTTTGAGTTGTTTGAGAAGATGGGGCAGGATAGAATCCGTTTGCTACCATACAAAGGCTTTGATCTCTAGGTGTTCAATGGAACCACTGGTCCACTACCCGTCCATGGGGATACATCGAATCGATGGTTCTCATAGGTGACAGAAAGGACATAATGGCGGTAGATTCTAAATTTCTTCTTGTTCTTTGCAGGAGCATTTATAATTGCATCATGGAACGATGCTTTGCATCCCCGCTAGACGTTGTTGCTTAGCCGGTGCACCTCAAGCTTAAATATCAAAATCTGTAAGGAGAATCGGCCACCATTAACACTGATCCAGAGGGAGAAAGGAGAATATAAGAGGTTCTCTAGAAAGATCAGGGAGAAGAAGTAGTTATGGATATCAATGTCCCTTTCCTCGTTGTGCAACTCAGTAGGATAGGTATTCGTCCTCCAAAAGATGGTTGAGCCAGCTAAGGAGAAGGATGGAATAAGCGACGACTAGCATGTCTGGTTATGTTTCTTATTTTTAATCATATTAAATGGTGTGCATATAATATTTATATCATCTTATACATCTACATATGACAATAGTAAATAAAAGAGGTCTTTTATAAAACATTCTTTTCTTTATGACTATCTATAGCTAATAGAAATCCTGGGTACAACCAAAGAGATTGATGTCCGGTGAGCTGATAAAGTCAGGGATGCTGCCGAAGACGCTTTGCATGGCCAGCTAAAGTAACCAATTCTCCATATAATGTTAGGGTTATTGTTGGGTAAGCTTTGCACGTCCCACTAAAGCAATCAATTCCCTGTTAGAACATCCAATTAAGCGCAACTATAGTAACTGAAAAATTGAGGGAATGAAAGGGAGAGAAATCTGTTTTTTTATTGATGCAGTGGATTAACCACTAAACAGTTCACAACAACTATTTATATACAAGTGTTACAATATCTTGTTGACCAAGTAACCTAACTAACTTAACCAACAAGCTATGAATAACGGAAAATTTCTAACAAACTGGCAGTTGTGAATTACATTCTAACACTTCCCCTTAATTCATGATTGTTGCAACTTAATCACACCAAGCTGTTTTCTCATAAACTCAAATCTATCCAGCTTCAATGATTTGGTAAATCCACCTGCCAACTGCACTTCTGTTGGGCAGTATTGCACTTCAATCACACCATTACTCACATGTTCTCTAATGAAGTGAAATCTAGTGTCAATGTGTTTGCTTCTACCATGGGAGACTGGATTCTTGGCAAGGCTAATTGTTGACTTATTGTCAATTCTCAGCACCAATGGCTTCATCACTTCACACTTTAACTCCTTCATAACAGAATTCAGCCACATTCCCACATTGCTTGGCAAGTTGCAAATGTTCCAGCAATATACTCTGTTTCACATGAAGAGAGAGCAGTCACATGCTGTTTCTTTGTACACCATGAAATGGTTGCTTCATTGAACTTAAAAACATAACCAGATGTGCTTCTTCTATCTGTTATGTCACCACACCAATCACTATCAGAATATCCAACAGTTCATCTTTTTCAGCCTGATTTTCCCTTGGAAACAGCAGTCCAAAATCCTTTGTGCCCTTTATGTACCTAAGTATCCTCTTGGCAGCTTTCATGTGTGTCTTCCTTGGATCATGCATGAACTTGCTAACAACACTAACTGAGTAGCAAATGTCTGGCCTGCTGTTGCACAAATACCTTAATGATCCAATTATCTGCCTAAACAGTGTTGGATCTACCTTCTCCTCATTGTTGCACTCATCAATTTTTAAATTTGTTTCTGATGGATTTGAAGTTGGATTGTAGTTATCCATTTTAAACTTTTCCAGCAATTCACCAATATACTTTTGCTGATGCATCAGAATTCCTTTTTTCACCTTTAAGAATTTCATGCCTAAGAAGAATGAGAGTTCTCCTAAATCTGTCATTTCAAACTCAGATTTCATCTTGCACTTCACATTTTCAATTTCTGATGCATTGCTCCCTGTGATGAGCAAATCATCAACATACAAACAAATTATCATGGTTTCTTCAATTGAATTCTGCACATACACTCCAAATTCTGTTGCACACTTCTTGAAACCAATTTGCATCAGCACTTGATCAATCTTCATGTTCCAGGCTCTAGGATCCTGCTTTAGACCATACAAAGCCTTATGAAGTTTGTACACCTTGTGCTATTTACCCTTTACCTCAAAACCTAGAGGTTGTGATACAAACACCAACTCTTCAAGTGGACCATTTAAGAAAGCTGACTTTACATCCAAATGGTAAAGTGACCACTCTCTTCTGCAAGCCAAAGCAACCACCAGCCTCACAGTTTCAATTCTTGCAACTGGGGCAAATACCTCATTGTAATCAATGCCATGTTTTTGCAATAATCCTCAAGCCACCAACCTGGCCTTATGCTTTGAAATCTTCCCATCAGGGTTTAATTTCAACTTGAATACCCATTTCACATCTATCTTTCTTTTCTTGTCTGGCAGGTCAACCAACTCCCAAGTGTGATTCCTCTCAATTGATTTAATCTCTTCCATCATAGCCTCCAATCACACATCTATCTTCAGTGATTCTTCATAATTGAGAGGCTTAGCATATGCCAATAAAGCAAAATGAATGATGTGACCTTCTTCATTTATAGCATTGTCAGGAATCACCTCACAATCATTCAGTCTACTTGGCAACTGTCTGGTTCTTTGAGCCCTTACATTTACTGCTGTCACTTCTGGTTCTTCTGCATTTTCCTCATTTCCTACTTCATTTTCTGACTCATCACTTGAATTAGGATAAATGCAGCTTTGTTGTCCTCCTGAATTGTAGACTGGCTCCTCTTCCCACTTCCACTTCTCTGCCTCATTCAGAATCACATCCCAGCTGACATGCACCTTTTGAGTTGCAGGATTGTATAACTTATAGGCACCTGTAGGATGATAGCCTATAAGTATCATGACTTCACTCTTGTCTTCAAGCTTGCTTCTCCTCACATCTAGCATATTTTTGTAACATAAGGAGCCAAACACTTTAAAATGCTTTACACTGGGCTTTCTCCCACACCAAGCTTCCTCTGGCACCTGATGTCTTAACTTCTTTGTAGGACATTTGTTCAGAATGAAAGCAGCTGCAGTAACTGCTTCACCCCAAAATTTATGTGGCAATTTTTTCTGTTTGATCATACTTCTGGCCATGTTCAGCAGAGTTCTATTCCTTCTCTCTTCCAAACCATTATGTTGTGGTGTGTAAGGGGCAGTTACTCCATGAATAATTCCTTGACTGGTGCAAAAAGCTTCAAACTCCTTTGAAGTGTACTCTCCTCCTCCATCAGTTCTCAAATTTTTTATAGATTTATCACTTTCTTTCTCTACTAAAAATTTGAACTTCTTGAATACCTCCAAAGCATCACTTTTCAGCTTGATGGTATACAACCAGATCATCCTTGTAAATTCATCAACAAATATGATGAAGTATCTACTTCCCCCTAATGAAGATACTTCAAAAGGACCACAAATTTCTGAATGGATCACCTACAATGCTGAATTGGATCTCTTAGGTGCTTCAGACACAAAGGAAATCTGCTCTGCTTACTCTTCACACACACTTCACAGATTGCCTTCTTTAAGTTCAGCTTTGGCAGACCATGTACCAAATCTTTAGAATTTAGTTCACTGAGACTTCTAAAATTTAAATGACCAAACCTCTTATGTCACAGTTCTTCCACATCTTCACCAACTACAGTAGACAGACACAACATCTTTTCACTTGAGATGTTGCATCTGTATGTTCTATTCTTTGACATGTTTGGCTTGAGCACCAAGTCCTTCTTTGCATCAAATAACTTCAAAGAATCACCATCCATGGTTACTGAGAATCCCTTCTCCACAAGTTGACCAATGCTCATGAGATTACACTTCATCTCAGGAACATACATCACATCCTCAGTAATGACTCTCTTGCCATTATTGCCTTTGATCATTATATTTCCACTGCCTTCTGCCTCAAGGCTACTGTTGTTAGCAAGTTTGATACTTGTCTTCTTGCTTGTATCAAACTTTATCATCCATTTTCTATGTGAAGTCATATGGTTTGAACAACCTGGATCAAGAAACCAGTCCTCATTCTTAATTCGTTCATCACTGGTTGTGGCCATCAGCAGCACTGTACCAGATTCATCTCCATGGGCCAAATTTGCTTCTTCAACTGATTCCTTCTATCAGATTTGCAGAGCCTGTTGAATAGATCTCTTAGAACTTCTATCAAACACCAGGAGTTCATGTGCTTCTAGTGAATTTTGCAGTTCCTCGACCTTCATAGTTTTCACATCCTTTGCTTCTTGGATAGCTACAACTATGAAATCAAACTTTTGATTCAAAGATATTAGTACTTTTCTACTACCATCTGATCTGTAATATTTTCCCCACAGGTTTTCATTTGATTTACAATGGCAATTAGTTTCGAGAAGCAATCACTTACTTTTTGATCTTCCTCCATCTGCATCATCTCATACTTCCTTCTGTAGGATTGTAGCTTTACTTGTTTCACTTTTCTCCACCAGTGTGATAATTTTCTAGTATGTCCCATGCTTTTTTGGATCTTGTAACTTTTTAGATCTTCTTAAAATGCAGATCATTAACATTCTGCTGAATGTAAAACAAGGCCTTGGAGTCTTTCTTCTTGGCTTCCTTAAACACATTCTTCTGTGCATCAGTTGGATTCACCACCAGATCTTCATAGCCATTCTGCATAATTTCACTCACTTCTTGTGCACCAAACAAAGATTTCATTAAGGCACTCCATCGATCCCAATTCTTGCCATCAAGAACCAGAATGTTTGATCCAATCCCATTGCTATTCATCTTGATTATCACATTATGTTTTTCCTTGATTTTCCCTCACTTTTCACTCGTGTTTCTCTTTTGGATTGAGAACCAAGGCTCTAGATGCCAATTGATAGAACATTCAATTAAGTGCAACTATAGTAACTAAAAAATTGAGGGAATGAAAGGGAGAGAAATCTGTTTTTTATTGATGCAGTGGATTAACCACTAAACAGTTCAGAACAACTATTTATATACAAGTGTTACAATATCTTGTTGACCAAGTAACCTAACTAACTTAACCAACAAGCTATGAATAACAAAAAATTTCTAACAAACTGGCAGTTATGAATTACATTCTAACATTCCCTACATAAAAGTCAGAGGTGTTATCGGAGATGTAATGCCCCGGACTGCTTTCACGATTATCGAATGACCCTACAAACCCACACGGGTCTTTTTAGCATGTTTTGTCCTCACTCACATGATTTCTGGGAAAATTCCCAGAAGGCCACTCATCCAAATATTAGTCCAAGTAAAGAACACTTAACTATGGAATTCTTATTTGTTAGGATACTTAAAATAAGATGAATCTTAATTGTATAAGTAGTACCAATCAATCTTTATAAGCCTTCATTCAATCATGTAGTCCCATACATGTACAACCTAAAGATCATTCTCATTCCGATGTGATTTTGGCTTTTGCCTAGAAGTTTCCAGGAGTCGCTCATTGTCATGTCTTGTGCAGCGACAACCACTCCCTGTCTCGTCGACCTCGGGTGTTACATGCCCACCAGCTCCTGCTAGGTTCGTCCCCGAACCATATCGTACTAGGAGAGATCCACTCTTATACCATTTGTAACTCCTCATACTACTTTCAGGAATAACAAATGACCCTATAAACCAACACGAGTCTTTTCAACATGCTTTGTTCTCACTCACACGTTTTCCGATAAATTTCTCAAAAGTTCACCTATCCAAATTCTACTCAAAGTTAAGCACGCTTAACTTTAGACTTCTTATTCGTTAGGCTACCGAGAAAAAAATGTTTGTTGGTATAGGTAGTTAACCACTCCACGATGTCTCTACTTGCAACAATTTGGATCTCCTAATTAACCTTTTTCCTCTCAAATTTTATATAGTTTGAGTTTCGTTTAATTATCGATCAAACTTAATTTTCAATTTAAGTTCAACGATGATATAATTAATAACAAAATTTAACGAAATAACAGTTGAATCAAAATTTTAATTATATTTAAGAGTCATGCTAACGAGTGCCCCAGAGACACTAGTTAAACATTTTAAATAAAGAAAATATTTTAGATTCAATGCATTGATTACACACAATATTCTTTTAAAAAGATAATTATTTTTATTTTCAATGCATTGTATATACATATTTTGGATAAAAAAATATAATTTTTTAATTTTTAAATAATAATCAACTTAATCTTTTTAATCTTTTAACCAGTGTCCTGAGAACACTAATTAAAATTTCTCTATATTTAATTCTGGTTGATTCATTATCACCTTATTAATTTACCCTGCTTATTATAATTCATAATTTGATAGAGAATTTTGTTTTCCCTTTTATCAAACACAATTTATAATGCACTAAGTCGATGAAATCCAATGGTGGAAGAGCATAGGCTCAAGGAAGTCTTGTTTTGTTAGGTGCTAAGAAAAAATCCTATAGGAAAGAGCATCGCAACATCGTAAAGAGGATGACTACTTTATGTTGAAAAGTAATACTAAAATTTTTCACGAGGATCATCAAAGAAAAAATAGAATTATCTCATTAGGTCATAAAATCATTATTCTTTTTTGAAAAAGAAAGTCATCACTTATTAGTCCAAATTTTGAGTAGCTATATGTGAACGAACATGAGTCAAAACAAAAAAACGTGAACAAACTTGCCATGCAATTTTGGACAACTCTTTGGTGGTTGCTTCCTAATCTAATTAGTATATAACTTTATGGTCCACAATGAGTGATAATACTAATAAAGTAAGCATAAAACGAATTAAACTAGACTTTTCATATATGGTCTAACACGTGTCATCAAACCAATCAACATTTAAATTGGACATATTACGTTTGGTAGTCTTATTTTAAAACTAACGGGATACTCGTACGTTCGCACGAGTACTGAACGCATATTTGTTTTTAAAATAAATTAAAAGAAAGTCAAATTAATTTAACTAACAAATTTTATTTTATTTTTAAAAAATAATAAATTAAGTCAAATTAATTTAACTAACAAATTTTATTTTATTTTTAAAAAATAATAAATTAGTGCCTATATTTTTTGTATATATAAATTTTTTAAATGATATAAAAGAATTAAGTTTAATAAATAATATAAAAGAATTAAGTTTAATATTGTAAAGTGAAATTCTTAAAAATTGAGATTTAGTTTAAAATAATAGTTAACATCTAGTATAAGATATTAATTAAATCTATAAAATCAAAAGTTCTAGGATTGGATAGTTTATCTAACTTGGGTAAGTTAGATTAACAATGAAATTTTGAAAAAATCAAATATGAAGCACAAAGAAACTGGGCACTCAAACTATGGTTTTCAAATATAACATGTAGAGATATTTAATTTAGACTATTTCTTCATAAATGTAATACCATGCTGATTCACTCATATTTGAAATAATTATTTACTATATAAAAAATAGATTATCAAGACGAAGTGCATAATTTCATTTAATTTTTCAACCTATAAAATATGTTACATAATACTAATTAACTATTTATTAGTAATAATTATCATAATATACTAAATCTAATTTATCCTTAACTTTTCAGTTATTATTTATTCGTAATAATTACCAGAGTATACTAAATCTAATTTATCCTTTAAGTTTTCAGTTTTTCAGATTTCAAATTCATGTGGTATATATGTATCGTTGTTTTTGTTACGCCGATTTGTGAGAAAATAGTAAGATAGAGGAACAAGCTGTACTAAATTTGAAACCTCTGTGTTATTTATTCCAATTTGAAACCACTATATTATTTATTCTAAGTTAAATTGAATACGGAATAAGCAAGGCCGTCTCAAGATTTTGGAGGCCCTGTGTAGAATCGTCACCGTTTAACCATAAAAATCTAATAGAGGCCCTATGTACTCATGATTTAACCTACCAAATAATTTATGAGGCCCTATTTAGTTATAGTTTAACATTGGAAATTTTGAGGCCCCGTGCGGTAGCCCGCTTTGTACGCCCTCAAAGACGGCCATAGGAATAAGGAAAGGAACTAAAATAACAATCACAATAAATAAATGATAACTTTTTAATAGAAAATACAAAATGATTATATTCTTTTATGGTTATTTTTAAAACTTATATATATATATATATATATATATATATATATATATATATATATATATATATATATATATATATATTAAAAGACAATTTTAATTATTCCACTACAAGAAAAGTTGGATCTAGCCACGTAATGTTGCGACGTGATTATCACGTGGCTCAAAAAAGTGAGTTGCGACGTGATAATCACGTCACTATAAGGTTTTAATATTAAAAAAATAAAAACAACGTTGGCACATGGGGTGTCTGAAATTTTATTTTAAAAAAATAGTTGCGAAGTGAAAAACACGTCGCAACCTTTAAATAAAAAAAATAAAATGAAAACAGACAAAGTAGTCTGACAAAGGGGGGGGGGGGATTTCAAATTTTCATTTTTTTTATTGCGGCGTGTCGTCGCAACGTTTTTTTAGAATACCACGCCAACAGTTTGACTGACACATTAATTACTGCGTGGGTGTTGCGACGTGATTTTCACAACCTAGACACGTGAAAATCACGTCGCTAAAATTGATATACCCTTTCGCGTTTTGCTCCTCTTCCCAGAACCCCCTTTCTGGTTTTTCTCTCTTCTTCCTCTTCCCCCAAACCCTCTTCCTCTTTTCTTCCTCTTCCTCCATAATCCACCATTTTCAATCCTATATTTTTGTTACAATCCCCCATTTTCAGGTATGCAACTAATCTCCACTTGTTCTTGTCCATTTTTTTTTAATTTTTTTGTTAAGATTCTGATTTTGATTTAATATGTGTAGGTGAAGATTTTTGATTTTGATTCAAGTATAAGAGCTCACTCATTGTTCAACTTCATTGAGGTATTTTTTTTCAATTTTATTTATATAATTTTTCAGATTTTTTTATGTGATTATATATATATATATATATATATATATATATATATATATATATATATATATATATATATATATATGTTATAGTTTGTATTATTTATAGTATGTATTATTTATTTTTTGATGTGATTATAGGTTAATTTGATATATAATTTTTAGAATGTTAATTAATAGAATGTTATAATAATTAGAATGTATATTATTTGTAGTATGTATATATATAGATTAATTTTTAGAATGTATATTATTTATTGAATGTTAATTTTTATGTGATTATATAATAATTTTTTAGAATGTAATATTATTTATAGTATGTATAATTTTTAGAATGTCGTTATAATTATAGATTTTATAAAAACGAAAAATATTATATATAATATGTATTATTGTTAGAATGTATATATTGTTAGAATGTTAGAATGTATATAATATTTTTAGAATGTTATAGAATGTATATATTGTTAGAATGTATATATTGTTAGAAAATTATATTGTAGAAAATTATTTACTTATAGTTGATATAAGTAAATGTTTAATTATTGTTACTAAAAAAGAGAATGATTGGATATATGTGCAGTATGGAATATTATTTGTATTATCGTAGTTGGATGTACGATAGAGTGGAACCAGGAAGACGTGCACTTAAACCCAATTTTATACAAGGAGTTAACGGGTTTATCACGTGGGCGTTTGCTCAAGAATGTTGTCGAAGCGAAGGAGGAGTTAGGTGTCCCTGTCTTAAATGTGAATGTAGACCTATAATTAGTGACCCAGATGAAGTGGTCAGGCATTTGTATAGAAGGGGTTTCATGGAAAATTATTGGGTCTGGACATTTAATGGTGAAAAATTGCCGAGTAACGTACCAGAGACTAGCAGTACGCATGCTTCAAGTAGTCGTTCGTCAATGGAATATGAGGAAAGACCGCCTATTGAATATGAGGAAAACTTTAATCAGATCGGTGACATGGTTGAGGATGCTTTTGGTGTGAATGTGACCTATGATCAACCTGAAGATTGTGATAGGGAAGAGATGCCGAACGAAGAAGCACTGAGATTTTATCAATTGTTGAATGAGATGAATATGCCGTTGTTTGACGGTTCGTCTGACTCCAAGTTATCAATGTGTGTGAGATTATTGGCCGCCAAGTCAAATTGGAATGTTCCTGATCAGTGTTTGGAATTCTTTGTAAAAATGATGTTGGACTCAACTGCAATGAAAGACAACTTACCTACAACATTTTATGAAGCAAAGAAGTTGGTGTCGAAGTTGGGCTTAAGAGTAAGAAAGATTGATTGTTGCATTAATGGTTGTATGTTGTTTTATGACAATGAGTTTGGTACTCAAGATGGATTGTTGGAGGAATGCAAATTTTGTATGAGTCCAAGATATAAAGTTCGCAGTAGAGCCATTAACACTAATCAAGACCGTGTAGCAGAAAAGTCCATGTTTTATCTTCCGATAATTCCAAGGTTAAAAAGAATGTTTGCTTCAATGCACAGTGCAAGTCAGATGACATGGCATCATACAAGCAAAACAAGTCCAGACACTATGCGGCATCCATCTGATGGCGAGGCATGGAAACACTTTGATCGAATACATCCTGATTTTGCCGCAGAACCTAGAAATGTCAGGCTTGGATTATGCTTAGATGGTTTTGCTCCTTATGTTCAAGCGTCGGGAAGTGCGTATTCTTGTTGGCCAGTTATTGTAACCCCTTACAACCTTCCTCCCGAGATGTGCATGACAAAACCATATATGTTTTTGACGTGCGTCATTCCAGGACCTTCGAGTCCAAAAGCCGGAATTGATGTGTATTTACAACCTTTAATTGATGATTTGAAGAGGTTGTGGATTGGTGGAGAATAGACTTATGATATATCACGTAAACAAAATTTTACTATGCGAGCTGCCTTGATGTGGACCATCAACGACTTTCCAGCATATGGCATGTTGTCTGGTTGGGGTACACATGGCAGAATGGGTTGCCCGCATTGTATGAAAGAGACGAAGGCGTTTACGTTGGATAAAGGGGGGAAAAGCTCGTGGTTTGACTGTCACCGCAGATTTCTACCAAAAAATCATCCGTATAGAAAGAACAAGACAAATTTCATAAAAGACAAACAGGTAACATATATGCCTCTGCCCCGATTGTCACCAGGTGCTGTATGGGACAAAGTTTGTGGGCTACCAAAAATTACAGATACTGGAAAGGCATGTAGAATTGAAGGATATGGGGTCGATCACAATTGGACAAAGAGAAGTATATTTTGGGATCTTCCATATTGGAAAGATAATTTGTTGCGCCATAATCTAGATGTTATGCATATTGAGAAGAATTTTTTTGATAATGTATTTAACACTGTGATGGATGTTAAAGACAAGACGAAAGATAATGAGAAGGCTAGACATGACATGGAAAAATGGTGCAATCGAAAAGAGTTGGAGTTGAAGCCTCAACCAAATGGGAAATTATTGAAACTGAAGGCTTGTTTCAGTCTGACCTCCCAAGAAGGTAAAGCAGTTTGTCGATGGTTAAAAGAATTGAGAATGCCCGACGGCTATTCTTCAAATTTAGCAAGGTGTGCTGACGCCAACACTGGGAAGTTGCATGGTATGAAAAGTCATGATTGCCATGTTTTTATGGAACAATTGCTACCAATTGCATTTGGTTCTCTACCTAAATATGTGCTTAATCCACTAACTGAAATTAGTCAATTTTTCAGAGATATTTGTGCTTCAGCTTTAAAAGTAGATGACGTCATTAAGTTGGATCGAAATATTCCAGTCATTCTATGCAAGTTGGAACAAGTATTTCCGCCTGGTTTTTTTGACTCCATGGAACATTTACCTGTGCATCTCGCCTATGAAGCTTATCTTGGAGGACCTGTTCAATATAGGTGGATGTATCCGTTTGAAAGGTTCATGGGTGATTCAAAACGATCAATGAAAAATAAGGCTAGAGTTGAAGGATCGATATGTGCACATTACTTGCATCGAGAAACATCACATTTTTGCAGTCACTATTTCAAGCATTTGATGTTAACTCCAAGAATCATTCGAAATCCTGTCAATGTTAGTGAAAGGAGTCAATTCACTTTATCGGTCTTCGGGCTTCCAGGTCGTCCATCTGGAAAAAAGGGTGTGCATTGGTTGACCCAACAAGAAAAGCAATCTGCCCATGTTCATGTCTTGATCAACTGCGTTGAAGTTAAACCATTTCTTGAGTAAGTATACATACCCCTAACTTTTAATTTTCTTTACAATCATAAAACTCATTACTCTGAAACTTATAATGTGTTTCTTTTTAGGGAATTCAACAACACCTAATTTCATACTACCGGTGTACAATCAACATCTGGTGTCATCCATGCTCAATTCCCAGCATGGTTTAAGGAGAGAATGTATAGCATTGTTGCACCGACTCCCGAAATACTCCATTTGAGAAACATGTCTCAAGGCCCTATTCAAAGTGCAAATGAATGGCACACATACTTCGTGAATGGATATAAATTTCACACTCATACATGGACTGAAGGGAAAAAGACCATAAACAGTGGTGTTTTTGTGAAAGGAGTTACAGATGGTGGTGAAGATGACTTCTATGGTTTTGTCAAACATATCTATGAGTTGGTGTACACTTACTTGGACTCGGAAAATAAAGTTGTCTTGTTTTATTGTGAATGGTATGATCCAACTAGAGGCACAAAAATAGATAGGACATATGGTACTGTTGAGATTCAAATGGACCGGAGGTACAAAGAGTATGACCCTTTCATAATGTCACATATTGTTAGGCAAGTTTACTATGTTCCTTATCCTTTATTTGTGCCACGTAAACGAGGGTGGTGTGTTGTCATAAAAACAAAACCAATGGGTCATATTGAATCTGACGATCTAGTGGAAGAAGATCTTGCTTTCCAAGTTGATGAAGTGGAACAAATTAATGATGTGGTTGCAGATGAATAAACTACAAGTTTGTCTGATACAATGGTTGAGGGGCATCTAGTTGATTCATCTATATTGGATGAAGAGCATGAAGATATTGCATCTGAGGACAATATCACATCAAATGATGAGAATGATGTGGATGACGAGCACGAAGATTTAGAATAATGAATATGTGTTGTTGAAAGTGTATTTTTATAATTTCACTTAATGAACTATGTATTGAATGTGTTAATGACAACCAGTTGTTGAGATTATATTTTTATATTGAATGTGTTAATGACAACCAGTTGTTGAGATTATATTTCATTTGCTGAATATATTTATATTAATTGTGTAATCTTTATAAATAGGTAAAATGCCGCCCGACTTGATAAAGGTAAGGGTGTAGCTGATGATAGTGGTAATAAGAAGCACCAACGCCCACGAGTAGTAGTATGTCAGTCACCTCAGTTGGCCACGTGTCCTCCCCCGCAGAGTCAAGTTAATCGTATGTCCATGGCCATTACTCAGGGTTTTCTGCCACTACTCTCCTCTCAGTATCCATATGACAGTCCGTCTTTTATTACCCCACCACCACCTGGTTACCCATCCTTCCAGCAGACACATGTGCCCCCATCCTTCCAGCAGACACATGTGCCCCCATCCTTCCAGCAGACACAGATGCCCCAATCCTTCTGGCAGACTGGAGGATTTGGTTTTCCACCTCCCACACAGACTAGTCCCTCATCTTTCCAGCAGACTGGAGGATCTATTTTTCCACCTCCCACACAGACTGGTCCCTCATCTTTCCAGCAGACTGGAGGATCTAGTTTTCCACCTCCCACACAGACTGGTCCCACCCCACATCCCCCATATGTGCCCTCACAGGATGATGATCAGGCGGAGGATGAGACTGCGGAGGATGAGACTGCGGATGATCAGTTGGATGGGAGCGATCTTCGAGGGGATGATGATCCGAGTCAGATTCATATCATTGACGGGAGATTTTTTATTAGGCTCGAAGGAAGCTCGTAAGTTTCTTATTTATCAATTTTTATTTAAGTATACGTTTCCATTTTTTATAACTTTATAATTAATGCTAATTCAATTAATGTTGTTTAGATTCATGCCGAGTCGGACTGCTGCCAAAGTTATAAGTTATATAATTCAGCAGAATTATAAAAAATCTTATAAAGACTTTTAAAGATGTTAAGGGCGATGATAGAGAACATTGGTTTACGCATTTTCAGGTATACTTAATTTATTGTTTAAGTTATTGTTATTTAAATAACTTTTTCACTACAATTATCTAACTTTTATTTTATCTACTTTTATTGCAGGAAAAATGTGTGTGGGAACCAATGAAAGAGAGACAGATTAAAAAAAATTATTATGGCAGAACTGCAAGACGACTTTCTGACATGCTACGACGCGTTAGAAAGCGTTGGGAACTTCATGGCATCTGTCCTAGTTGGGAGAGTGATGAGTTTGCGGCCAAATCTGAAAATGCAAAGAAGATGAGAGCATCTGAAAAGGGTGGTTGCCTTAATGCTGTTGGAAGTATAAGCACTGCTGAGCATGTTCGTCGCATGGTAATAATTATTACCACTTCTTAAAGTTATAATTTCAATTAATAATTGATATTATTAATTATAGTTTATTTTGTTATTTAGACTAAGGAATTAAATAGACCTCCACTTATGACCGAGCTGGTTGCGAGGACTCGGAAAAAGAAAACAGGAGCTTTTGTTGACAGTCGTACACAAAAAGTTATGGTAAGTTATTTAAGCTATCGGTATTATTTTTTTAAGCTATCTGTATTATTTGGTTAAGATATCGGTATTATATTTGGTTAAGTTATTAGTATTATTTGGTTAAGTTGGGTATTATATTTGGTTAAGTTATAGCTATTATATTTGGTTAAGCTATCGGTATTATTTGGTTAAGTTGGGTATTATATTTGGTTAAGTTATCGGTATTATATTTGGTTAAGCTATCGATATTATTTGGTTAAGTTGAGTATTATATTTGGATAAGCTATCCGTATTATATTTGGTTAAGCTATCGATATTATTTGGTTAATTTGGGTATTATATTTGGTTAAGCTATCCGTATTATTTTTTTAAGCTATCGGTATTTCTTTAAGCGATGAATTGTGATGTATTTGGTGGTGATTGTGAAGTGCCGATAAAGTGTTGATATATATGAATCAAATTGGTGATCAAAGTTAGAATGTATGTGTTATAATGTATGAATTAAATCGGGATTATTATTCTGATTTATTAATTAATTCCGACAGGTAGAATGTATGTGTTATAATGTATGAATTAAATCGGTATTATTATTCTGATTTATTAATTAATTCTGACAGGTAGAATGTATGTGTTATAATTTTCATGTGGCATGTGACATGTTGTGGCGTGAAAATCATGTGGCAACTAAATTTGTGGCGTGAAATTCATGTGGCAACTAAATTATATTTAACTTTTTTTTGTATGTGTAGGATGATTATCAGGCATTGCTTGTACAATTTCTGACTGCTAATCCTCGGTATACTCCAAGACCGGGAGAGTCGTTTCATCCAGATGTAGATTTTTATCTTTGGAGTAAAGTCATTGGCGGCAAGGGGCCTAACGGGTGTTTTTTTGGTGGTGGAAATTTGGCAGGCACCTTGAGATCTGATGATAGAATTATATATCAAAGAGTTCTCAACGGGGAAGGAGGTTCACGTCCTGTAACTTTAACAGATGAACAGAGAGACACTGTAAGACAATTGGCGATAAATGAGGTGAGGCGTGAGGCAGCGGAACGTGAAGCGGCACTGAAAGCCCAAATGGAGGCCCAAATGATGGCAATGCGGAGTGAGCATCAGCGGGAAATGGAGGTCATGGTGAAAAGACAATCGGATATGGAGGCACAAATGCGACAATTTATGCAATCCTTTGGTGGAAACCAAAATATGGGGGGTTCTGCGCCGACCGATCAGGAAAATCTAAATGAGGATGAGTTTCCCGACCCGGATTGATTGTTGATTTAGTTTAGTTTTTATTTTGTTGTTATAACTTTTAATTTTGAATTTGTGTAAACTATTAATTAAATTATAATTACATTATTTAGTAATATTAGATTTATAATTTTACTTTCTTAATTTTAGTATATTTAGTTTATTGAATTAATTTATAAATTTTATAAATTTTAATATATTTAGTTTATTAATTTAATTATATATATATATATATATATATATATATATATATATATTTGGTTTTTTGCAAATAAAAAAATATTAGTGACGTGATTTCCATGTCACTAAGTAGTGACATGGAAATCACGTCGCAACATTAGACATTAAATGCGCTTTTCATTTACTCCTAGGCAAATTTAGTGACGTGATTGCCATGTCACTAAGTAGTGACATGTAAATCACGTCGCAACTAAAGATGCTTTTCTGACCCAAACGCTGCTACGCCTGCTCTGACTGAATATGCATTAATCTTTGACCCAAATTTTGCGACGTGAATTTCACTTCACTAAATAGTGAAGTGAAAATCACGTTACTAAAAGTTGCCACCTTGCCTCCTGCGACGTGAATTTTCACTTCGCAAATATTGGTTTGTGATGTGTTTTTTTGGTTTGTGGCGTGATATTCACGTCACTACTGAGGCTTTTTTTTGTAGTGTTCTCTTTATTTTTCTACTAAAACATACATTTTTCGATGGGGCAAAGCTACTTAATCCGTATAAATTTTATTTACATTTTTTATCATCACTATATTATATTTATTTACAACTTATAAATGACTACTTAATTATTTCCTTTATTTTTTATATGTACATATTAACCTATAACCGATATTTTTAAAAAATTAAATCTATTAAATATATTGAATTTTTTATTTAAAATAAGTGAAAAAAATTTCAAATGCTTATAATAAGATAGGGGTATGAGTTACAATGAACAAAATTTGGACAAAAAAGTTTGGTACCTGTTACCAAATTAAATAAATATAATCACATATATTATATTTATTTATTATTTATAACATTGTGCAATTCGTGCGAATGTACGGGTAGATGACTACTCATGGTAGATTTATAACGATATTGTATGATGCGTGCGAACGTACGGGTAGATGACTCCTCAATTATTTCATTTATTTTTTCTACTAAAGTATATATTTCTAACTAGATTAATAAATTATTATTTATATGACAATTATAATTTCAAAAGTTTTTTCTTTTTAATTTGCGTATCTTTTATATATATTTATTAACCATCATTATATATTTATTTATTATTTATATCGACTTTGCATGACCCGTGCGAACGCACGGGTCCTTTACTAGTTTCATATATGATCTAACACGTGTCTTCAAAATAATCGACATTTAAATTGGGCATATTACGTTTAGTAGTCTTATTTTAAAACTAGCGGGATACTCGTACGTTCGCTCGCACGAGTACTGAAATGGTACACATATTTGTTTTCAAAATGTAATAAAAGAAAGTCAAATTAATTTAACCAACAAATTTTATTTTATTTTAAAAAAATAATAAATTAGTGCCTATATTTTTTGTATATATAAATTTTTTAAATGATATAAAATAATTAAGTTTAATAAATAATATAAAAGAATTAAGTTTAATATTATGAAGTGAAATTCTTAAAAATTGAGATTTGGTTTCAAATAATAGTTAACATCTAGTATAAGATATTAATTAAATCTATAAAATTAAAAGTTCTAGGATTGGATAGTTTATCTAACTTGGGTAAGTTAGATTAAGAATGAAATTTTGAAAAAATCAAATATGAAGCAGAAAGAAACTGGTCACTCAAACTATGGTTTTCAAATATAACATGTAGAGATATACTAACAAAACTAACCCAAGCACCATAACCATAAAAAATCAATGGAATAAAATCATAATGCAAATAAATGAATTTTTTAAATCAATGGAAACAAAACATTCCAAAGAATACATGATTCAATAATATCACCCCAAAAGATGGTGTGCTGTCAGCTGGAGCTCCACCCTTGTCTCCTCCAAACTTGCCACCGGGTCCTCTGGGACTTGGACCACCATGGTAATCGCCAAATCTCCTATCTCCTTCAAGTCAAGTGGGCCTCTGTTCAAATCGAAAAAATTCAAACAAACAAAAAACAATCAGAACAATAAAAATAACCTTCCAAAAAAAACACAGTAAAATTACCTAGGGCAATTACCAGGTGGACCACCGAATTGCCTACTAACCGACTTAGTCTGTTTCTTCAAAGTAGCTGGAACAACCTCAAGTGGAAGATAGAGATATGTAATGAGGAGCTCAATTTCATCATTAGTCAAAAACCAGTAATAATGCATCTTTGGGTGCTTTGCTAAATTGAAATCCTTATTTGCATAGCAAACTCCCTCTATACAATAAATAATATGATTCAACCACAAGCTAAATAAAATCACAGCAAAATGAAACTCTAAAATACCAATCAAGAATAACGAACCTTAGAACCGGTATATGGAGATCTCTCTGTGATTTTTCTCGGATATGATCTGGTAAAATTAAACATATAAATGTAAAAATAAATTTCAACAAATCAATTGTAAAATATAAAACCTTGATCTGCATAAATACAAAACATTCAAACATCAGCAAAACAACCGCAAATGTGAAACAAAAAAATTAAGAAAGTGACTGATATGAAACTTTCATCGAACACTTTGCAGATGTTTAAACCCGGAGATGCCACAATACTAAAACAAATCATTCCAAAACATGAACATAAATCTCTACCACAAATTCCATTATACACATACACCATTAAACACCGTTAAACAACAAACATACGAACCAAATCTATACCACAAATAGTAGTATTAGAGAATAGGAACCGTCTTATTTTGCAAAACCCAACAAATCACGAATAAACCATAAACCATTAGCAAATACAAAACATGACAATAGAAACTCACATATATGCTTGTATTCATAACTCATAAGATCCAAACCAATATAAATTGTAACTGACCAATAAATCATCGATAACCTAAAGTTGAGATTTTTAGTATCAAAGAAAAAAAATAAACAAATAGACGATGAAGAGGGAGAACTTTACAGATTGATCGTTGGTGTAGTTGAGAAGGCGAAGCAAGATACATAGTAGAGAAAGAGAAGTGATTGTTGAAGATGTAGATATTTTGAAAGAATTACAAACGATGGAAGGAGAGAGAAATATTTTTCACAAAAGTTTGGTGGATAAAGGAGTGAAATTCAATTTTTGAAACCCTAACAATTAGAAAGGAGATGTGACCATTTGCTAAGCAAGTAAGGGTATTTTCGGTTTTTCCAGAACCTTAAATTTTCTTATATGGTAGATTTAACCCTCCACAAGATTTATTTATATTAATAAATTTATTTAAATAATTAAAACTATTATTTTTAATAGACTAAGAAGGTCATAAGTAAATAAAATAAAGTTGAATTTTTAAATTTAACACGAATTTTTTAAATGATCTAACTATATCATCACATTTTTGACAAAATTAATTATAACACAGTTCTTATTTTATTGTAAATGTTATCCTTTTTAAAAAAAATTGTTCCAAAAATACATAGGTGGCATGGCATTAATATTGGCGAGGATGGAATAAAACAGTCAACTCAAAATTGTGCTTCTCCAAAACCTTGACACACATAGCTTTTGAAGAGAGAGAAACAAGTTGGTTTCATTGTTTTCTTTCTCCAGTGAAATTCTGAGTTTTTTCACCATTGAAGTTTTTAAAGCTTGAGAGCTCCTCATCAAAATATAGATTTTTTTTTTTTTTGAAATTTATGATGCAGGAAGTTATAGCGTGTCTTGGACTTCAACAATAGCATTTAAGCCATCCTCCCAAGTTTCTAAAAGTGTACTTAGGAATCAAGCAAATCCGAAGTTGTTCAAAACTTGAAACTAATGGATGACTTTCTGAAGGTGGAGAAGTTAGCTCGTCTCTCAATTGATTCCAACATAGAGGCCACAATTTCATTATCTTTGAACAATAAGGCAACTAATGGTGTGGCCAATGATATATCACAAGTTAGCCTGTTTGAAACAAACGGCAATTCAAGTTCATTGTCAAATCGAATGTTGGTAGCTTATTAACAAAGCTTAGATCAAGAATTTTACTAGTTTTCGAGTCCATTGCTAAGGATGTTGATATATATAGGAAAAATTGTTGAGGATAGTAAACATGTGCTTGATGATTATCACGACACTGACGTTTACCGCTTGGTAGATTTTATTTCCCACGATGTGCAACCTTCTGATGCTACACGTGATAGGCAGATTGATCCCAAAGATGTCGGCTTAAACCTTAAAAATGAAAATGAAACCATAACAGATAGAGAATCTTCATCGTTGACTGCTTTTGTCTCCCATTAATGGAGAAGGAATAATTAGTGTTCGTTGCTTTATGAATTAGGAATTTCAATTTCTTCCCTTTTTTCTTTTCTTTTTTTTTGACAAAAGCAAAGCTATCTCATTTCATTATTGATAAGTAACGTAATACAAGGAGGAACATAATGCATAGAGCTACGCCTAGCCCAAGAATTGGCCGCCTTAACAAGAGAGTGGGCAACCATATTCGCTTGGCGTTTAACAAACTTAACCTCAAAGTTGTGAAAAGAAGATAAAAGCAAACTAATAGAACGAATTATATGATGAAACTCGGACCTTCCACTAGGATTAGAATGCAAAGCCGTAACCAAGCTAAGAGAGTCACTTTAAAAAATAACTCAGTCTAGATGAAGAGCAATAGAATCCTGAATAGCCTCTTTAAGAGCTAAAGCCTCAGCTTCGAGAATAGAGAGATTTCTAATGTCCCAAGCCACACCCGCGTGAATGAAAATGCCACCCGCTCCCCGCACACACCAACCTCTATTTGTCGTTCCCATGTGCAAGTTGAAACCGGCGTCGACATTGCATTTAACCCAATCCCCCTCAGGAGGAGACCAAATTACCTCATGGTGCTGAAGATTGTTATTAACCGGAACATTTTGGGCATTATGCCATTCCTGCCATTGATGGAAAGCAAGCCACCCAAGACGGGATGCCTCCTCCTTTTCATTATTCCAAACCATGTCGTTCTTATTCTTCCACAATGCTTCTACCATGACAGCGACTCGACCTGCTACCTTCCTATCTTCCTTATTACAAACATCAAAGATTACCGAACGAACATCCGACATAGCCTGAAGTCTAGGCTCAATAATATGACTTAAACCTGCAACCCTCAAGCTAATAATCGTCTCCGCACACCCAAAGAAAATATGCCAATCATCTTCTAAATATGTATTGCAAAACGGACACGTTACCTCACAAGGAACATGATGATGACGAAGTCTTTTTCTAGTGGGTAAGCAATCTTTGAAAATTCTCCATAATAAATGTTTAGATCTAGGAGCGGCACTAATCTTCCACAACTTGGACCAACTAGCCTCCGACTCCTCAACACTCTGCCTCATAGTAGCCTTCCGCCATAATCTGTAACCAGAGCGGACATTATAGATACCACCTTGATCCTCACCCCAAATTAATCTATCTTCCGTAACATCTTCCAATAAAGGGACGTGAATAATATCCTCTACCGTTGCACAATCGAACATCTCCGTTAATACTCTCATATCCCATTGTTTGGCATTCGGAAGCATGAGATTATTAACGGTTATATTATACACACCTTGTTTCTGCGGACCATGCAAACATCCTTCTCTTCTTCCCCGGAGCCAAGGGTCACTCATCACCTTAATCTGAGTACCATTACCAATGCTCCACCTGCACCCCATAATAAGAATCTCTCTAGCCGACCATATACTTTTCCAAACAAAACTAGGATTATAACCAAGCTTCGCATCAAGGAAAGAAGAACTCGGGAAATACCTTGCTTTGAAGATGCGAGATACTAAAGTATGCGGATTCGCCAAGATGTACCATCCTTGTTTTGCAACCATGGCCTTGTTAAAAGATCGAATATCACGGAAACCCAATCCTCCTTCCTCCTTTGGGCGAGCTAACTTATCCCACGCCATCCATCTGATACCTTTATGATTTGTACCTCCTCCCCACCAGAACGCATTTAACATCTTTTCTATTTCACATATAACGGTCTCCGGAAGTATGAATAAACTCATGATATAAGCCGGGATAGCTTGTAACACTGATTTGATCATAACATCTTTCCCTGCTCGAGATAAGGATCTACCACTCCAAGAATTGATTTTCTTCCAAATACGATCTTTAACATAAGAGAAAACCGCTTTTTTGCTTCTTCCAATCATCGAAGGTAAACCCAGATACCTTCCGGTACCTATCACATGCCGGACTCCCATAATATTTGCTAAATCTTCCTTTGCTGGATTACTTAGATTATTACTGAAAAAACCTCCGATTTGGACAGATTGATCTCTTGACCTGAAGCTTTCGCATAAACAGTAAGTAACTCCATAAGGTTTTGAACTTTCGTAAGATTAGCCCTGCAAAATAAAAAACAGTCGTCAGCAAAAAGCAGGTGAGACACACTAGGTGCCCCCCTACATACTTGAACTCCATGCATATCTCCGCTAGCCACTGCACTTTTAATGAGTGCCGTAAGTCCTTCCGAAAGAAGAATAAACAAATACGGTGATAGCGGATCGCCTTGTCTCAACCCTCTCCCGGGCACTATAGGTCCGACCCTCTCTGAGTTAACTATTACAGAATAGTGTGTCGATGTAACACACATCATAAGCCAGTGAATCCATTTGTCTGCAAAACCCAATTTACCAAGCACCTCTTTAAGAAATCCCCAGTCTACTCGATCGTACGCCTTGCTAATGTCAATATTAAGAGCCAAGTGAGCTTTTCTCCCCTTCGTCTTCCTCTTAAGAGCATGAATAACCTCATGAGCAATCATTGCATTGTTTAAAATAGATCTCCCTTCCACAAAGGCTGACTGCTCCTCTGACACACATTTGTCTAACAACGGTTTAAGACGATTAGCTAGCGCTTTAGACACCACTTTATAGACTATATTACAAAGCGACATAGGCCGGTAACCCTTCATGGTAACCGGTTTTTGACACTTCGGAATTAAGCATATGTTGGTTGCATTAAGCAACTCTGGGAAAAAGCCTCGCTCTAACCAAGTCGTAGCTGCTGTGTAAATATCATTACCGCATAACTCCCAAAATTCTTGGAAGAATGCCGGATTAAAACCATCAGGTCCAGGAGATTTATTAGGATGCATTTCGTCAAGGGCCAAGAAAAATTCTTCTTTCATAAATGGACGTAACAGCCACTGATTATCATTTGCTGAGATCACACCTTGGATCTTACGAATAACTGGGTCATACACCCCAACACTAGCCGTGAAAAGCTCCTGGAAGTAAAGGTTAGCAATACCACAAAATTGATCCTGTTCATGAGTCTCTCTACCACCTTCATCCATTAATGACTCAATTTTCTTAAATTGTCTCCGGGCCGAAGCCGACCGATGAAAAAAAGTTGTATTACGATCACCTTCTTTCAACCAGTGCATTTTCGCTCGTTGCCGCCAGTATGTATCCTCACGTAGTAACGCAATATTGTAATTTCTTTGGGCTGCCAGGAAAAGGCCCGCACCATACATATCATGACACCCTCTCAGTCTTTCCATAATCTCTTCATTTTTAAGTAACTCCTCCTTCTGATGTCTTCTTTTAATAACTTGCCATTTATTTAAATGTTCAGCACAGTAGGCAATACGGTCCTCAATAGCAACGTACTCTCCACAATTCCAACCGTTTTGAACAACCTCATGAATATCTTCATCCAACAGCCAGCTATTTTCGAACCGGAACTGAAACTTGTTATGATTCCGTTGCTTTGGTTCGCAATCCAGCAGAAGCGGGCTATGATCAGAATGCGAGGCCAGGAGATTAGTCAAAGTCGCTTGCGGATAAAGGAGCAACCACGCTTGCGAAACTAAAGCTCTATCGAGTCTTTCTTCGATAACATGATCGGTTCCTCTACTTTTAGTCCAGGTGAACTGATGACCAAGAAGGGGCATGTCCACAAGATCACAGTCCGTAACCGCCTGACGAAATCCATTACACAACCAATTAGGGTGCGGGTGCACGCCATATTTATCCTCTTGAGACAAAAGGTCATTAAAGTCTCCAATAATGCACCACGGAATAGCAGACATGCTGTGAAGATTACGTATTAAGTCCCACGCTTGTTGTCTTCTACTTCTTTCCGGGTATCCATAATAACAAGTAACTCTCCATTCCTCTTTGCCATTATCTTTCACCAAGACATTAATAAAATTTCTGGAGAAATTTAAAATGCTACACTTAACAGAATGCTTCCACATGACAGCCAAGCCACCACTTCGACCTTCAACATCAACCGTAAGACAAGCTTCAAACTTTAAAGAGACACGGAGTGATTCAAGTTTGTTTGCTCGATGTTGAATGCAGTTTAGGGCAAGCAACAAGAAAGATTTGGAAATATTGATCCGGGAATTATCGTCCACAGAGATGGAGAGATGCCATTCAACAGTTTCTACGGTTTCGAGCTTTGGTTTGAATGAGCAAAAAGTAAACAAAGATATAGACAGTAAAAGAATAAACACATTCTTAGAAGAGAAATAACTTATCAGGAATGTAAATATATTCACTCTTCACAAACATACATTTACCAACCCGTTATACTCAACCTACGATACTCATCTATGTCATCACGTATCTCTCACATAAGCGTCCATCTCTGGAGCACAAACGAGATCATCTCACAACTAAGGTTATCTCTAACGCGAAGTCGCGAGAACATCCGTGTTCTCGCGTCGGCGATCTCTCGCGCGCCGCTCAAACACGAAAGCATTAAGAACAGATACAAACAGTGAATGCTAGCTTTAAATCTATCTCTAGAGTTCAGAGCCAACAGATTATCATCCTAGATAAGGATTCAAGAAGTTTATCTCTAAAGCACCCCAAATCCCCAGCATAGAGCAAAAATCCAGCATAATATCAACACAGATTTGTAAAGCAAGTTAAACATAACATTATAATCGGTAAATATACATAAGATTCAAGTAAATATACAAACAAAACCCAACCAAAGAGAAATACACAAAGAAGAAGAGAAATGAACCGAAAATCTCCCAGTTTGTCAGCTTCGTTCGGCGCTCAATCCACCCCCAATCATCCTTATGCAACCTCCGAAATTGTTTTCTAAGCTAATTCTACTCTAAGAATGAAGTTGATGGTGCTGGGACTCAAAAATACCCAACCCATGACCTAAAAATGTGATTTTGGCCCATTTTAACGAGCTGCTGTCTTAAAATTGCTTCCAGACGCTGATTTGCTCCGCTGGAGCTCCGCTCAGCGGACCCCCTCCGCTTAGCGGTGTCTGCTAAAAATCAGATTTTGTTTTCGCCATAACTCGAGAACCATAACTCCGAATTGCGCCCGGTTCGAAGCGTTGGAAAGCTTATTCAATGCTCTATCCAATAATGAATGAATGGAAACCAAAATGATACTTTTTATCATCCTTATTTTGAGTCTTTGGAAGTCCGCTTGACGATGGCTAAGCGGGCTTGCACCAAAACTGCGAAATCGAAGCCGTGCCTTTGACACTTTATTCCTCAAGGCTCCAATAAGCATGAATACCTATAAAAACAAAGGAAAAACTATCAAATGGTATAAAAGTATATGAAAATACAACTATTCACAAAGTATACGTTTTTATACATAAAACGGGGAATTATTCAAACGGTATTAACAAAAGTATCGATAAGTGCCACTATTTACATACTCAAAACATCGACATTTTGGAACTTATCAAACTCTCCCCAACTTGAAACTTTGTTTGTCCTCAAACAATGTCAAATAAATCAAATAATCAAAAGTAATAAACCAAAGAATTGTGAATCAACAAGTTTTGAAAACGAAAAACAAATGTATGGCTCAATCAAAAATGTATAAACAAAGTAAGTACTTACCACTATCCTACAACAACAACATGTAAATGAAACGAATCCTAAGCACAAAAAGCATACAAAACATTCTAACACAATACATGCTCACATCATGAATCACACCTAGCAAAAATTCATCAATGGATGAAGAACACACAAAGGTGAAGTACTTTTAACACTCATCCAACAATCTTGCAAACAAAAGATTAAATTATGCATTCATCCAAAAATGACATTGAAGATATAAAAGCAAGAATCACAAGGGCTTTTCAAGGTTGTAATGTGGCTTGGTTAATAAACAAGGGATAAGTCCTAAGGCTAATCGAAACAAAAACTGGCCTAAACCTAAGGGAGTGATCAATCCACCAAAGATTCAAACAACAAAATCTCGATTAAACTTCTTCCTTAACCACAAGTTTCTCAAACCAATCACCATACTTATTAGCACAATTATTAGCTTCTCTTTTCTTTTTGTTTTTCAAAACTTTTTCTCCTTTTTTTTCGTTTCTTTTCTTTCTTTTTTTCTTTCTTTTCAACCTCATAGCAACAAACAAATAAGTACATAATCATTTTTCTCCCCAACTTGAATTCAACCACATCATCATGTGAATGCTCCCTACTTTCTAAGGCAAGGTAAAAAATTCATACCAAAAATCATGGTTGAGGGTTCAAGAAAACAAAGAATCAATCATCCATGCAAAAATGATAACTAAACACTCAAAGATAAGCATTTAGCAAAAACAACATGGACATTGACAAAAAGGCTCAAAAGGGTTAACAAATGATCACACACTCACAAGGTGAATTGACTATTTGGTTTTGGTGGTTGTGCTCAAAATGAAATAAAATGCCTTGATCCTTTTCATGCTTTCATAAAATCAACATAAACAAAAGATTAAGCATAATAAAATCCAGTTAAAATAAAGATTGTGGCCTCCAGCATATATGAACAATGGAAAGCTTCCTCACATTTATGGTTTGGGAACTAAAGTGATTCAATCAACAAGCAAGTAATGCAAAAGAATGAATTGTATGGTAATTGTACAAATGAAAAGTTTCCTAAACATGTTATGCTATAGAAAGCGATAAATGAGTACCTTGAATGATACAACTTCAAAAACAATATCCTACCATACATCCGCAAGTTGAAACACTCAAGCTTTGGAAAATCACCTCAAAAATCTTCGAATTATCGAACAAAATTTGAATACAAACAACCAACAAAAGAATTAGAAAAACAAAACTAATATATACTATTAATTAGCCTTGGTGAGAGTGGGAAAAAGGAGTGAACCAAGTGGAATAGGAACCCCACTGGTACAAAGCAAGAAAACAGAATTTTGCTGTCATCGCTTAGCGGAGCTAGGCTCGCTTAGCGGATGACAGAAAAACCAGAAAAATCAGAATTGCACCAGCTATTCCAATCACTCACCACTTCACCTAAATACCTCATAAGAAGAAATATAAACAATATTTACAACCGTTGGGGTGCCTCCCAACAAGCGCTTGTTTTACGTCGTTAGCTCGACGCCTTTATTGTTTCGGTGTTTGGAAAGTATCCTCCTCTCGTCATGCCATGGTGACGTCTCACCTCACAAGCCTAAAGAAAGTGTCCTAACCAAAGCACTCAACAAACGTTACGAGTACAAATATATATAATGATTAAACGAACATAAAAACGAAAGTATACAACTATATACACAAACAAACACATATGTACAAGTATGGAACAAATACAATTATTATCATACAAAAAGAGAAAATTGGTGAATGTTGGATTCACAAGTTGAAAAGTGAAGATTTTGAATAACGAACTGGTCCGATAGAATGATAAAACTTCTTGAAGTCAAAGAAAACTTCTAAATATTTGGATGTGTTTTTTTAAAAAAATAACACTCTGTCACAAGGTTTTGAAGAGTCCATTTATAATTCCATCATTTTTTTTACGGCTACCAATTTATAAGAGAACTATTTATATAATTATTTATGGTTAAATATATTTTAGTTAATTTTAAAACATATTTATTATTTAATAGTAGTTTTTTACACACACACACACACACACACACATATATATATATATATATATATATATATATATATATATATATATATATATATATATATATATATATATATATATATATATATATATATATATATATATATATATATATATATATATATATATATATATATATATATTGCATTTACAATAATTTAATTAAAAAAAATTAAACGCAATACACATAAAAAATATTATATCTATTTCTACACTTTTCATTTATGTTTTTAACAAACTACTTGCTTTTTACAATTTTTTTTATCACCACTCTGTATAAATAAAAAATAATTTATTAACCCATTGTTTTTTAAGTGATTCTCATATTATTTTCATTTCTCTTTTATATATAGAAAAAATTATTACTATTATAAATGAAAACAATTTTACTATTAATCTAAATATTGAATAACAAATAAATTTATCAATAATTTTTTTCAAATATGTGAAAACATTAAGGGGAAAAATAATACTATTGTACATAAACAAGAACAACTTTACTACTAATCTAACTTTAATACATGACAAAAAATATTATTGTAATAAACAGGAACAACTTTACTACTGATCTATCTTTAATAGATGACAAATAAAACCATTGATCTAAACATGCACTGAGTCAATAAAATTTTGTAATTAGTCTATAAATATTTAATAAAATGGAGTAACTTACTAATCCAACTTTAGTACGGGAAAAATGAAACCACTGTTCCAAACATTTAGTAGAAATTATATGAAACAGGAAAAATGAAACAACTGATCCAAATATTGATATCATTTACATTTCATCTTCTAAATAAATAAAATTGTTTTTATTTTACAATTTCATTTTTCTTTCATTTCATTTTTATTATATATTAAAAACAAATGTCCGTACCATACCAGTACCCGTGCGAATGCACGGGTATCCCGCTAGTTATACTAGAAATATTACTCATACGAAATTTTTGGTATAGTATTTAATAATTTAATACTGCGGAACAATGAGAAGGAGTTTGTAGCCCTCCAACCAGAACTAAGCAACCCGCCTCTTCAAAATCTCCATTTCCCATTCCATCTCTTTCATCGGGCCCGCCCGATCCCATTCCAATGCCTAGCCCGAAAGCATGGAATCACCATCATTCTCCATATGACCCGATAGCAACACCAGGATCCCAATCCAAGTCTTTCCTCTCTCCTGGCAAAGAAAGGAGTTTGAATAAATTCAAAGACGGACTCTGCTACGATTTAGTGGAAAAAAAATTATATTATCTTAAAAAAGTGCAAACGAGTATTAAAGAGTTTGTTTCTGCTTTTTAATTTTTCTGTTGACCATTACATAGAAAAGTAGTCTTTTCAATTTTTTTGTTATCAATACATAGAAAATAAATTAAAAAGAAAATTCTATATAGGAGAAAAAAAATTATATACGAGAAAAATTCTATATACGAGAAAAAATGTATATACGAGAAAAATTCAAATAATTTAATAATCGAATATGAGAAAAAATGAATTGTTGATCCAAATATTTTTATAAATAGTGTTATTTTTATATACAAAAAAAATTGTTATTGATCTATTATAAGCTACTATTATCATTTTCAGTCAATTTAAAATAGTATAATCCTAATTTAATATGTATCGATCAAATATTTGAGTATACAACAAAAAATAATATATATTCTAATGAATTCAAAGATTTACTTTATTTATTAATTAACTAGAATATGATAACTAAAATGTCAAAATTATTTAAGTATTTAATTTTGTTTATATACTTTATTATCTATGTGGAACTAAAATATTACCATTAAATTAGAATGAATTCTAATGCATTGTATTTATTTTTATAAACGGAAAAAAATATATTGTTGATACAATTATTTTTATAAATGGAAATGAGTTATAAATATTATTATAAATAAGAAAAAATCTACTATCACTACGCCAATTTTGTTTTTTAGCAGCGCATATATGAAAGCGCTTTTATGAAAAGCGCTGCTATAGGGTTGCGCTAAAAACAAAACTATAAACAGGTGAAAAAAAGCGCTGGTAAAGGGGGGGGGGGGTACGAGAGCGCTTTTAAAAAGCGCTGGTATAGGTCTGGTTACCAAAGCGCTTTATCGAAGCGCTGCTATAGGCTAGTTACCAAAGCGCTTTTAGAAGCGCTGGTAAAGGTGTAGGTTACCAAAGCGCTTTTTATCTAAAAAGCGCTGGTATATGGGTGGTTACCAAAGCGCTTTTAAAAAGCGCTCTCGTAGGTTATTTAAAATTAAATTTTTTAAAACAAAACATTCGTAGGTTATTAAGTTTTTCAGAATTCACGATATACCAGCTTCTTCTTCTTCCCCAAACGTAAACCTAGCTTCTCAGAAATCACGAAAATCTCCACGAAAATCTCTGCCTTCCACGAAATTGATTCTGAATTTCGACTATACTGTCGCTATAGGAACTGGTTTACGTTGATTCCATCTCTGAATTTCTTCTTCTCCTTCACCGCCTCACAAACGGCAAACGACAAACGACCAACAACTCCGTTCTGCATTCACTCGACAACATTCTGTTTTCCTTGATTCTTTACCAGGTATTCTTTACACTTATCGTTGGCCAGTATTTATGTTAGCCCTAAATATGTAGGAGAATCAAACTGTTGGACGAGCAGTGAGTTCTTGTTGGTAGAGTTTAAATAGCATTTTGTACTGGAAACATAGTGAGTTTTTGTTGTCCCTCTAAAACCTATAAATAAACTCGATCTCCACTCTACATCTTCTCGTTATATCTCCCGTATTTCCCTCTGTTCTTGTCAATCTTATTCCTGATGCAATTGAAGAAAATTTGAGTGGCGAGATTATGAAAATTTGAGTGGCGAGATTGAAATCGGTGATAGAGAAAGAGGTATGTAAGTAGGGTGTTTTGTCCCTCAAAATAACGGTGACGCCTAACAATGTTAAGAAAACAGTACATATGCTACTGTACTTAAGTTTTCTCCTTAGAAAAAGCCAAGAAATCAGTCAAGTGTAGTTGCATAATAATGTGAAGTGGAAAATCATGTACTGATATCTAGTAACTAATAACATAGTCTGTTAATGCAGAAGCCAAAGCTAAAACTGTTAACGTAGTTTATGATTTGGTCAAGTCAATCTAGTTGGCAGTTCCATCCCATTTTTCATCATGTATCAATAAATTCCTTTTTTTCCCCTTTCCATAACAAAGACATGTATGTAACATCATAGATGCAAATGGCTATGACTGAGAAAACAATATTGAGGCATTTATGATTAAGCAGAACCCGACATGTCATGTTTGTCTGGATTTCTTATTGTCTTTAGATGTTGGTAGCAGCATTCATTGAGTACAACAACATTAATGTCTCATACCGAGGCATATTGAGAATTTTATTTGCAATATAAGGTTTATGAAACAGTGTGAATTTTTTGAATTTGCTAAGTTCCAATTGTGTACCGGTCTCAAGTCTAAGGAGGAGGTTATAATATTTTGAAAGGAAAACTCTAGCCAAAGCATCTAGATATTTTGCAGTATAGAAACTAACTTTAATATGTTCAATCTAACACGTAATAAAATCATTTTAAGCATACTTTTCTAGAACCAAATATTTGAGCATTTTGGTTTTGTAAATTCGAAAAGTCTAGAACATATGAACTACTTTCTGCATTTTTCAAAAATCGAGTTCTAGCTAATTGAGTCTAGAACATATTTGAGCATTTAGGTTTAGTAAATTCGGGTGTTTGTAGTTTCTAGCTAATTGATAATTGATTTCACATCATTTTAAATAATTGAGTTCTAGATTGGGGTTTTTTTGATATTGTGTTAGTAGTGGTGTATTTAACTGCATCGTGAGTGTTTAATTTTACAGTTACTTTGAAGCCTCTGGTTTCTACTTGTACAACGCCGATTCAAACCTACCCGTCTCCCACATCAAGTCCAACTCAGGTTACTAGCCCTTTCTTCTTGCTTATAGTTTGTTGTTTTCTGCTTATAGTTTATTATTTATGGTTCTATTTAATTTCAATTTAGTGTCTCTCAATCAGTTTTTTGGTTTGTGGACTTATATTACCTTGAAATAAGGTAATGTCTTCTTTAAGAAATCGGAGTTAGGATGAAATAAGGTATTGTCTTCTTTTAGAGACTCAAACAATCGAGACAACTGTAACTTCCTATCTTTAGCTAACTACCAACTTAACCAATATGAAAGCTATAGGATCTCATTAGGTATTGCTTAAGTGTTGCTTATTCACAGTAGTATATTTTTGTACTATAGTTGCATAACATTCTATTTCAAGACTTGAGTGGTTTGACAAGATTTATTTCTATTATTCACACTTTATAGGATCTCATTAGGTATTCTGATCAAGACATAATGATGATAGCTATTTCTTATCTTGACAGAATTCCTTAGTACCTGATAGAGAAACCAAGAAGCAAAAGCATTTGTTTAGCTTAATTAAGACATGGATAAAACATGGATGAATTCAAACCGATTGTCGAAAGAGTACGAGAAAGGGGTATGGGAATTCGTTAAGTTTGCGGTTGCGCACGCTGAAGACCCGATTCGAATGGCGTGTCCTTGCTTGGGTTGCTGTTATGGGGGTAAGGTTGACAGGAATAAGTTGGCATCGCATTTACTAAGGTTTGGAATTGATAGAAGTTATACATGTTGGACAATGCATGGTGAGAAAAGTAACGGGAATGTTGAGTCGAGGTGTAATACGAAGTATGCTTCAAACGACGATTGCACAGACACATATGATTATGATCGAGTCGAAGAGATTGCAGAAGCGCTTGAAGAAGATCTTGAGGATTGTCCCAAAATGTTCGAGAGGTTGGTAAGCGATGCAGAGAAACCGTTGTATGATGGTTGTACAAAATTCACAAGATTGTCTGCAGTGTTAAAGTTGTACAACTTAAAGGCGGACAATGGATGGTCGGATAAAAGTTTCACAGAGTTATTAGCCCTTATGAAAGATATGCTACCAGATGATAATGTTCTTCCCAATCGAACGTATGAGGCCAAAAAGATGTTGTCCTCTATTGGCATGAGCTATGATAAGATACATGCATGTCCAAACAATTGCGTTTTGTTTCGAAACGAGTATGCAGCGTTGAATGAGTGTCCTAAATGCGGTGCCCCTCGATATAAGAAAAAGTTGTCTCTGGCCCAAGTCTTGTGGTATTTTCCTATAATTCCGAGATTTAGACGCATGTATCGTAGTGAAACTGATTCAAGACACTTGACTTGGCATGCAGATGAAAGAATTATTGATGGAAAGTTGCGACATCCGGCAGACTCACCACAGTGGATGAAAGTTGATACTGATTATCCTGAATTTGGAAAAGAAGCAAGAAACCTTCGCTTGTCATTTTCTACTGATGGAATGAACCCGCATGGTATTCAAAGTATCTCGCATAACACATGGCCTGTGATTCTTATGATTTATAACCTACCTCCGTGGCTATGTATGAAGCGTAAGTACATGATGTTATCTATGCTAATTTCTGGGCCTAAACAACCAGGGAATGACATAGACGTATACTTGGCACCCTTAATCGAAGATTTAAAGTTTTTGTGGGAGAACGGTGTGGAGGTTTACGATGGGCATAGGAAAGAAAGTTTCAACTTGAGGGCGATGTTGTTTGGAACAATTAATGATTTTCCAGCATACGGAAATCTATACGGGTACAGCAATAAAGGTCAAAAAGCGTGTCCTGTTTGTGAATATGAAACCGATACGACATGATTGGATCTTTGTCAGAAGAATGTCTTTCTCGGCCATCGTAGATTCTTAAATTCTAATCATCACTACCGTGGGTGGAGAAAAGCATTCAATGGAAAGGCCGAACATCGTACAGCCCCGCCTTTTTTGTCAGGTGATCAAATTTTTGAAAAGGTGAAAGATGTGAGCACTCAGTTTGGCAAGACTTTTGCACATTCACTTGTCAAGGGTGGGTGGAAGAAGAATTCAATTTTTTTTGAACTTCCATATTGGAAGTCGTTGTGCGCAAGACATTTCCTGGATGTTATGCATATTGAAAATAATGTATTTGACAGCGTTATAGGTACATTACTCAATATACAAGGAAAGTCTAAGGATGGCCTTAACATAAGGAAGGACATGGTAAACATGGGAATGAGAACTGAATTGGGACCCGTGACGAAAGGAAGACGAACATATCTGCCACCTGCTGTTTACACTCTATCTAGAAAGGAGAAGAAAACATTGTGTAAGTTCCTTAGTGAAGTTAAAGTTCCAGAAGGCTACTCTTCAGATATTAGAAGACTTGTGTCCATGAAAGACCTCAAGTTAAAGAATTTGAAGACGCATGATTGCCATGTTATAATGGAACATTTTTTACCAATAGGTATACGTTCTATTCTGCCAGAAAAACTAAGAAGCGCAATAACTAAACTGTATTTTTTCTTCAGGTCAATTTGCAGTAAGGTGATCGATCCCGCGATCTTACCAACATTGCAAAAAGAGATAGTTGTTACTTTATGTGATCTTGAAATGTATTTTCCTCCCTCGTTTTTTGACATAATGGTTCATCTAGTCGTTCATCTTGTGAAAGAGAAACAATTGTGCGGACCAGCTTATATGAGATGGATGTACCCTGCTGAACGTTATATGAAAATATTAAAAGGGTACGTGAAAAACAGAAGTCGACCGGAGGGTTGTATTGCCGAACGATATATTGTTGAAGAAGCGGTTGAGTTTTGTACTGATTTTCTGTCAAATGTTCAATCAATTGGACTCCCCAAATCTCATATTGTTGAAAAAAAAAGAAGGAAAAAGGCTAATTGGAAATAAAGTTGTGACAGTATCAATGGTCGAGCGGGATCAAGCGCACTTGTATGTTCTGCACAATGAGATTGAGGTTGAGCCGTATGTTGAAATGCACAAGGTTGTTCTCCGAGATTTAAATCCGAATAGAAATGAGAATTGGATAGTACGAGAGCACAATCGAAGTTTCATACCGTGGTTTAGGGAACATATTTATTCAAAGTATCGTTCAGATTCTGCTTTAGTAACAGAAAGGTTGAGATGTTTAGCCTATGGTCCAAGTATAATTGTGTTTTCTTATAGCGCATACGCAATTAATGGATACACATTTTATACCAAAGAACAGGATGATAAAAGTACTATGCAAAATAGTGGTGTTACCTTGGTAGCTGAAGCAATGCACATATCAAGTGCGAATGACTTAAATCCGAAATTTGCAAATTTGTCATATTTTGGGGTTATCGAGCGCATTTTGGTGTTTAATTACGCAAAGTTTCAGATTCCTGTATTTGGTTGCAAGTGGGTTGAAAATAATAATGGCATACGAATGGATAAGTCAGGATTTTTACAAGTGGATCTCAATAGGGTGGGGTACAAAGATGAGCCTTTCATTCTAGCCTCTCAAGCTAAACAAGTGTTCTATGTCAATGATCCGACAAGTACGAAATGGTCTATAGTGCTTTTATCCAACAAAATAGTTGATGAAAACATTGGAGATCAAGGTGATATTGGTGTTGGCATTGAATCTTGTATAAGAAACGATCAAAATGAGAATGAATCCTGTACTAGAAATGATCATAATGAGGGTATTTGGATCAATCCAACCGTCCGCGTTGTTAAGAGACGCGTAGAACACAATCCTACCAAGAAAAGAAAGAGCCGTTAGTGAAAAAGGTAATAGTATACATATTCTGACTAATGTGCTTTATTCAATTTGTACCGATTGTTATATATTCAATTTGTATAGTTTTTTCAATTTGTATTCCGATTGTTACAATACTTATTCAATTTTGGTGCATATTTTCGTTTTGTACATAACTTTTGAACCATGTATCCGTTTGTCGACTTCTTTACATGTAACTATACTATTTTGACAATTCCGGAGCTGCTCATCCACTTATCTTTACATTTCGGGACTGTTTTTTATCGGTTTTGCTTCTGCTCGTGATCAAAAGTCGGGCTTAGGGTCTGAATTTCAGAAAACCGACTTCATTTTTGAGTCCGTGAGGACGTTTTACCATAGCCATGTAAATTTCGTTCAATTCCGACAACTTTCTTTTTTTTTACGCTTATTCTGATTTCATCGATTTCGATTCCGATTTACTTGTACATGCATGGTTTGACTTCCATTTGAATTGTATAGATTGTTAGCTTATTAATAGTGTACTAATATGCTTTAGTTTGTTTGATACAGGTTCAATGGCTAGTAATCAAGAAAACCCACAAGAAAACTCACAAGAAAACCCACAAGAAAACTCACAAGATAGAGATGCTCCGGATACAAATCCTCCACCCGATACATCATCAAAAGAAGTTGCATGAGGCATCACCATTATGAAGGGAATCATTCGACATAGAGACCAAGGATTAATATATAATTTGGAATGGAATTCTGATAACCAACCAATTGGTCCTAATTCTGCAAAGTTGACAAGCTATATTGGTACACTTGTTCGTTTGCATATTCTAGTCTCCGTAGCTAAATGGAATCTGAAAAGCAAAGAGTTGGACGAGAAAAAAGACATGATTTGGGACGAGCTTAAGGTATCATATATGGTTGTTGTTATTATATTGACGATAATTTGTTTAAATTACTTATACTAACACACTCTATGCGTATGTTTGTTTGCAGAGGTCTTTTAACATACCAGATGAGCGTAAACGTTACATTCTTGGTTTGGCCGGAAAAAGATATAGAGGGTGGAAAGCTTATTTAACAAACACCTATCTTAAGGATAAATAAGGAAACTTTCTTGAAGAGGCCCTAGGACGTCCAAAAAAGTGTGAGATCTTCATTGATGAAGAAGATTGGGTTGAGTTTGTAAATCAAAGAGATGAAGCTTTTCGGAAAAGGAGTGCCACAAATAGTGCGAGAGCATCAAAAGCCGCGTATCCATACAAAAAAGGGCGTTCGGGATATGCACGCTTAGAGGGAAAAATTGTAAGTAAATAGAAATGCGTTTTAATTAATTGTCTAAATGTGTTTTATTTGACGATTTTATCATTTGTGTCAATGCATAGTTAGAGGAGACGAAAAGTGAGGAAACCTCACTTCCAGTACATGTGTTGTGGAAGGAAGCTCGTGTGGGCAAGAATCGAGCTGTCGATCCCGATGTTCAAAGAGTTTATGCTGAATGTGTAAGTATAACACTGTGTCTTTAATTAAATCAAATGTTTTTTAATATATAATTGATTTTTTATCTCCACTAATAATTATTGAAATGTAAATGAATTACAGGAGACCTTGTCGCAATCGGTATCCACCGGTGAGGACCAGGATGATAGGAGCGTACTTAGTAGAGCACTAGATGCTCCTGAGTATCCCGGTCGGGTGAGGGGTAAAGGTCATGGTGTGACTCCAACCTCTTTTTACAAGCATTCTAGGAGAAGAAATCCTACCAGTGAAGAAGTGTTGCAAAAATTGCGGGAATTACAAGCACAAGTCTCTGAATTGCAAAAAGATAAAGAGATGTATATGAGAGAAAAGTGCAATACTTCATCGGTGAAAGAAACTAGTGATAAAGCTAGTATCAACTGTCAAAGAAAATTTCCCGAGGTAATTATAATTTTTTTTCCTTACAAATTGTTCTATTTTATTAATGATAATGACTCTATATTTACTATTGGTTTAGGGCATTTCATCTTGCCAACTATACTTATCGTCACCGAATTATCGCCTAGTTGGCAAGGGAAAAGTGCACAACACTTTGGGAGATTTACTTCACCATAGACCGCTCCCGGATGGACACCTGAAAGTATCAGTTGATGTTGTATTAGATCATGATGCGGTGCTACCGGTACCTGACATGGTCTCAGAGACAATATTGATGCGAGATGCAATAGGGTCATTTGTTGCATGGCCCTCGGAGCTCATTATCATTGGTGATGAGGTATATTGAAAACCATTATGAATCATTTAGTTTTCGAATGTCAATTCTGCACCGTTACGTTAATTATTTTTTACATTTTAATTTTAGACTGCTCCTACAAAACCCGCAATTAAGGGTAAAGGGATTTTACAGGAGGAGGAGTCTGTTGCATCACTAAAAGAGGTACATTTAAAGTGTTAACATATAATTTGAATCTAAAACTGCATGATTTTATATTTTACCGATTGTTATATGATTTTTAGGCATCTGCTCGGGGGTCACAACAAGTGACACAACAAGTTCGTAGCGTACCACCCAAGGGTCCTCCGAAGCAAGCGGCAAAAAAAGGTGGTGCTTTTGTGCCTCGATACCGGACGACGCTCGGAACACTTGTTGATATGTCCGATTTGAAGGATGGTGCTCTCCGTGAAATCAATATGGATGAAGGTATCTTTGGTATTGAATTCATGTCAAATATTGCACTAGATGACTTGGAAGAGATTTATACGCATGAACAACTAGGCGTCGCTAATATGCACTCATACATCCGGTAATATTCACTCATCCGATATATTATTTAATTAGTCGAACAATTTATTTACACATTTCAATGAAAATAATCTAATGTTTATTATGTTTTTATTTAAGGTTGTTGTATGATAGAGTGTTGCGCGGGACTGCATTGTCAAACAGATTCCGTTTCGTGTCTTCCGCCCATTGCAGCGGAATGACAATTGCTACGGAACCGGAATCAGTTAGACAGCGCTTAGTCGATAGATTCCTGTCCACCGGCAATACCGAAAGTCTGATTCTTTGGGCGTATAAATCCCGACCAGTAGGGTTAATTTCTCATTCTTGGTTCATCTAATCTTTGTTTCTTTTGCGTAGCAAAATTTTCATATAACCTATTGTTTTAATTTATAGAGCACACTGGTTGTTGCTTGCTATCAACCCTATAAGAGAAGTGGTATATTTTCTGAATTCGGTAGATGGTGAGTGAACCAATTATCCGACTATGAAGACAATGATTGATACGTAAGTGGGATCGTTCTAAATATTCGTGTATATTTATATATTTAATTATTTGTGAGATTGATCTAAATATATGCTTTTATATTTTTGTTAGATCAATACAAGTGTTCCGAAGTCAACGAGACGCACAGGTATCCCGGACTAAATCAAACAACATTACTTGGATCAAAGTGTAGGTACATTAATTTTCATAATTTTGCTTATAATATTTATGCTACTTGATAAAACAAGACAACTATAAAATCTTATTTGTTTTTCTATGTAGTGTCCGATACAGCGAAACAGTTCAGATTGCGGATACTATGTTTTGAGGTTTATGAAAGAAATCCTTCAAACGAATCAATTAGAGATTCCAATCACGGTATGGATTTATAACTTAATTAGATAACTTCTTATAATTTATTACATTTAACTAAATCATTCATATTATGTTTTTGTTCTGTAGTACTTTGACGACTTCTATGCTGCTTCTTACACGAGACTTAAGTTGGAAGAAATCAAAGAGGATTTGTGTCAATTTTATATTCATCAGCTATTCATGTAGGTATGAATACATTATTGTGTGAACAGTTTTATGAATACATTATTTTGATAATGACTTTGTGTTTGAGTTTCTTTGGTGGATGTTGGTTCATGTTTGTTTTTGTTGTTGTTGAGCCTTTAATTGACCGTGTTGTTCTGTTCATACTTTGCAGGACCAGGCCGGGAAACGATCAAACTTTTGAAGTATAATATTATAGTACTCTAGGATGGTTACTAACTTTGTTCATACTGTTGACAATATTTGAAGTATAATATTGTTGATGTTACTGATTTAGTTTGTTTGACATGAGTTAGTTACATGTGAAACTTTCTGTATATATATCATACTTTACATGATTTAATTTGTTTGACAGGAACTATAATGATGTATATATATAATTTTGGATATTATAATGGTATTATATTAGTATATATATTGTCCTACCTATGGTTGAAAATATATCGTCGAAAATATATTACAGGTCGAAAATATTACAGGTTCAAAATATATTACAGGTCGAAAATATTACAGGTCGAACTGGGAGGCTTAAATTACAGGTTGCACTTTGAAATACCTCATTTAGCAACGACAGCGCTTCTAAAAAACGCTCTTAAAGGGCCACCTACTAAAGCGCTTTATTACTAAAAGCGCTGCCTAAGTTTAAAAAAAAAACATAAAAAATTAAAAAAAAAACGCAATCTACGAAAGCGCTTTTGGAAAAGCGCTCTTATAGGGGGGCTACCAGAGCGCTTTTTCCAGAAAAAGCGCTCTGATAGGGGGGCTACCAGAGCGCTTTTTCTGGAAAAAGCGCTCTTATAGAGGGGCTACCAGAGCGCTTTTTCCAGAAAAGCGCTCTTATATGGGGGGCTACCAGAGCGCTTTTCTAGAAAAAGCGCTCTTATAGGGGTGGCTACCAGAGCGCTTTCAAAAGCGCTTTCGTTACCTACGGCAGCGCAGGCTTTGGCAGCGCTTTAGTAGCCCAAAAAAAGCGCTTTCGTAGCCCTTTTCCGTAGTAGTGTATAATTTGACGGAGAGCTGTCATATATTATAGGTTTGTAAAAATTGTAAATTTATAACAATATATAAAGAGGATATGGATATTTGGACTGACCTATTTTCCTTCCAAAATTACCCTTTAACTACTCTTATATTTACTATAGAGTTATATGACAATAACTACTTACAATATAAAGAGATGGAACCGATTGTGAAACCATTTTATGAGGCAACCGTTTTCTTACGCACGGTGAAACTGACGCGAGAGAAAATAGTCACTGTTTTCATTCTGGAACAACTTTTTTACCGGCACCGTACAACACTACACACATAAGATATACCTTCTTCTTTTTGCTACGGGCCTACAGTAATCAAATTCTCTCTCAAACACTCTTTTAAATTTATATTTACTTATTCATTTGTTTTACTCTATGAATTTGGTTATTTTCTCTGTATTTTTCTCCATGACTTACTGATTTCATACCTCCATAATTTTTTTTAGCAACAAAAAACTTATTTTGTAGGAACACATAGAAATTCATTGTCCTGTATTATCTTATTAAAATTTAACTCTTTCATTTCAGTTCCATTTATATATATCATGTGTAATAAATTTTTTTTTTGGTAATATCATGTGTAATAAACTTTGTAATATGTAATATGATAAATATAATGAATAAACTGCAATCAGACCCAATAAATTGCTATCTAACTCCTTTAATGAATAGTAAAGAAAAAATTACACGTAAGAAATCTTGATTTTTTGGTACTCAAGAGAGAAAGTTTTTTTATTAAGTAGTTTCTTAATTGAAAATTGCCGGAAAATGTCTGCCCATTCAACCGGCAGTTAGACAAAAATGTATCTCTACTTAAATCACCTTGAATCGTTAATTTGAAATGTTTTAAAATTGGGTTTTAAGTCTTTTCAATTTCATGGTAACATACCAGTCATTGATTTGCAGGAAAGATGAGGGGTTGAAGAAATCAGAGGAAAATGATGAATTGAGACTAAAATTGAAACTTTTTAGTGAATGAATTTGAGTATATTTGGATTTTAATGGGAAATTGGAAGAAAAAAAATTATGGAAAATTAGTATTAGTTTAGTGGATGCAAGAAATAAAAGAATAATAAAAAGGAACTAAGATCAAAATGAAATAAAAAAATATGTTTGTGTTTTGACGCTGTGCACATTAAAAAAGTGGACAAACGGGCACGAGAGTGCCCGTTTGAACGCTAGTATGATATAATAAAAATTGTAAATGTGATATAATAAGAAGGATTTAAAACTAATATTTGATGGGAAGCTGTTATAAATTTTAGGTTTTGAAAAATGAACTAATAGGTAAAAAGTAATGTTATTTGAATTGGAAAAATGATTTTATTCAAATATGTAGTTTTAAAATAAATCATTTGGATTCAACTATGTTCTTAGATGTAAACGTATCTAAGAGATACCAGCTATAGACTATTCATTTTAATATCCATCTTTTAAATATTTATTGCTGCTGTTTTATATAATTGAACTTAGAGAATTGTCGGTTGTACGATTTATTATAAGTACGAATTATTAGCATATATTTATAACTATGTCAATGTTAACCAATTAAAAAATGAATTCAAATTTTATAAATGATGGTTTGATAGACATGTGATGTCAATAGCACTAGTTTCTTACTAGTAAAATCTTAAAAAACTAATTACTCGTTAGTGTCAGATAATTTTTTCTTGACATGATGAGGTAAAATAATTTTTTTTGCTACTTGATCACTCTCTGCAAGATGCATGAGGTAAAATAAAGACTATTTTATAAACGAATTAGAAAACACATACTACCCCATTTCAATATATAAAAGAGAAAAGAAATAAAAATCCCATATATTAAGAAAATTAAAACACAATTATTTAAATTATTTTATTTTTCACATACAAACGTAACTGAAAGATGTAAAAAAACAATTTTAATTTGTATTCGATTAGGACAAAATGAGAAAGATAATGAATTTAATATAGCTGTAACTAATTTCACAATAAAAAGTTTTTTTTTTTTTACATTTTGAAATAAATAAAAATTCTCAAATGTCTCTATCACCTATTTTGCTACATTTACTTTGACATAATTATAAAATGAAATATATTATATTAAAGATGACGTAAATAATATTAATTTTAAAGTACAATTAAAAATTAGTATTATTCTAATAAATTGTTCTAATATATAAAAGAGGAAAAAAATCCCATATATCAAGAAAATTAAAGCACAATTATTTAAATTAATTTTTTGTATTTTTCATATAAAAACGTAACAGAAACATGTAAAAAAACAATTTTAATTTGTATTTGATTAGGAAAAAATGAGAAAGATAATGAATTTAACATAGTTTGTAACTAATTTCACCATAAAAAAGATTTTTTTTATATTTTGAAATAAAAAAATATTCTCAAATGTCTCTATCACCTATTTTGCTACATTTACATTGACATAGTTATATAATGAAATATATTATATTAAACATGATGCAAATAATATTAGTTTTAAAGTACAATTAAAAATTAGTAATACTCTAATAAATTGTTCTAATAAATTTTACAATAAACAAGTGTTTAGACAACGTCAACATAAAACCATGCAAATATATAAATTAAAGGGAGTCAGGTTAATGTGCATAAGGTATATCCTATGCATCCAACGTGTGTTTTAGGTAAGGATGAGGTAAAGAAGGTAGATCAGAAGCTCTACAGAGGTATGATTGGATCTCTTCTATATCTTACTGCTTCTAGACCTGATATTTTATTAAGTGTTTGTCTGTGTGCAAGATTCCTCAGATCCTAGAGAATCTCACTTAACTGCTGTTAAGAGAATTCTGAGGTATCTGGAAGGTTCTACTAATGTTGGTTTAGTCTACAGAAGATCTGAAGATTACAACTTAGTAGGATATTATGGTGCTGATTACACTGGAGATAGAGTTGAAAGGAAAAGTACTTCTGGAAGCTGTCAGCAAGAAGCAATTGCCCTCTCTACAACAGAAGCAGAATATGTTGTTGCTGCTGGATGTAGTACACAGATGCTCTGGATGAAGAGTCAGCTAGAAGATTATCAGATATATGAGAGTAACATTCCTATCTTCTGTGATAATACTTCTGCTATTTGTTTATCTAAAAATCCAATTTTTCATTCTAAAGCTAAACATATTGAGATTAAACATCACTTTATTAGAGACTGTGTTCAGAAGGGTGTTCTATCTTTAAACTTTGTGGATACAAACCATCAATAGGCTGATATCTTTATAAAACCCCTTGCTGAAGATAGGTTTAAGTTCATTCTGAAGGATATCAGTATGGATTTATGCCTAGAATGAGGTTATGAGAAGATCTGAATATGGATTAGATTTGAAATGCTTATTGTATGTTCTTATCAGAAGTTCTGATTTTTGTTTAATCATTTAGATACTCTGATTTTGTTATTCCTAACGTTTCATATATCTAAGATGATACAGAACTGATGTTAAAGCAAAACAGCTGTCACCAGCTATTCTAGATGATGAACACGTGTTCATTCTGAAGGGACAGACATGCGTGCAGTTGATGAGACGTCGCCTTAGGTAACTGTGCAAATCTTTTCAAATATCACGTTATCTCTCCTAACGTCATTCCACATTTAATGCATTCTAATTCTCTGCATTCTGTAACTGTTCATTCTCATAAACTCATTGCATTTTGTTTCAAATCCGTGCCTATTTAAACACCTCTCATAATCATTTTCCCTCTTTTCACACATTCATCATCCTGTTGTTTTATGCATTTCTGTCTCTTATTCTCCCTCTTTCAAAACCCTAAAAAGAAACATAGAAATCTCAAAAGTGCTTCAATGGCTTCGTCTTCAAATCAGAATGTTGGTTCGTCTTCTCAGCAACAACATCAACAAGAACAAGTTCAAGAGCAACAACTTGTTCCCCAGAAAACATGTTTGATCTCGTTGGATCAGTTGGAAGTTCTCTGCGAGTTAATGGTAGATGTTGAAAATCTGGAGAAACATGAGATTCATCTTGCAGAAAATATGAGTTTTCAAGGATGGGCACCAATGTTCTATGATCTGTGTGGACCAGTCTATCCAGACTTAGTGAAGGAATTCTAGGTTCATGCAACCGTTATGCCTAAAGAAATTCTCTCTCTAGTTCATGGTGAATTCTTCTCAATCATAGAAACCCTCTTAAGAAAGTTATTTGGGTTGATGAACACTGAAGGTGCTACTGAAGCAACTCCTAGAACTGATTGGGATGCTGTATACGCAGAAATATTTCAGAATGGAAAGAAGTCCAAGGAAGTTAAGGATCTGAAAACTATTTACAAAGTATGGACTAAGATTCTTCTGGGTTGTTTCTACCACAGAAAATCAACAAGTTCGTCAAACTTCGTCAACAAGGACCAACAATACATTATGTATTGCATTGGTACGCAGAAAAAGGTGGATCTTCCCTACATCATTTTCAATCACATGTGGCACGCTGTAAATGATTCTAGAGAAGAAAACAGATTGCAGTATCCTAACAAAAAGAGGAATGTTATTCCTTTTGGGAGAATCATCACAAATCTTCTGGTTCAATCAAAGATTGTTGAACATCTGGAGTCTGTTGGCATAATCAATAATCCTTACACTATGTAATACGGTGAACTGACTTTTTTATCGAAATGTTGCGGTAAGCAAGAGTCGCCACCGAATTTTATTTTATCCAATTGGAAAGGCTAAAAGAACAGGAAAATACCCTTTGAAAAGATTTTGAGTTCGGGGGGTAAGTTATACAAAGGGAAGGTGTAAGGCACCCTTTGCATCCATGGTTATCCATGGGCTCTTAATTGCTTAGCTCACTTTGAAAATGTTTGATTTGTTTGAAAAGTAGTGTGCAAATAGGAATTCGAATAAGAACTTTAGCTTGTAAATAAGCGTAGTCTTTTTGAATTTGATTTTGAAAAGAGGTGTGAAAAGTAATTTGAATTTTAGAGCAAGCAATTAGTAGCAACTACCCTAAGTTTGAAAATTCATTCTTTTAGCTTTTCAGGCGAAAGGATCTATCCATGCCATAAGAGGGCAGGAAGCCTTTCAATTGGATGTTTAAGGGTCATCGAGAATAATCGTTCGCCATAAGACTGTCCCATGCCATAAAGAGGGCAGGTAGTCTAAGGGAAGGATAAAATAGTCATTTAAGGCATCATGCGAGGATACCATAGCAATTGGGACAATCATCTTTATAAGGCAGCATCGAGGGAGTTTCAATAACTTTGAAGGCAACATTTGCTTTAGGTATCCTCGGGGAATCGAGGGACTTGACTATTTAGTACACTTAGAGGCAACAAGGCAACAATATAATAAGGCAACAGGCAACAAGAGAGGTTACCCTAAAGGTGTGTGGGTGCAACAATCATGTGGTTCAATTCAGTTATTTATCTTGTAATTAGTTATCTAATTCTGTTAAAGGCTTGCACTCCCTAAGATTACTAACCATGCAGTTAAAATCATACGGAAATTAAAGGCACGAAAATAAAAATCCTATGCTATTACAATAAACACCTGCGGGGATGGGGGAATTAAAACAGAAAATAAAAAAGATAAATAATTAATTTAATTTTTCTTGAGCCTTGATCTTCTTCGAATTCTTGATTGACCCTGAAAATTGCAATGAAAATAATAGGGCTAAGTGTAAGAAGAATTCATCAATATTTGAAAGTAAACCCTAATAAAATAAAAATATTATTTAAATAACGAAATTAGAAAACTTAGCTTTTGTCGGGTGAGGCGCGTGGTCGGAGGATTTTTGGTTAACCCTGAAAAGAATTGACATGAAGAAGAGAAGCGTTAGTGCATTTAAGATTCGTTAACTATGGTACAAACCTATTTTATCCCCAAAAGGCAAATAAATAAATGGGGTTGGACAAACCCTAAAAGGTTAGTGAAATCGAAGGTTTGACCAGATAGATAGCCAAAATAAAATTTAATAATTATAGGGTTAATGGGCAACATCTACCAACAATGGAATTTTTTAGGGGAGAACAGTGATTAGTAGTCATGCTGAAAAATAGCTGGCTAAAAATAAAATTAGGGTTTGAAAACCTAAAAATAATTATTTAGCCTAACATTAAATATTAATCATCTAAATTAAAAAACTCAATTTTATTAATCTAAAACAAATTTTAAAAGATTAGTTATGATTTTAAAAAAAAAAATAAGAGTAATTAGTTTATTATTAAAAAAAAGGAAAACCAAAAAGAGAAACAAAAGAAAAAAATCAATTGAATTCAAATAAATAAAAGAATAAAACTTAGCTTCGATCCTGTGTGGCACGCTGGTGAGGGTGTATAGTGGACTGCATATTCTTTGACGTTGGATCAACATGTAGAATGATTTAGAGGCCATGCGTGAGGGTGCATCGTGAGTCCTCATGGGTGCGCTGTATCGGATCTGGAAGCAAATAATTTGTAAAATCACTTTGTAAAAACCTGGGGTTCGAACCCAGGATTATATGGTTACAGGACTCTCTCTTTGCCACTCAGCCATGGTTCATTCGCTGTAATTAAGACAAATGGGAATCATAATATACTAAAATACATAATGAATGATAAAATTCAAAAGGCAAAGTCAATGTGGGTCCCTGTGGATAGGCGTAGACGAATCACGACCGGAGAGAGAAAGGTAATACGCTGACCATCCAATCACGCCGAGCCATGTGTGGTCAACAGGTCTACTACACTATTCATCTTCTTCCTTACTCCATGCCCAGAAATTGCTGTGTTTTTGCCACCAATTTGCTACGCTACTTTTCGTAGCTAACACCTGCAAAAACAATCTTCACAGAAAAACGCAACAAATACGCAAACTAATAACCCAGGTTGGCTAAATTGAACCCCACGAATTCAAATACGGTAACATTTTGGACTGATATGCGCTACATCCATGAAACCGAAGAACATTTATTTTTTGCCCTAACAATGGTGGATTTCGTCTTATGCATCATGGCTCCTTTGCAACAGTCCATACCTTCTCTAAATCAAACAAGCAACTCAAATATGCCATTAGATTCGATTAAGAAATACTAAATCATAACAAACGAAAATTACATATGCATGAAAGGTATGAGTATGGAGAGACCGTGATACATGTTATGGGGCTTCAACCATGGTCCATTCTCGTTCTATATTACCTGGAGATATGCTTGGAAGAGTCGTTTGACTTTGAATGAGGCTGCAATTAGGAATACGAAAGTTCACACTTTCTTGAGTTTCTTGCAAATTTGGAATAGATGCTTGGAGGCTAGGGTTCGTCCCCTAGTTGGCTGCAATATAACCCATATATATAAGGGTTAATTAGGTCAAGTTTAGGGCTTGGGCCTTTGCTTGTGAAGTTCTTTGAAAATTTGAAGAAAATATAATTTGCAATAAAAAATTTATTAAGATCAAAATCAAAGATCAATTTGTTTCAATTCTTTCTAGAAATAAAAAAATCAAATAAAAATGTAATGAAATTAATTTGTTAGAAAACTAAATAGAAATCTACCCTATATAATTTTTTATGATTTTTGGTTAAAATATGCATAAAATAATGATTTAAAATAAAAATATATATTTCTTAAATTACTATTAAAATAAAAGCGAAAATACTATTTAAATAATAAAAAACTTATTTTTTGCGATTTTTGTGATTATTTAAATAACTGAAAATAAAGTTAGGACTAAAATTATAAATTAAATAGAAAGAGGAGAAATGTTAGAAGTGATATTCGAACCCGGGACCTCTCGCTTTCGCACCTTTTGACCTCAAGTCCTTACCAACTATATCGCGTCACTTATTCGAAATGAAATGACGTTTGCAAATATATGAGGGCAAATTTTGGGGTATGACACACTATTATTGGAAGTACTCTGAATGCTCATTCTCTGAATAAAATGGGTATAATCAAGTCTATTAGTTCTACTCCTCAAGCAAACCGAGATGCTAGGACCAGAAGAGGTCCTGTTTTGACTGATTTTGAGTTGTTCTTCAGAAATGAACGACCAGAAGTTATTGTTTGATACATTGCTATGCACAGGGAAGCTGGTTCTGAGTGTGATCCTATCTGGATAAGCAAGCAGAAAGCTCTCACCATTAAGGATCATGTTCTAGAAGTTGTGCCAGAGAAAGAAAGGAGAACAAAAAGAAAGTTAGATCTTCCAACAATCAGTGAAGAGAAGAAGGAAAATGAAAAAGAAGAAGAACAGAAAAAGAAACAGAAGGAAGAAAGAGAAAAAGAAAAGAAGAAGCAAAAGAAGAAAGATAACAAGAGGTCTGAGAAAGAAAAGAAAGAAGAAAATAAAAAGGATAAGAAGGACGTACAAAAGAAGGAAGAGGAAAAGAAAGAAGAAAGAAAGTTAGAAAAGAATGAAGTTGAAAAAGAAAAGCAGAAGGAAGTAGAGAAGGAAAAGGAAGATGTGAAAGGAAAGAAGAAGATGGAGATTCAGAAGAAGAGGAAGACTTTTGGAGAAGGACCTGAAAGGCCTCACAAGAAGCGATCTTCAGGTATTGTAATTTCTGAACCTGGTTCTGTACCTGTTTTACATTCAAATTTTGTATCAACAGAAGCTGCCCCAGTTTCTCAACCAGAAATTCAACCAGAAAAAGCCCCTACTAAACCTCCTCCAACAACCAAAGTTCCTACCCCTCCTCCTTCACCTAAGTCTAAAGGTGAAATGCCTATTCTTGCTTCTGAACCCCCTATTTCTGAACCTATCTTTGAAGCCACACCTCTCAACACCATCATTCCTCCTCATGCCACTATATCCACTTCTCAACCTCCTCCTCATTCCAAATACACTCATGTAGACACTCCTGTGTTCTGCAATACCACCGCATCTGAATCTTTTGATTCTGATTTTTTCAACAACCTCATGCGTTCTTGTAACTATAAACCTAAAACACCTTCTGACCCCGTTGTTGTAGTCTTAGACTCTGACAATGAAGCATAATCTTTGCTTGATCTTGAAAGAGAATCTCAACCATATGCTTTCTATCACCCAGATAAACCAATCTCATCTTTAAATCTTCAATTACCTATCCCTCCTCCCAGAACAACACCACCAAAACCTTCTATTGATATACTCTTTGACTTTTTAAAACTTAAAGTCAGAACATGTTTAGATGCCCTGAAGATTGCACATGATACTAGAGTGGATCATGTTGCTGCTGGGAAGCTTTGGAGAGCTGTTGGTGAAGAGATTCAGGCTGACTTTCTTATGCTTCAGAAAGAGTGTTTGGTTGTTGCTCCTGGACCTTCTGGTTACTGTTTGGAGTATGATGATGGCAAGTACTATCATCCTATCACAAATTGGAAGCCTGTGATAGAGAAGGAGTCTATGGTTGATGAGCTTGAAGAAGTACAGCCTCTGGCAATTGTTGTGTGGAAGCCACATCCTTACAAGGTTCTAACTGGAGATTTTCAGTTTCTATTCAACTGGCTTAGGGAGAATCCCTCTGATAAAACACCAGTTATGGTAAATCCAGAAGTTGAATACCCTTTAGAACCTGTTCCTCCCACTCCTCCAACAAATCTGGCTGAGATACTTCAGGCCCTAGAACATTCAAAAGCTGAGATTCTTGTTCCGGAATATCATGAAGATGTTCTCATGGTTAAAGCTGATGCAAATCCTCCTGTTATGGACAATAGCTTTGATGCTTCTTCTGCTGGACCTACTGTCTCTGTTCTGATGAACACTTTGGACAAGCTTCAACAGAATCAAGCAACTTTGACTACTCGTCTGGACAAGCACGAGGATACTCATGCTGAGTTTAGATCCTTTATGAAGGATCAGAAGGAAGCTACTAAGAAGCAAGTTGAAGACACTGCTGAGATTAAGAACCTTCTGGCTGTCTTAGCTACTAAGTTCACCCAGTTGTAGTCTGTCTTGTGTCTTAGTTTGTTTTCTTTGTTTTTGCATCTGTTTGAATTGTATCTGCTTATGTATTTCTACTGATTAATCTATCAATGAAATATCTCTGTTTTTCTTAACTCTGTGTGTCTTTCATCTGAATCTTTTATGCTTTTTGATGTTATGACAAAAAGGGGGAGAAATGTGATAATTGAATTGATTTATTATATCAGTTGCTGGGAGTAAGTCTCAACATTCCTAACATTATTTGCAAGTTTTTCTCTGTTCTGATAGTTTTGCAGGAATAAGATATTGTGGACAAAGCTATATATGAGAAGCAAATACATGGGGAAAAGCAATTCTAAGGAAAAGCAAGCTCTTAAAGATTTGAAGCAAGCTTAGTGCTCTGAAGCTTCAAGATCAAAAGCAAGGATTGTTCTGATACAATTGATTACAAAGGAGAAATTCAAAGCTCTGAAGCTGTCCAATGGAAGCTCTGAAGAGAAGCTCTAAATATTCTGAAGTTCTATTCTACGTGAAAGTCTCAACTGAATTGGAAAAATACTCAGGGAAGTCTTTTATTTATAAATTCTTTTAGTATTAATTTTAGGGGGAGATTGTTAATCTCAGAGGGAGACATATTCACACACTCTGATTATATGCTTATGTTATATCTGTGTAATTGTCTTTGTTCATCTGATTTTCTGGATACAAATTCATATCAATTATATATGTTTTTGTCATCATCAAAAAGAGAGAGATTGTTAGAACAAGATTTGTTCTGATCAATATTATGTGTTTTGATGATAACATTAAGTATGAATTTTGTATAAGACAATGTGGTACTCTAATCCTTTACGTTCTCCATTTCAGGAAAATATACAAAGAGTATGCACAAAGCAGCGCTCAGAAGCACTGACTCAGAAGGTTCTAGATGGCTTCATCAGAACATGCTCTGGAAAGACATCAGAAGATGGTCAAGCAGAATCAGAACATGAACTGTAAAGCATCAGAAGAACGAAGTCAGAAGCAGAAGCTCTGAAGCTCTGATGGTATCACACTCAAAGCTCTTCAAAGTCAGAAGACAGAAGATGCTCTGCACCAAAGCTGTTTGACTCTGATATTCAAGTGTTGTATCTACAAATATGAGTCCAGAAGAAAGTACAAGATGACAGGCTATAAAGTCAAATCTCTGACTGACAAAAGGAACGTTAGAAGCTACAAACGCCAAAGTCAGTAAAAGCAGCAAAAGCATGGCTCGAGGTAGTTGACAAAATTGTGAAACATTAAATGCAGCGTTGTACTATTCATGCAAAGCATTAAATGCACCCCAACGGTCATTTCCTCTCAGTGCCTATATATATAGAAGTTCTGATCAGAAGCAAAGTAGAACACTTGTGCAAACTTACAGAAACACTGTCAATTTCAAAAGCCTACGAACTTCATCTTCAACCTCACAAACTCTTGTAATATTTAGTGAGTGTTAAGTTTAGAACTTAAGAGAAATATCACAGTTGTGATTACAGCTTTATTATAAGCACACAAACTCTTGTAAATATTATTTTACATTGATTGTAAAAGGATTCCTAGAGTGATCAAGTTGTGATCTATAGACTCTAGAAGACTTAGAGGGTATCTAAGTGGAAAACCATTGTAATCAGTTGGATTAGTGGATTAAATCCTCAGTAGAGGTAAATCACCTTGTCAGGGGTGGACTGGAGTAGTTTCGTTAACAACGAACCAGGATAAAAATAATTGTGTTCATTGTTTTTATCTTCCAAGTTTTAAAGTTACACTTATTCAATCCCCCCCCCCCCCTTTCTAAGTGTTTTTCACTCCTTTACATTGAGACATTAGGGTATAAATCAAATGAAAAATGTTTTTTATTACTTTTATTTTATTTTTTCATTTTTAGTGTTCTTCCCCCTCTTAATTTAGGAACCCTAGTTTCATAGCTTTGATAGGAAAATTTTCTTATCAATTGGTGCTCTCATTTTCGATCTCACTTCCGCTTAAATCCATGACAATGTTATTGTTTCATGGAGAAGAGGATGCATATTGGTGGATGAAACACCCGAGTCATTAAAGGTTTTGAAATTTGTTGGAGCATTGAGAGGTTCTCCTTTCAAATGGTGGATATGGTGGTCTCGTGTTCATCGCAGATATAGTTGAGATACATTTACAACAATACTATTATGGCATTTCAAGTCGGAGTGGAGACCCATTTACCGCTAGATGATGAAGAAGAGGAACCACCATATGAATCAACAGAGTCCTTTTATTCGACCAATGTTTCTGTTGAAGAGAACCTAGAAAAAGAGGAAGACCTAGATGTGGAACCTATGAAACCCATGAAAGAAACTTCTTTTCATGAGAATTTTGTCGTGGAACTGGTAGTCATTCATGAAATTGTTCAGAATCCTTCTCCAAATTTGAAGCAGCAGTCGCTCTTCCTTTTTCCAAAACAAAGTTGTTGGTGAAGTACAAAGAGCACCAACAACTTCGTTGCTACCCCCCGCCTCCAAAGCCTCCAGATCCTACTTTCAACATCAAAAATTCCATCACTCCTCCACAATTTCTTTCCGGGTTTGTTTCTGTGGAGATTTGGAGATTCTTGTGTCTCTTAAAGATGCTTCATTGTTTCAGAACCTTTTTGCTAACAATGCTAATGTTAAGGGTTGTAGGCCAGATTCTCATTTCAAACAAGGTTTTGACGGTGATGTCAACCTCAGGATTCAACAAAAACCACCTGACTCACCACCACTTAGGGTTTCCACTATATCTACTCTACTTACCCAATAACAGTACTACTAATATAAATTCTACTATAACCCCTATCAATAACAATACTAACAATATAAATTCTAGTATACCCTTTCTATCAGATACCCAACTAAATTCAAGGGTATTGGAGTATTCACCTAAAAATAATCTTTATTATTTTATTTATCTTTCTTATTTGATTAACAAGTAGTTAAGTTTTCATACGTTAGAGTTGAGTAACTTATTTTGAGAATAACCTTATACTCTTAAGTGAATTTCGTCCTTTAAGTTATTATTATATCATTTATATAATATTTGTTCATAATATTTTTTTATTGAATAATCACCTTAAAAATAATTTATGATTTACTTGTGAAACGAAAATGAAATTAATAAACACTTGGAATGAGCTATGCTCATCAACATTAGGGGTGTTCGTGGATGTGGGTCGATCCACAAATCCATTAACCCTAACTGAATCAACCCATAAATTATCTGAACCCGTCATTTACGGGTGTACCCAACTTAACCCGCAACAACCCATATAGTTTTGCTTCAGGTGTCGAGTTAGAGTTTTGCAACCCGCGGACCCGTCGATCCAACCCATTGATGTGATATTAGTAATTTCTTATTTTTAATACTATTATCCAATGTTATGTCATGTTGATGAATAATATTAGATATTATAGGATGTGCTTCATCTATTTTATGTGTTAGAATTAAATGAGTATAAATGTGTTAAATTCTGTTACAATATTTTTAAATTGAAAAAAATTATTATTTTTTATTTTGAAACACAATCCATGAACCAAACGCAACTCATAAATGAACAGATCAGTTCGGGTTAGTTTTGATAATGAAATTTTGGATTGGACGACGAACCCAATCCATTAAAATTTGAACGGTTGGATAATGAATCAAGCCAAACTTAATCCAACCATGTACACCCCTATCAACCACGGTGTTTTGCTGCATTTAGCTATTATGTGGATCCATAAAACCCAAATATGAGTTAAATGATTAACTTTAAATTTGACATTCATTAAGAGGTCCACAATTAATTTAACTAGTTAAAGATTTAATTTCTTAAAAAACTATGATTTTCTAATCATGGAGATGGACAATATCATATAATAACAACTTTAATCAACACAATCAACAAGGAGTGCAATGAAAGTTCAAATTAATAAGACATAATTTAGCACTCAAACTAAAGTTACACAAAATTAGAAACTTTCAACTTCGTATACAATCATTGCGGCAAACAGATACCCCATGTTCATGCATTCATACATCATGTACCCCATGGCATATGCATAACACTCATTCATTTCAAAAAAATATATTACAATGCATGCATCACGACATTGCATAAAACTAATGTTTCTTTTTCAGTCTATTTCTACAATCAAATGAACATTATCTTCTAGATATAGTGCAGAGATAATCAAGTCAACGATTTAATTCTGACACTCATTCTAGACAGAGATTTAGTTCTGATACTTAATTTTGGATATCTTCCAGAAATAGTTCAGGGATGATCAAGATAGAGATTTAGTTCTGATACTTAATTTTGGATATCTTCCAGAGATAGTTCAGAAATAATCAAGACAGAGATTTAGTTCTGATACTTAATTTTGGATATTCTCCAGAGATAATTCAGAGATAATCAAGACAATGATTTAGTTCTGATACTTAGTTCCAGGTATTCTCCAGATATAGTTCAGAGATAATCAACAGACATTCCAAGATCTAATTCAGTTACTACGAACGGTACTGACACGATCAACATTCCAAGATCTAATTCTATCATCACAAACGGTGTAGACACGATCATCTTTCAAAGATCTAAATCAGTTACTACGAACGGTGCTGACACGGTCAATATTCTAAGATCTAATTCTATCCTCACGAACGGTGTAGACACGATCATCCTTCAAAGATCTAATTCAGTTACTACGAACGGTACTGACACGGTCAATATTCCAAGATCTAATTCTATCATCACGAACGGTGTAGACACGATCATATTTTCAAGATCTAATTTAGTTATTACGAACAGTGCTGACACGATCAACAATCAAAGATCTAAATTCATCAATACAAACGGTGGAGACGATCATTCCAAGATCTAAATTGGTTACCCCACAAGGTGCCGAGACGATCAACAATCCAAGATCTAAATTCATCAATACAAACAGTGGAGACGATCATTCAAAGATCAAAATTGGTTACCCCACAAGGGGCCGAAACGATCAACAATCCAAGATCTAAATTCATCAATACAAACGGTGGAGACGATCATTCCAAGATCTAAATGGGTGGCTCTACACAGCACTGAGACGATCAACATATCTGAGATCTAAATCAGTTACTATACACGGTAATGAGACGATCGACGATCCCAAATCTAAATTCATCAATACAAACGGTGGAGACGATCATTCCAAGGTCTAAATCAGTTACTATACACGGTGCTGAGACGATAGACATTCAATCCAATCTAACAAATTAGGTGGCATCTTTAAGCCCACTTCCTATTTTCTGTTGATGGCATCTCTAAGCCCATCCCCGACACAGGTTCAGGTATCAGCAAGCGCAAATTTCAGGGTATTCTAGTGTTCAATCCTCTTATACCTTCAGATTTCGACAGGCACACATGTCAATCTACATCCTCAAGTATAAGAATATTGAACAGGGGCAGCTGTCATACCCCAAAATTTTCCCACTATATTTCAAGCTTTGATTCACAAAATAACTCAAATGGTCAACAGTCGACTGATTTGACCTAAAAGTCAACTGTGGTCAAAGTACAGTCAAAACTCCTGATTTTTGGTTAACATCAACATTTTAAAGTTATATTCATCATTTGATTAAAGGTTGATCATGATTCGTCAAGGAGAGTTCAGAAATCAACAAAACCTAAAGTTTCTAAATTAGGGTTTTTGACCTAAAAGTCAACTGAACTTTGACTGGCCATGACTTTCACATGGAACATCAGAAATTTCCTAACCAAAGCCTATCTTGAAGGAAATTGAATTCTCTACAACTTTATCTCTCACAAGCCAAGGCCAGAAATGCTTCATTTAATAGATAGGAACCAAAATATTATAGGTCCTTTTGAAAGTCAATAAAAAGTCATTTTTTCTCAAAGAATGGTACATGAATATGGTAAACTCAATTGAGATGAAACCAAAAGGAGGTTTTAGAGGACATATTGAGATTTCTAAAATGGTCAAGAACACCTTTATAGGGTTAAAATTGAGAGAGATACACATGGTTGAAGTTGAGCAATTTTAAGAAAATGCATGAAACCGTAAGTGAGGAATTTTGGATTTTTAAGCAATGGGCCCATAATTTTAAAACTCCCACATGGTTATAAGCTTATAAAAAGCCCATTATCCAAATATTATTTATTTATTGATTTTATTTCATTTTTATTTGAATTAAATCATTTAAATTCAAAATAAAAGCAAATAAAAACATAAATAAATGATAAAAATTTATGTGATCAATTTCCGTAATTTGTTAATCAATCTAAAAAATCATATTGGGGATACCATGAAATAATCTCATGTAATCTTTGTGATTTTATTTTTGAATTTATTCATTTAAATTTAAAATTAAATCAAATAAAGTCATGATTTAGTTTCCAAAGATTGAGTGATTGATTTTTAGGTCCAAATTGATTCATAAAGCCAAATACAACGTGGAGAAAAGATTGGAAAGAGAGTAGGCTCAAAAATAACAAGTTTTGGTGTAATTTCCAATCAAATATTCAACTCATTCAATCATGGATTTCTGGATGCCCTTTGACCTAAATTCACCCCTTTATATATTCTGAACATGACCACACGCAGAGGGAACGAAAAATAGGTGAAGAGCTAGGGTTCCAAAGGTTGCCAAAAATTCAAAGAAAGATGCAATTTGAGACTTCGTGTTCGAGCCACTATCAAAGCCAAATATTTTTTCCATTCATCTCTAGAGGCATCATAGAGTAAGGTTGAATCATTAATCATGCTTGAGGACACATAGAATTCATGTTCACGTTTAACATATTCATTGATTTTTTTATTATTCGAATCTTGTATTTCATCGCCTATCAATTGAATTTAACATATTGGTTGAGTTCCTAGCATGTATTAGAAGGGATGTGGGCCTTTGTTTCAAAGCTTTAACACAAGAATGACCAATCACCATTGGTAGGGCACAAGTGAAGCTCACCATCATTTTCATACTTACAAGTTGTTCCAGACATAAACGACGGTCCTAATGAGTTTGTAGCATGCCATTTAGTGGATATGGGTACTCCTGGATTTTATTTCACGTGTTCCTTTTAAGTTTGAATTCATGCAGGAATATCCAGGAATTTCCGCAGGAAAAAGCACAGCAAAAGCCGCAGCTGAATCCGCAGGAAAGAAGGAAGAAGAAGATAAACAGTAGCCCTCGGATCTGGTACAACGCGTGGTACACCTGGATAGGCCGGTCAAAGGGTCACTCCCCTCTCTCCACTTCCCATTCGTCCGTCAACAAGTCCAAAGTTTCTCTCTTGCGTTGATTGGCCAATACAGGGAACGTGGGACCCAGCTTTACCAATTCGTTGAATTAGTCATTTAATGCACGTTTTGATTATATATTAATTTTGATTTGCTTTTACTACGACTAAACATGTGCAACAGAGTTGATAGAGGTGAAGAAGTATTATCCATAAGGGTGTGAGTTCGATTCCTCACCCTCTCCAATATTTTGTGGAATTTTCGTTGTAGGCTGGCACTCTTTATTCTTGTACATCCAGCCAACACGCGCCTTTGGTACACCGCTGTTCCCTCGCCATTGGATATTCACCGGAGACCACTCAGAAGGATCAAGGACGATGTTCCACCATGTGCCTTCATGAGAGCATCACATGGAATCACCTGCGTTGGGTCCTTCTTCAATAATTGGGTTGGGCTCCCTACTTTTCACGCCCACTGTTTCAGACAGCACCCCCCAGGTTTGCTTAAATTTATTTTCTTTTTCTCCTTTTGTTAACTTATTTAAATTATTTATTTTATTTTATTTTATCAACCAATTAAAAATCACCAAAAATATTTTAATTTTAGAATTAGGTTTCTTTTGATTAAATGTTTTTTATCACTTAAGGTTTAATTTAATTAGGTATTAACCAGTTAATTATTTTTAATCATTTAGTCATAAAATAATTAGTTTTAGGTTTTATTTAGTTAAATCTTAACCAAATTTTAATTAAATTAGGATTAATTCTATAACTAGATTAATTTAGGATTTCACGTAATTTCTTTAAATCAAACTTTTTTTAAAACTCCAATTTCAATTCGCGATTCTCTTCTCATCTCAAAACTCTTGAATGTCGCATGATTGTTTAAATTTTGTCTTTTATTTAATTTACACATTTATCCGTTTATTTAATTTCTAGAAACTATGTATAGGTTGCAAGGTTTTTGATGTAATAGTTAATTAGGCTTTTATTTCCTCGCACTTTATTTTCCATATCTCCCCGGACAGGTTTTTATTGTAATACCCCCTATCCCGAAGCCTTGTAATAGCGTAGGATATTTACTTTCCGCAATTTATTTCCCGTCAATATATTAACTGCGTGGTTAGTAAATAGGGAGTGCCAAGAGTAAAATTGAACATAGATCACCTCTAAAATATAAAATATCTAAATACAATCACGTGATTGCTACACACACCCACCTCTAGGGTAACTCCTCTTCTGCTGCCTTCTCGATTATAATAGTCAAGTCCCTTCGAGCGTAGGGATACCTTAGCACATTGTTGTGGCGGTAAAGCGGCAAGCAACAAAAGATTTGGAAGTATTCATCCGGGAATTATCGTGTCCACAGAGATCGGTGAGAAGAACTGCCGTTCGACTATCTCGTGTTCTAAGTTTCATGAATTGGGTGCGGAAAGTAAATGCGGGAAAAGTAAATAAAAGCAGATAAACAATCTCAATAGTCTAAGAGAAATAGTTATGGAATTGCATTTCGTTCTACCCGTCGAATACTTAAATCTGAAGATCTATCGCTCGGCACTCACAATACGCATCAACATCACCGGGCATCACTCGAGATGCCACATCGGTGCCCATGTCTGCAACACCGACGAAAGCTCAACCGTACTATTCACATCAGCGATTTCTCCACCGACACAAACAACACGGAGGCATTAAACTCGATACCCACTACGATTGTTAGTCCTAAATCCATGTCTGCAACCCAGAAACTAACAGTTATCATTCCTAATCAAGATCTATGGTGTCCATGTCTGCAACAACACAAATCCAGAGCATTTAAGCAAAAAGATCAAGAACAACAACAATGATGATTTGTAAAGCGAATATATAAACGATCCCAAGATCCACAAATATACATACAATAAGAGTAGAAACAAACATACAACACCCACCATTGGAATGAAACAAAGGGAAGAGAGAAGATGAACCGGAAAGATCTCACCGGTACAATGAAATCGAGTCAGATCCATGATCAATCCACATGACGTCGCATCCAATGGTGTTTCCTAAGCCTCTAAACTACCAAAAAAGGATCAGAGCTCAACTTGTCAAGAAGAGGTGATAAAAAACCTAAAAAATCTGTTATTAACTATTTATACAAAACTGAGTTTCGCAGTGGGCGCGACGCGCCCTACTTCGGTGCGACGCGCCCTGTATAAATTTACCAAACCGCCCTAGAGCGCGAAGCGCCCTAATCCGGCGCGACGCGCCCTAACTTCTGCCAGACTATGTTCTTCAAACTCAAAGAGGGCGCGACGCGCCCTACAGCGCGCGAAGCGCCCTGCACCAGAACAGCAGAATTATTTCCTCTTGCTCTCGCAGCCGTGTCTTCGACACTTTATTCCTCAAAGCTCCGAAAACACAAGAATACCTACAAAAATACAACAAAACTATCAAACGGTATAAAAGTGTATGAAAATACAAGTATTCGTAAGGTAAACGTAATTACACAAAAATGGGGGATTATTCAAACGGTATTAACAAAAAGCGTCGATAAGTGCCACTATTTACATACTCAAAATAACATAATTTGGAACTTAACAAACTCTCCCCAACTAGAATCTGTTTGTCCTCAAACAGGGCCAAACACTCAAATCGCAAAAGTAAAAATCCAAAGAATCAAGAATCAACAAAGTTTAGAAAAACGAAACAATTGTACGGTTCAAACAAAAATGTACGAACGAAGTAAATACTTACCACTATCCTACAACGACAACATGAAAATGAAACGATTCCTAAGTACAAAAATTCATACAAAAACATTCTAAACAAAACATGCTCAATCACGAATCACGCCTAGCACAAACTCATCGGTAGATGAAAAACACCGAAAGGTGAGGACTTTGAACACTCATCCAACAATCTTGCAAACAAAAGACAAAATTATGCGTTTATCTAAAAATAGTATCGAAAATGCAACGACACGAATCACAAGGGCTTTCAAGGTTGTAATGTGGCTCGGTTAACAAACAAGTGATAAGTCCTAAAGCTAATCGAAACAAAAACTTGCCTAAACCTAAGGGAGTAATTACTTCCACAAAGTTTCAAACAAAGGAATTTCAATCAAACTTTTCTCTTCATCACAAGTTTCACACCAAACACAATACTTATTAGCACAAATCTTATTCAACTCTTTTTTGTTATTTTCTTTTTCAAACTTTTCTCTTTTTTTCTTTCTTTTTCTTTTCTTTCTTTCTCACTTATTTTCTTTTTCTTTTCTTTTTCTTCTCTTAACCTCACATCAATCACAACATAAGCAAGCAAACATCCTCTCCCCAACTTGAATTCAACCATAACATAAAGTGAATACTCCCTACTTTCTAAGGCAAGGTAAAAATCCAACTAAACATCATAGTTAAGGTCAAGAAAACAAAGATAATCAAAATCCATCAAAAAGGGTGAACTATGTCTCAAGTTCAAAAACAAAATGGACAGTGACAAAAAGGCTCAAAGGGGGTACGAATGGTCACACACTCACAAGGTAAAATGACATTTGGCTTATGGTAGTTGTGCTCAAAATCAAACAAGTGTCTTGATCACTTTCGTGCATTCACAAAAACAATACAAACGAAAGATTAAACATAATAATATCCAGTTAAAACAAGAAATGTCGGTCTCTCGCATATATATATACAATGGAAAGCCACCTCACATTTATGGTAAAAAGGGAAAAACTAATTGTGATTCAAGTCATGAGCAAGTTATGCAAAAAGAATGAGTAATATGAAATTTGTACAAATGAAAAGTCTCAAAAACATGCTATGCTATAGAAAGCGATAAACGAGTACCTTGCAACGTACAAATTCGATCAATCATTACCGCACAACCGGCTTGTTGAATCAATCAAAATCGAAGAATTACCAAATGCGACTCCAAGTAATCGGGCCAAAATTTGAGTCTAAACACAAACAAAAGAATTAAAAATAAATCGATAAAATACTATACTATAAAGCCTTGGTGTAAGTGGGAAAAAGGCGAGCCGAATGACCCGTTAAAAAGAGGTCACTGGCCAAAAGCAACCCAGCGCGCGACGCACCCATGAGCGCGCGACGCGCGCTACACCAGAAAAACCAGGCCAGTCTAAAAAGACAGATTTTCCAGTGAGCCACCACTTAACACCTACACAACTCTATTACAGAAAAACAGAAAAATAAAACCGTTGGGGTGCCTCCCAACAAGCGCTCGTTTAACGTCGTTAGCTCAACGCCTTTATTGTTTCGTGAATGGTAAGAAACTTCCTCGCGGTACGCCAATGCTTTCGCCTCAAACGCAACCTAAAGAAAATGACCTGCCCAAACACTTAATCAAAACTATACGAAACTTAAAACATAAAACCATCGCAATGCGATTAATCTCAACCAATCCCCGGCAACGGCGCCATTTTGTTGTGGCGGTAGAGCGGCAAGCAACAAAAGATTTGGAAGTATTCATCCGGGAATTATCGTGTCCACAGAGATCGGTGAGAAGAACTGCCGTTCGACTATCTCGTGTTCTAAGTTTCATGAATTGGGTGCGGAAAGTAAATGCGGGAAAAGTAAATAAAAGCAGATAAACAATCTCAATAGTCTAAGAGAAATAGTTATGGAATTGCATTTCGTTCTACCCGTCGAATACTTAAATCTGAAGATCTATCGCTCGGCACTCACAATACGCATCAACATCACCGGGCATCACTCGAGATGCCACATCGGTGCCCATGTCTGCAACACCGACGAAAGCTCAACCGTACTATTCACATCAGCGATTTCTCCACCGACACAAACAACACGGAGGCATTAAACTCGATACCCACTACGATTGTTAGTCCTAAATCCATGTCTGCAACCCAGAAACTAACAGTTATCATTCCTAATCAAGATCTATGGTGTCCATGTCTGCAACAACACAAATCCAGAGCATTTAAGCAAAAAGATCAAGAACAACAACAATGATGATTTGTAAAGCGAATATATAAACGATCCCAAGATCCACAAATATACATACAATAAGAGTAGAAACAAACATACAACACCCACCATTGGAATGAAACAAAGGGAAGAGAGAAGATGAACCGGAAAGATCTCACCGGTACAATGAAATCGAGTCAGATCCATGATCAATCCACATGACGTCGCATCCAATGGTGTTTCCTAAGCCTCTAAACTACCAAAAAAGGATCAGAGCTCAACTTGTCAAGAAGAGGTGATAAAAAACCTAAAAAATCTGTTATTAACTATTTATACAAAACTGAGTTTCGCAGTGGGCGCGACGCGCCCTACTTCGGTGCGACGCGCCCTGTATAAATTTACCAAACCGCCCTAGAGCGCGAAGCGCCCTAATCCGGCGCGACGCGCCCTAACTTCTGCCAGACTATGTTCTTCAAACTCAAAGAGGGCGCGACGCGCCCTACAGCGCGCGAAGCGCCCTGCACCAGAACAGCAGAATTATTTCCTCTTGCTCTCGCAGCCGTGTCTTCGACACTTTATTCCTCAAAGCTCCGAAAACACAAGAATACCTACAAAAATACAACAAAACTATCAAACGGTATAAAAGTGTATGAAAATACAAGTATTCGTAAAGTAAACGTAATTACACAAAAATGGGGGATTATTCAAACGGTATTAACAAAAAGCGTCGATAAGTGCCACTATTTACATACTCAAAATAACATAATTTGGAACTTAACACACATGTTGCCTTCGATTCAAAATTACCATGTCCCTCCGATTTAAAGATCATAGTCCCTTCGATGTCGCCTTCGGTATAAATGATCTTGTCCCTCGATTAAACGGTGATAGTCCCTTCGATTGCTAAGGTATCTTTACCGGTTTCCTAAATGACTATTCTATCCTTCCCTAAAGACTACCTACCCTCTATATGGTAGGGACAGTTTTATGGCGGACGATGCATTCCTCGATGACCCATAAAATCCAATGAAAAGACTACCTACCATCTTATGGTATGGATAGCCCTAAGGATAATTGATTTTTAATTGCTTGCTCTTGTTACTTCACGTGGTGCAATTCTTAATGTTGCTGCAAAAGGGGTATTTATAATGATCAATGATTTGGATACTATGAGTAGGATGGTGAAGAGGGTGAATGATGACTGATGTTTGTGTGAAGAATGTTGGTAGTAAATGTGAAATATTGAAGCAGGTTATGAATGAGTTTAGTGATTATGAGAGTAGGTTTTTGGAACAATTGGAAGAACTTGAAGAACATGTTTACTTATGCTTTCTCACGGTAAACAAATCAAGAAGACTTGTTATGCAACAAATTATATAGACAAATAAATATATCGAAGTCGTGGCTTTGCATACATGCTTGTTTTGTTTCAATTTGTTTTTTGGTTTAATTTCTTCATTTCTTCTATGCCCTACAACATCAATTTGAATTCTTTGTCATAAGAGATTCTACACATTCAATTAGTGATCACATTCATAGACGAGGAATCGGATCAAATAGTTCATATTTTAAATTCGATTTTTTACATTTAAAAGAAGTTAAAATCTACAATAAGATATGAATCGTTAAGAATCCGTTATCGGGATCAAATAGTTCAGATTTTAAATTTGATTTTTAATATTTAAACGAAGTTAAAATCTACAATAAAATATGAATTGTTAAGAATTCGTTAGAAATCAATTAGTATTCATAGGGATTCAATTAGTCTTAATTGTAATTATGTTACTTCATATTATGTACAAACATATTTACGGATGTGATCATATTTGACACGCACAAACACAACTACAACATGGTATCTAGAACTAATTGACCCACTGTGTTCCGCTAAAAAAATTCCGTTTTTCCGACCACAATTGGCACTGTCGTCGATTATGACGACCTTCTAACGAGATACTTATACTGTCGTAAACGCCTTTTCCAGTTTGGCCAATCCCCAAAAGCTCGCCGCCATCCCCTTTACACGCACCCTTAAGCGCCTCCTGTCTTACCCCGAGGGAACTCGCACGCCATCTCTCCTGCCCCACGTTACATCGCATCTGGCGCTCGTTTTCGTCACTGTTTCCATCGTTGGTGTCTCTTTCCTGCCCTCATTCGAGATCTGACCTAAGATTTTATTTTCCACTAATGAAAATCATGCTCCAATTAGAACAACCCATATTTCACCGTGTTTGCACGCTTTTTCAGCCGTCGACTTTCATGGGAGGTCATTGTGCCACCGATTCTGAAACTTTAACCAAAAATGTTGCAACTTCGCTTGCTGATTACAATAAGTTCCTTCAAGTTAAAGCAGCCCATTAACCATCATCTTCTCCCATTGTTGCTCAGTCTGGTAATCCTGTAGCCTTTGTCTCTACATCCTCCATTGGTTTTTGGGTCCTTAACTCAAGTGCCTATGATCATATAATTGGTAATAAAACTATTTTATCTCACTTGTCTTATTTTGATTCTTTTCTTTTTATCACTATGGTGGATGGATCTAAAATCAAAGTTAAAGACCTTGGTCAGGCACACACATTTCAAAATATGTCTTTAAATTCGATGCTCTATATTTCTGGCTGTCCTTTTAATCTAATTTGTTAACAAACTCACTTGTACCCTTAATTGTTCAAACGTCTTTATGATAATTCTATTTATTTCAGGATCGACATACAGGACGAACGATTGGAACAGGGATTGGGTTTGAAGGATTATATCATTTATCTACACCGGTGGTATGTGCTTCTATTGCTTCTCAAATCCTTACCCATTAACGTTTGGGTCACCCTAGCCTTAATAAAATGCGCCCTTTAGTTCCTAGTTTGTCTAAGCTTTTTCCATTTGAGTGTCAGTTGTGTTAATTAGGAAAACTTACTTGTCATACCTATAGTCTAAGAGAAAATAAAAAGGTTGTATCATCTTTTGCTTTAATTCATTCTGATATTTGAGGTCCTAGTCGTGTCAAGTCAACTTTTTAGGATACTATTACTTTGTAACTTTCATCGACGATTTTTCACAATGTACTTGGATAATTTTTAATGAAAAATCATTCAGATGTTTTCCATATATTCCAAGAATTTTATGCGGAAATTAAAAATCAATTTGACACTTCCATTAAAATTTTACGCTTTGATAATGCTCGTGAATATACGTCAGCCCAGTTTCATTTTTTTTAATATCATAGGGAATTATTCATCAATCAACATTTGCTCACACACCAAAACAAAACGGTGTCGTTGAACGGGAGAATCATTATTTAGTTGAAATCGCACTGACTTTTTTACTTTGCCACAATGTCCTTTCTTGTTTTTTGGGTGATGCTCTCCTCACAGTCTGTCACCTTATAAACTGAATGCCTTCACCGGTCCTTCAAGATCATATTCCAAATCTATATTGAATCCGCAATATGATCGCTACCCCATCCTCTTCGCGTCTATAGTAGCACATGCATGCTTTGTTCATAACCCCAGTCCACGTAAAGACAAAAATTCTGCCAAATATCTTAAATGTATTTTTCTAGGCTACTTACATATACAAAAAGAATATCGTTGTTTTTGTCCCAAACTTCAATGATTCATTGTGTCACCTGATGAGAATTCTACTTCCCCATTTTTCTTAGCCTCTGTGTCACCTAATGAGAATTGTACTTCAAATGTTTTTTTTAAAGTAACAACTTTCCATAATAGATATTTGATGGTAAAGATTCATAGTAATCCATGAAATCGAGTAGGGATTAATCCTATTAAAATAGAGTAATAAAAAATCTTATTGAAATAAATAAATAGAAAAAGTGGGGCTAATTTTTGAACAGCCTCACAAGAACAAACGACACAATTTCAAAATAGCTACCCTCCATTTATCATTCCCAAACAAAGGATTTAAACATCTTTGGTAGTAGCAAAAGCGTCGGCAATGTCAATGACAAAACGGTAACGAACATCTTTCTTCACAAGACGAGCAAAAGCCTCATTGATTGTATCAGTTTTGATTAACTCAATGTCACATGTGATATTCAGTTTTCCACAAACGTCCAACATTTCTTGTGTCTCTTTTATTCCTCCAATGATCCCACCTTTTATTGATCTCTTCCCTATAATGTGTTAATAACAATAAACCATCATTAACAAGTAACAACAACATCTTGCATTTATTAAATAATAAAGGCCTAGAATTAGCGTTGCTTTCACTAGACAATTTAACACATTCACACGCAATCAGCCTATCCATGATCGTTTGATCAATATTAGACAATACACATTTGAAATTAACTGTATTTTTTAATTTGTATCGTCTGATCTAGATCAAACAATTGTGTCAATCGAGTGAATGTGTGAAATTTTTTATTGTTAGAATCCAATTTTGGATCATTAAAGTTGATTTTACCAAGTATCAATGGAAAAGCAGGCAATTGTAGTGGCTTGTCGGCTACACCCACGAGAAATAGGGTTCCTGTTACTTTGAGCAAGTCTAAGATAGGCAGTAAAGCATGATCCGTTGATGCAGTGTCCAGAATGAAATCTAAACTTCTCTTTGCAGCCTGTCATAAAAAATCACAACTTAAAACTAATACGGTAAAAACTCACTCATAGAAAATCAATTGAGTTTCATTAACAGGACATTATCATTTATATTTATATGCTGGAATTCATAAATTGAGAGATACTAGTAAGTTTACAAACCTGCAATTGTTCAGGATTAGTGCTGATTATGAAATCATCAGCTCCCAAACGTTCCTTAGCATCAGCTTCTTTGGAAGGAGAAGTACTTATGACAGTAACATGGTGACCAAAAGCTTTACCAAACTTAACAGCCATGTGACCAAGTCCTCCCAAACCAACCACACCAATTCTTTTCCCAGGTGTTGATACCAAATTGTGGTCTTTCAAAGGACAGAACACTGTTATTCCAGCACACAGCAACGGTGCTGCTGCATCCATTGGTAAGCTCTCTGGAATGTGCACTACATATCTTCACATCAAAATTTCACAATCTTTAGTAAATGTAAAATTTCATATTAAATTTCATACTATTTATTTTTAAATAACTGTCATTTTAAAAAAAAAAATATCTTTCTATCTCATTTTAAGAAATTCTCCAATATTCTAATTTAATAATAATTATATTTATTAGTTCCTCCGTCTTATAATAAGTGTATAGTTCTGTGCGGTTCTTAAGAAAATGATTAGATGCATTAGTTTTAATAACAAAATTTATATCATTTATTAAAATACCCTTATATATTGTACTAGTAGGTAGTAGAGTAGTTGGAAAACGTGAAAGTTAATAAATAAGAGTATAGTAGTGAAAAAAATAATAAAAGTTGTATTGGTATTTTAAAGAGACATTTATTTATTTTAAAATATAGAAAAAAATACAAATGAGGCATTATTAAGAGACGGAGGGAGTAGATTGATATTTAAAAGCTATTAATAGAAAAATACCTGAAATCTACCACCAACATTTGTGAGTAGCCACCATAGGTAATGCTACCATCCCAGAAAATTCCATTGTAAACAAACTGCAACTTTTCACAGTAATTTTCTTGATCTGTTTTGCAAAACTCACAATCTAAACATGAAGCAGCCAAACACCCCACACCAACTCTCTCTCCTTCTTTGAATCCTGATACATCACTCCCAACCTTAGTGATAACCCCTGTTATCTCATGCCTATACATACATACAATCAACATATAAGTCAACGGGTCAATATCGATATTGCTAGACTGAAAGTCTTTTTTTTTAATCATAGTTGTGTGTGAGTTTATAGTGATTATTATCGGTATAGCAAAGAAATATATAGTTACCCGGGAACAATGGGGTACATAGTAATGCCCCAATCATCTTTAGCATAATGGATGTCAGTGTGACAAATTCCACAATACAAAATCTTGATAGTTACATCAGTAACACCATTCTCTCTGCATTATATCAAATTACAAAATTGTTAATATAAGTTAGTAATTGTGCAAGGATATCAGATGCATGAGTATGGGTTGGAACCTGTGACATTTCATTTATTCATCTTAAAAGATGAATTACAGTAGATCAAAAAAATGATTATTACCTTCTTTTGAAGGTGTATGGGGTAATCTTGCCGGAAGAATCATGAGCTGTCCAACCAGAAACAGTTTGTGTGTGATTAGGTGTTGTTTGAGCCATATTGATGAGAATGAGAAACAGTTGAAATGAAGAAATGAGATGAAGGCTAAAGGATTGTTGGTTGAAATTGGATTGGAAACTTCACATTTATAGAGGAAGGAAATAATGGTTTTAAATTGTGGACCGCATCACCTGATGCGGCCGCAATATTGCGGTTGCGGTAGTGTCCGCATCCGCATTAGGCCGCAATTGCGGTGTGATTGTAAATCACAATAAAAACCGCATCGGCCGCATCATAACACTGCATCGGCCGCATCAAGCTGCATCAGACCGCAAGAGATTATGCAATTCTCGCCAAAATTATTTCGTCTACTTTTTTTTAAAAATTATATTGTAAATTTAAGATATATTTTGAAAGGATTAATGATATTCAAAAGGGAGATGACTTGTTAATGAAATATATATGAAAATTTAGAGAGGAAATGGAAGAAATGTGAAATCAAAATAACCAATAAAATATAATATTTTATGTTCATAAATATGAATTCACGCTGCAACGACCACATTCCGCATCGCAACAACCGCAATAGCCGCAACCGCATCCGCAGCCGCAACCGCAATTTAAAACCATGAAAATAACTAGTGTGTGTTTGGTGTGATTTTTTATTTTTAAAAAATAAAATAAAAGTGACTAAAGACACAACTAATTTTAACATATTTAGATTTTCTTTTTTTCTTATACCATAATTGTTTGAAAAAAAATATGCACGAGATCAAGAGTATAAAAAAATTTTAGACTTTAATCAATCACAATTATATTAAGTGTCAAATTACACTGTTATTTTTAAAAAAAAAATTATGTGACATAGCTGATTGATTAATCTCAATTTAATGACAGTGTAAAATTATTTTATACAGTGAATGATTTTTTTTAACCTCTAAATATATCTAAATACATTTTTTTTTATGTATATAAAAATGTAATCTAAATAAATTGAGTTGTGCTATTTATAAGTAGGAAGCAATTTGAAGAAGAAATGCAAGAATGAATATGTGTCACTATTTTAGTGGTGAATTTTAAATTAATTTTAAATTTAATTTCCTTTTTAATAGGGATCATGAAAATTATAGTGATAATTGATGATTGAGATCTATTCTTGCATTTTTTATTTTTTCATTTTTTATTTATAAGCATTTTTCAAATAAGTGCTATATTTAATTCTTTCAATTTTTTGTTTCAAAAATCTTCGATCTTAGGAATTTCAGACATTAGTAAAGAAAAGGAATTTAGAGACATATTTAGGAAATAATATATAGAATTAAAATAAGTATTATTTCTATACAATAAAAATTAATTTTTCCAACTTGGTTTTGCTTTAGTTGTTGATATTTGTTTCCTTGCAGGTGGATAGAAATGGAAATGAATAGGGAATAATATAATATTGTTTATACACTTTAAATTTGAAAATAAAAATAAAAATAAAAATTTGTATGAGGATATGTGACCAGATGGTATAACAGTTTCAATACTTAAGCAGTCAAAATAAAAAAAATTAAACTGTGTGTCTTGTTCGAGTGACGAAACTTAATAAAAGACTTTGCCTAGATTTTTCAGGTTGATAGCCTAAATTTTCTTTACTATAAGTTTCTTTTTCATTACTTTTCTAGGCCAACAACATCGACCCCCTGCCGACTACTAGGAGGGAAACCCACTCCTTCTAAAATCTTCTTAGCATACGAAGATTATCATTCTAATAATCGCTAGAGATCTCGACGGCAAATATGGCTCTTTGAATTATATATCTTTGAATTATATATATATATATATATATATATATATATATATATATATATATATATATATATATATATATATATATATATATATATATATATATGCTCTGTCTTTTTATATATGCTCTGATACCAGAAGTGTAATTCAGCAGAAGCAGGATCGAAATTTTAAGTATTTTATTGGGATTGGGTGGATAAAAGACAAAGCATATATAAAAACTTTGTTATATTATTGAAAATTGTGTGTTTACAAAAGAAACAAAATTTCCTTTTTATGGGGATACAAAGGCTTACTATTTAAGCTGGTAAAAGCTACCTAAGATAGCCGGTTACAACAAACAAAGATGAATTATTAATGTCGGGTACACATTGGGCCCCATCGACACAATAATAATTCACAAAATACAAACTTTCTTACAAAAAGCCGAAAATATTCTTCCACTATCTCAAGAAAAGATGCTTGCATGGTCCAAGAAAAGATGCTTGCATGGGTCTTCTTCCAAGATAAGATTCTTTCTTATCTTTGCTTTTGTCTTTAGCAATGTTTTTTCCCATAAGATAAGATTCTTATCTTTGGAATTATTTTTGTTTTTTTGAAATGGTAGACAAGATAAGATTCTCTCTTGTCCATTTCTCTTTGTCTCGAGATTCTATTATCTCTTGGCTTTGTCCTTTGCCTTTTGGGCCATAGATTGAATCATGGCATCCCAAAAATCTTCAGCAGTAGGGTCCTCTGCTTGGGCTTCTCCTGCTAAACAATCAAAAAATTTGGAATCCATTGATCCCATAGAAGAGCTAGTCTTCATAGATGAATTTTCATCTTTTGATGTTTTTGTTGGAAAATTGGAGAAGAATTGATTCTTCATATAATCCAAAGTTCTAACCATAATTTCTTCTTCTGTTTCATTTGGATATTTTCTTTGGAAGAAGTTCTTCAAATTTCCCATGGACATTTGTTGGGAGCTTTGCTCTTTGACTTTATTATTTTGATCTTCAGCTATGGCTGCTTGAATCAGAATAATTTTATTCTGGATTTCTTCAGAACTCATCTTGTTCCACCATTTATAGAAGAAATTTCTTTCTAAAATGGAAATGTTAAATTTATCTTGGATATGGTGATAGACCATCTCCATATCCAAGGAATGTGAAATTTGGCAAAGAACAAAAATGGACATTGTCCTGTGATTAAATTTTCAGATAAAATATTTATGATAAGTGGACTATTATCACACCAAGGATTGTACAAATCAAGTAATTGTTTGGGTAAAATTTCCCTAGACAGACCAAATTTAGTCCACCATTCGTAAAACCAATTTGGTACGGGTCTATTAATCATTTCTGGATTAATAGAGAAAAACCAAGAATGCTTATTCTTTGGATTTTGATAATAAAAAGCTTGAGTAAAAGCTTGGACATAGTCCCAATAATTAAAGTAGATATACTTTCCTTCAGCAATTCTTATTGCCTTTTCACCATTTGGGTTGAGACCCCATTCTCTTGGTAATAAGATTTTATTAATATGGCATTTGCTGAAGTTTATAAAACTTTCAGAATTATTGTTTTGGTAGTGGTGAGTAATTGTTACCGATTCGGTAATAGTCAGAATAATTTCTAGGTGAGGCCTAGATTTCCCATGAAGACCTGGATATCCTCGTGATTCGAGGTATCTCGTTTTGATAGACCATCCATCATTTGGATTTATCTTAATATCTTCTTCATCAACATACATGATTTTTCCAGTTACTAGATTTTCAAAATAATCCAGTTGTTCTTGAGATGGGTTATTAACCGCAACTTTCTTGTAGGATGTATTTTTATTAGAGGAGGAAGCAATATCTTCCTTTTTTGATGAAGATGTAGGTAATTGATGCATTTTTCTTCCTTTGTAAACTGTAGTCCAATCCCCTATTAGAGGAATGCTTGATTCAGGTTGGGGTAACATATTGTTACTCCCTCTTCCACCACAGCCATAGCCGCGGCCTCTTCCCCTATATGGGGTCATCATTTTTTCTCTGCAAAAATTCACGAGTTAGGTAGTCAGCAAGTGAATTATTTTCATAATGTGTTGAATATCAAATTCAAACATAGATAATTGAGATTGCCAGGTAGCAAAAATTTGCTTGGGAACAAGATTTTTAATATTTTTTTCAATAATTGATTTTACTGAGCTGCAATCAATTTTTAATAAGAATTTCTTATTAAGAAGATCATCTTGAAATTTTGAAATACATTTTATAATAGAAAACATTTCTTTCTTGATAGTAGAATATTTTGATTGGGTAGGATTCCATTTTCCAGAAGTAAATCTAACTAAAACTTCTTTTGATGTATCAGGTATAACCTGTTTAAGGATTCCTCCATAGCCTAAGTCTGAAGCATCAGTTTCAATAATTTTGAAATACTTAGGATTAGCAAGAGATAAACAAGGCAAACATTTAACCTTATTTTTAATTCTTTGGACTGCCTGGGAATGTTCATTAGTCCAAGGACCAGGATTTTTTTCTAAGCCTAGCATGTAATATGGCAGTATCTTTAGCAAGATTTTCATAATAATCTGCTATATAATTAAGACTACCAAGAAATCTTTGTAATTGTTTTTTATCTGTAATAATATTGGGAAATTTTGAAGCAAATTCAATACTTCTTTGTATAGGAATTATTGTTCCTTGGTCAATTTCATGACCTAAAAATCTAACTTTTGTTTGAAAAAATTTCATTTAAGGAGCAGATATAACTAATCCATTATGTTTAATTAATCCTTTAAATATTTTCAAATGTTTAATATGTTGATCTATAGTTTTAGAAAAAACTAAAAAATCATCAATATAAACAATTATAAATTATGTATAAGGATTAAAAATATCATTCATAATATTTTGAAATTCAGAAGGGGCATTTTTAAGGCCAAACGGAAGGACATTCCATTCATAATGTCCAAAAGGTACCGTAAAGGTTGTTTTATACTTATCAGATTCATTAATCTGAATTTGCCAATAACCAGATTTCATATCAAACTTAGAGAAGATTAAAGCATTGTTTAATCTATCTAAAAGGTCTTTTTTATTAGGAATAGGATACCTAATTCATCTTAACACCTTATTAAGAGGCTTGTAATTAATAACAAGTCTAGGGACCCTACGTTCCTTTTCAGCGGCATTATTGACATAAAAAGCTGTGCAACTCCAAGGAGATTTGGATTTTCTTGTTAACTTTTTCTCTAAAGGAGATTCTATCTCTTTTTTGCATAGCTCCAAATACTTATGGTTCATTTGAGCTGGCCTAGCTTTGGTGGGAATCTGACTTTCATTAAAGTCATCAAGATAAGGTAAAGAAATAACATGTTTCTTTCTATCCCAAAAAGCATTGGGTAAATTATTGCACACTTCTTTTTTAAACTGTTTCTCAATCAATTTGATTTGTTCTTTTATATCATTTTTATTAAGTTGTTCATTAATATTTAATAAACTAATTTCTTCCTTAAGAAAACTTAATTGTTTTTCTTTATTTAAGAGAATACTTTTAACTTCATTAAGCATTTTAATATGAGGGTTAGTGATAAATTCAAAAGTGACCGTCTTACCATTAATCATGGTAGTGATGCCTTTAGTGTCAACATTAATTAAAGGCATAATGCTATTTAAAAAGGAGTTCTAAGAATAACTCTATGAGTCATATTTTTAACTAAGATGAAATGGGTAGATAAACAAATATCTTGATTACAAATATATGTATTAGGTAATTTATAAATATCAGTTAATTTGTCACCACTAGCCTGAGCAAGGGTTTGAGTGGTTTTGGTATAATACTTGGTAGGAACAATTCCTTCCTGAAGACAATTAAGGTCAGCACCACTATTAATAAGGGCAACTTCATTTTCTAAAATAAACGTTCTATTAATAACTAAAGTTATTTTAACAAACCATTTTTGAGAAATTACTCTATCAATGAGAGTAAGAAACCTATCATTAGTAGAAGGACTGCTAGTAGAAGATATTTCTTCAATTTTAAGGTTACCTGTTTCAAGTAAGGAGACCCTTTGAGATAATCTTTGATTATCATTCTTTATCTGAGTAATTTCATATTTCAAAAGATTAATTTCTCTATGTAAATCAGAGAGGGAAACATGAGTTTCACGAATATTGGATTGTTGAAATCTGGATAAAACCTCACTTAATTGGTAAGGGGCTTCAATAATATTAGGAGATTCTTTTTTAGAATTTTCTTGAATTAAAAATTCAAGAATTTTTCTTTTAAGCTTATTATCAGAGATAGACTCAATAGCCTTTATGGCTTCATCTTGTTCTGTAGTAAGAATATTGAGACCATTCATGTCAACAATAGACTTCCAGTAATCAATTTGATTACATTGACAATTATTATTGTCAGAATTATCAGAGGAATAATCTGATGATGATTCATAGATCATGTCAATATCTTCATTAGAAGAATTAGTCTCTGATTCAGACTTAATTAAACAAACTTTCTCAAGTTGAGAGCGTAATTGTTCATCCTCAATTTCATTGAGAGCTTTTTTAGTCCAACATTGGTTTGCATAATGACCAGCTTTACCACATTTGTGGCAAGATACATCAAGCATCTTAGCTTTTCTTTTGCCTTTATAATTAAAAGGCTTATCTTTTGGTCTACTTTTATTAAAGTGACTCCTTTTCTTATTCTTTCTATAAGAATTTTTATAAATATCCTTATTATTTTTATGAGGTTTATTTCTGAATATTTTGCCTTTCTTTTTCTTATTCTCCAAAGATCTTCCAAGATCAAAGGCAAATTGATCATAGAATTCACCCATTTGGTGTTTTTCAGAATGTTTCTGTTTCTTAAGCTGATTTCTAAGCTTAATATCATTACATAAGGTTAATCCTTCATTAATACAAGTGCTAATAATTTGACCATAAGTAAGATCATGGTAATTAATATTTATCCCATCATTTTTACTTCTTAAAGAATTTCTAACCTTTTCAGAAAAGAAATGGGGTAAACCATCAATAAATTTGGCTTTCCAGTGAATAGAATTAGGGGGTTTTAATTCGTAAACTCTAGACAAAAATGTATCTTTATACCATCTAAAATATGTAAGAGAAGGACATCTTAGATTGTGAAGTAGAGTTTGAAGTTTTTCTCCAATAGGGACATTGATTCCAACAAAATGTTGAAGCTTAGAGAGACACAGTGTATAAACCGCATCTTCTTCACCTGTGGTGGCAATACCACTTGCTCCGATTCCAGGAGTTTCGGACTTAACTAATTTCTTATGGTGAAGAATATCTTTTTTTTGACTTTCAGTGAGATAATGATCCCACCAGCCTCTTAATTGACCAACAAATTTTTCTAAGTTCTTTTTCTAGAGAAATAAATTGTTCTCCTAGACAAACAAGGTAGCCATTAGTATAATTGTTGGATCTAATTATGGAATTTAACTCCTTAAGAGTAATCTGATTTTGTTCAACCCTTTGTAATTGAAGGGCAAGATAAGGTGTGGCTTCTGTATGAGAACCCAAACTTATTGTTTGTTCTGGGGGAAAAGGAGATTCCAATTTTTCTGCTTGGATACTTTCCCAAGGCTTTTGTAGGACTAACAGTTCGTCTTTTTTCATAAGAACCAATTCTTCTTTTTGTTTACTTATAAAGTAACTAATGAACCATTTGACAAAGGGAATGAAATCTTGGTTCATAGACATTTGAGTATAGTACTCATCTTTAAAACTTGCTAACACATGAGCCGAAAATGTTTTAAAAAACCATTCTCTAAATTGGGTGTATCTCGCATGCTGAAACTCGTCATTGACAAGGTTTCTTAGATTACTACCTGGAGAATAATCTAACATTATAACAGGAAGTCCATATCTAAGGGAGTAGGTGATTCTACTCTAGGAGGATTTGGTTTTTGATATATACCATGGGGAATTTTGTTTTCGCTAAGTCTTATATTTTCAACGACTTCTATTTCTTCTCTTAATTGAGAAGTTGAAGGTCTAGCCAATTAACTAGGAGCAGAATAAAATTCATTTATAGAATTCACAGAATGTCTTCCAGACATAGATCTAGGTATTCTAATCATTCTTTTAAAGATAAAATTTATCTCTAGATCTCCTTCACTAGATTGGATTATTTGATCAACATCCTTATTAAGGATAGGTTCCGGTTCAATGGCCTGAGGGAGGTTCCAGATTTATGAAAAATTAATTTCATCCCATTTAAGCAACCTATTAGTTGCAACATTAGAGGTAAGCAAATTTGTTTGAACTAAAGTAGTAGTTCCAGGGAACGATATTTGTTTTGCTTTAGGGTTTAATATGGTAAGGACTTTGTAATAAACCCTATAACATATAGCCATAATTTCACTACCAGGTTTGAAATTGTAACCATTAGTATGAATAGTTAATTGGAGGGCGTCTAATAAATTTTTATCAGACATGGATAAGTTTATATTGGGAGAGACGTCAAAATAGACTGGTCCATGACACAGACTCGTTTCAATTAAAGCAGCTAAAGATATTTAAAATCTTTACATCTACGATCCTTGATATATCCCAGGATGCTAGTATTTAATCCTAGCAAAGTCAAAGGTTTAACAACAACTTGTATTAAACCAACATGGATATAATTATAATTTTTAAAAGGAAGTAAATCATTTTTCGTTAAAAGTTTGATTGTCTGACTACTTTCTGAAATTTGAATAGTTTGTTCTAAAATTTTTACAGCAAAACGAGATAATATATCTATTTTGCCAAATTTATAAATTTGATTTGAAGGTACTGATGGAATTGTCCATTTATTAAGTTTATCCAAATTTTTGGATATTCCATAAGTTCTTCATGCTTAATCAAATTATTTTGATGATTATCATCATCAGAATTCATAAATATGGCTGGCTAAGAATGTTGTGGATGATTAGCTACCATAGGTAAAACTAAGTAGGTAAATATAACTCTTGTTCTCAGTACAAATATATCTAGGCAACAACTGATAAGTCATCTTTGCAAAGTTATTGTCTTTGCTCTAGCTGCAAGTAATCCATCACTTATTCCTCCACTGCATGGCTCTCACACTCTACAAACGAACATCAACATGCAAGGTGATAAAGAACTGTTGAACAACATGTTTAACACTATTCGACACCAAAATATACACACGCTTTAAGTGAGGCTTCAGCGCTAGGAAGAAAACCTTCACAATGCTCTTTCACACTAAAATATTATCCAAAAGGTTTCTTCAAGGAAGATTCATGTTGTCGTCCTAAAATCAGTCGAGACAAACAGGGAGGAGGCCATACGGTTGAAAGATCAGCATAAGAGCAAAGCATCAAACTCCTCCTTAGAGACCTGAGGAGACTGGGGCATTCACGCTCTTTCCCTGGCTCAAGCAGAAACTCAATCGAGGATGATGCAGCCAAAACATTCATTATGAGTAAGGATCCTAAAATTCATGGAGAAGCAGTCCAAGCTAGGTGAATACGACACGAAAAAGATCATGATGAGCATGTGCAAATTGGGAATGGTCAGTTTAATTACTTCAGCATCGATGATGTGAGCGTCCAAGTGCAAGTTGTTTGTGTTAACTCTGATCGGGCCGCCCAGTTGTGGTTCAACAGTTTTCCTGAAGGAAGCATCTATTCTTGGGTATGCTGGGAAAGATCGACAAGTACACCCCCCATGACGATCTTCTGTGAGAAAATTTATCAAGACCGTGTAAATACTAAATTTTGGAAAGAAGGAACTTGACATCCTTATTCCTTCAGATAGTGTGTAAATACTAAATTTTGTTCTCACTCACACGTTTTGCGAGAAATTTCCCAAAAGTTCACCTATCCAAATTCTACTCAAATTTAAGCACGCTTAACTATAGAGTTCTTATTCGTTAGGCTACCAAGAAAAAAAGATGCTTGTTGGTATAGGTAGTACCAATCAATCCATATAAGTATTCCTTCAACCATGAAGTCCAATACTCGCACAGTCTATGAATCCCTCTCATTTCGATGTGAATTTGGTTTTTGCCTAGAAGCTACCAGGAGTCGTTCATTGTCATGCCTTATGTATCAGCGACCACTCCTTGCCCTCGTCAGCCTCGGGTGTTATAGGAGATGGTTTGCACGTCCGACTAAAGAATTTTAATTCCCTATCTAAAGTCAGGGATGTCGTCAAAGACGCTATGCACATCCGACTAAAGCAATCAATTCCTGACATACAATAATGGCCCACCCCCGTCTGGAAGCCAACCACTCTATCTATTTATCTCTTTCTCTCTTGGTCATCTTAGTTTGTACTTTGAGTGATATTGTATCAATTGATTGATAAAATAATGATCATTTCTATATCAATATTAGTCATTACAATTTGGTACTTTCATTGTTTCTATGGCCATCAAAAACCACTCAAAGTTTATTGAATATTAGTTTTCTCAAATGATGAAGAAGGTGACAGTTTATCTCAGTCATCAGTTGATTCAGCTTATCTATACAATGATGTTTCACAACACTTCGATCTCCGCTATAGAAGCTTCGTTGGTACGTATGTAGTCCCTTCTCTCATCGACGTCTCAAACATCTATGTAAAAAAGATGTTTGGACATCAATTTGTTCCAAATCATGATAATATTGACTTATAATTTCTAAAAGTACCCTTATAATAATATTTAACCACATTTGAAAAGATTTCCTGGTAATAAATGTCATCCACTTGAGTAAAATCCTTTTCCACAAACCTTGAATTAAACATTGATTCTCCAATCCCTAAAATATATCATTTTCTCTTGAAGATCCACTTGCATCCAACCACCCTTTGTTTTAGCTTCCAAATATAATTATTCATCAATAAATGTCTCATCATTCAACGACTTGAACAATTTTATAATTTTTCTTACGAAATCCTCTTTGAAAATCTCTAGTTCCAACTATTGCAACTATTTAGCCACTGTCAAAGAATAGAAAATAAGACTAACATAGTTGCATCTCTATGATGGTATAATATCCTTCATCACTCTATTGTGTGACAATTGATAATCTAGAGTATTTATACGTACGCTTCCCATATCTAGAACTAACAACAAGAGCAAAACTTACTCCTCATATCAGACCTTACTATTAGGAACTTCCATTTTAAATTGGGTCATCTCCACCCTATTTTCTACATCTTTCACTTCAAGGTCTTTGCATTTCATCAAAAGTTAAACATATGCTTATTATTAACTTACCCACTTCAAAATGGTCTTAATCATGCGTTCAACCAAACCATTTTGTTGTAGTGTTCCAACTACAACTATATTACTCTTTTAAACTTGTTCTTGTAACAATTCATTATACTAATATGTAAAAATCTCAATATTCTTAGTTCTTAAAACTTTAAGCTCAATTCCCAATTTATTTTCTCTAAGATTTTGTCATTCCTTAAAATTTTCAGAGGTATAACTTTTATTTTTCAAAATGTGAACTAATACTATCTTAGAAAATCACAATCATTATGAAAAAATATAGATAATTCCCATGTGTTTCCCCTTATCATAATCCAACAATTTGAGTGAACATACTCAATCATTATATTAGAATTATGCCTTCCACTCATAAACTTCACGTTAGGTTATTCTCCTACTATGCAATGATCTCAAACTTCTTTCACTAACATGCCTTAATCTAAAATCTCAAGGTTTGATTTTATCATGAAAGTTTTTACTGGCTAATGATGCATAAACATTATCAATGTAACTATCTAAAATATATAAATTGTATATTTTAGACCCTTTAGAAACTATCAATACACCATACAAAATTCTAAACATCTCATACTGAATTTTAATGCAATAGCCTAAATCCCCAATCATGCTCAAAGAGAATGAATTTCGCTTAAGTTCAGGAACATACCTTAAGTTGTGTTAAAGGTACTAACGATTAGGAAACATTTTAAATTTAACTACCTCAATACATTAAACCTTGCAAAAATTATTATTACTAAATAGAACAACTCCGCCTTATTTTAGCTCCAAAGTCTCAGAGTATTTCTTCCTTGGACTCATGTGATAACAACATTTAGAATCCATGGCCCAACAATTTTTTTTTTCCAAACTCATCACCATTAGCGCATCAACGCTCTCATATAACTATCTTTATCTAAGGTAACCACATTCAAAGCAAAATCACCCTTGCTTTCCATCTTGGGATGATATTTCTTGAAGTGACAAGTCTTACAAAAAATAAAGTGTTTATGCTTCAACTCGTCAAATCTTTTAGACTTTTACTTAAGACCTAGAGTTATTTCCCTTTTCCTTCAGATTTTGAAATATTATTTAATGGTTAGGTGAACAAGATATTCATTTAATATATATTTAACATTTGAGGTAAATCTTAGTCATTATTTTAAATCCAATAATTATTATTAAAAATTATTGGTTCACATGATAGTTAAAGTTCATTTGATACCATACATATATATATATATATATATATATATATATATATATATATATATATATATATATATATATATATATATATATACACGATTTAAAATCAATGTTTCAGATTTCAATCAAATTTTAAGAGACAATAATTAATAGATAGATTCTAAGTTAAATATATTTCACATAAATGTACATCTGAGCATTGATTTGGCACTGTCGTCGATTATGACGACCTTCTAGCGAGATACTTATACTGTCGTAAACGCCTTTTCCAGTTTGGCCAGTCCCCAAAAGCTCGCCGCCACCCCCTTTACACGCACCCTTAAGCGCCGCCTGTCTTACCCCGAGGGATCTCGCACGCCATCTCTGCTGCCTCGCGTGACATCGCATCTGGCGCTCGTTTTCATCGTAGTTTCCATCGTTGGTGTCTCTTTCATGCTCTCATTCAAGATCTGACCTAAGATTTTATTTTCCACTAATGAAAATCATGCTCCAATTAGAACGACCCATATTTCATCGTGTTTGTACGCTTTTTCAGCCATCGACTTTCATGGGAGGTCATTGTGCCACTGATTCTGAAACTTTCACCAAAAATGTTACAACTTCGCTCGCTGATTACAATAAGTTCCTTCAAGTCAAAGCAGCCCATTAACCTCCATCTTCTCCCATTGCTGCTCAGTCTGGTAATCATCTAGCCTTTGTCTCTACATCCTCCATTGGTTTTTGGGTCCTTAACTCAAGTGCCTATGATCATATAATTGGTAATAAAACTCTTTTATCTCACTTGTCTTATTTTGATTCTTTTCTTTTTATCACTATGGTGGATGGATCTAAAATCAAAGTTAAAGACCTTGGTCAGGCACACGCATATCAAAATATGTCTTTAAATTTGATGCTCTATATTTCCGGATGTCCTTTTAATCTAATATTTGTTAACAAACTCACTTGTACCCTTGATTGTTCAAACGTCTTTATGATAACTCTGCTTATGTTCAGGATCGACATACAAGACGAACGATTGGAACAGGGACTGGGTTTGAAGGATTATATCATTTATCTACATCGGTGGTATGTGCTTCTATTGCTTCTCAAATCCTTACCCATCAACGTTGGGGTTACCCTAGCCTTAATAAAACGCGCCCTTTAGTTCCTAGTTTGTCTAAGCTTTTTCCATTTGAGTGTCAGTCGTGTCAATTACGAAAACATACTAGTCATACCTATAGTCTAAGAGAAAATAAAAAGGTTGTATCATATTTTGCTTTAGTTCAATCTGATATTTTAGGTCCTAGTCGTGTCAAGTCAACTTTTTAGGATACTATTACTTTGTAACTTTCATCGGCGATTTTTCACAATGTACTTGGATAATTTTTAATGAAAAATCATTCAGATGTTTTCCATATATTCCAAGAATTTTATACCGAAATTAAAAATCAATTTGACACTTCCATTAAAATTTTACGCTTTAATAATGCTCATGAATATACGTCAGCCCAGTTTCATTTTTCTTAATATCATAGGGAATTATTCATCAATCAACATGTGCTCACACACCAAAACAAAACGGTGTTGCTGAACGGGAGAATCATTATTTAGTTGAAATCGCACTGACTTTTTTACTTTGCCACAATGTCCTTTCTTGTTTTTGGGGTGATGCTCTCCTCACTGTCTGTCACCTTATAAACTGAATGCCTTCACCGGTCTTTCAAGATCATATTCCAAATCTATATTGAATCCGCAATATGATCGCTACCCCATCCTCTTCGCGTCTTTAGTAGCACATGCTTTGTTCATAACCCCAGTCCACGTAAAGACAAAAATTCTGCCAAATATCCTAAATGTATTTTTCTAGGCTACTTACATATACAAAAAGAATAGCGTTATTTTTGTCCCAAACTTCAATGATTCATTGCGTCGCCTGATGAGAATTGTACTTCCCCATTTTTCTTAGCCTCTGTGTCACCTGATGAGAATTGTACTTCAGATGTTCGCGATATCCCTTCCTCATCCCCACACCCATTAAAGTCCCTACACAGGTCATCAACGACGGACACTCTGTCCATCGGATGTAAGAGATGATATTGATCCACTAAAACCATCTCTTACTCTAACTTCTCTTCTAGTTACGTCACCTGAACTTGATCTTCCAATAGCATTACGAAAAAGGTATTTGGGTTCTATTCATTATTGGCCACTTCATCAGTTAGGCATTAAAAATGCCTTTTTACATGGAGAATTAGAGGTGGAAGTTTATATGGATCAACCTTCAGATTTTACTTATCCTGGAAATTCTAGACTTGTTTGTCGGCTTCGCCGTTCTCTTTATGGGATGAACAGTCCCCACGTGCTTGATTTGGTTTCTTCAACTCAGCCTTGATACATTTTAGTATGACTAGAAGTGAAGTAGATCACTCTATTTTCTTATTTTGTTCCTCCACCGATCTACGTGTCTTTCTTGTGGTCTATGTTAATGAAATTGTTGTCATCGGAGATGATATAAAGGGTATCCAGCGTCTCAAAACTCATCTTTTCAAAAAAAAATCAAACAAAATACTTGGAGCCACACAAATACTTCTAAGGTGTTGAAGTTGCCCAATTCTCACCAGGCATTACAATCAACCAACACAAATATGCATTAGACATCCTCACTGAAAAGGGTATGCTTGTTTGTCGTTCTATTAATACTCCTATGAATTCTAATGTCAAGCTTCTTCTGGGTCAGGGAGAGTCATTGAAAGACTCGAAATATATATATGTCTTGTGGTTATACTTAATCATCTTACAGATACATGACCAGATATTACATTTGTAGTAAGCATTATGAGTCAATTTCTAAACGCTCCTTGTGATAGTCATTGGGGTGCAGTTATTCAAATTCTTAGATATATAAAGAATGCACCCAGAAGAGGACTATTATATGAATATAAGATATTACTACAAATAATTCTTCTAACGTTAGACACGAAATGCATTTTACCTTGACAATAGAAGCGAGGTAAATAAGGTCGTCGTTAAAAGTAAAGCCTTATCACCTTAGTGTTTAAAACACCGAGGTAAAAGTTTATTAGCACATGTTTTTGAACCCTAGTTTCTGCACTTTTATTATTTACAAAAATTAGTGCATTTTTTTATCTCGGTTTAACAAGAAAATCGAGGGGTCATTAGTTTTTTTTAATAAAACTCGTTACAGTGGTTACCCATGATATTACATTTTTTAATAAAAATTGTTATAGTTTTTATCTAGAGTATTACATTAATTGTCCATGAAGATCATATGTTGGATCTTCAATTCCTTGATATTCAGGTCAAGATCAAATACTAGGAAACTCTTTTCTCAACACCAAAAAAAGGGTTAGGAAAATTAATTTCCGAAAGATCTAGATTTTAGATATTCAAATCATATAATTTTAGGGTGATCGAATGCTGGGTGCAAAGATGTTTTCAATCGGTTTTGTATGCATTTGTTTATGATATAAAAAAAAGGGTTAGTCAAAAAAAGGGTTAGATAAATAAATAATTTTTTTGCTCAAATAAATATTTAAGAACACAAATCTTAAATCCAAATAATTTTCTACTCTTGCAATCTATCATAGATAACTCTTCATGGCAAATACTCTTGCAAACCTTAAACTCTTCATGATGATACTTGCTTGAGAGGCACAATTTCTGATATTCAAAATGTAATCCATGATAGAGAACTTCTTTATAATGGAAGTTATTTATGTTTCACGCGGATCCCTAACGGTAATGTTTGGTGGAGACTTGGGTCTTGATATCGTAATTTAAAATATTTTAAGAGAAGTAATTGGAATGAACATAATGGCATTATTGTAAATAAGGTTAAGTTGGAGGGCATAATGGACTTATCTAATGCTTGCATGTGGACATAAAGGACATTAGATTTAATTGCATGTGATCAACTTGTTAATTGATAATGTTATGGGATGTTGTATTGCTTTAATCCTTTGTATGCTGATGATTTTGTATACATGCATGTTGAAAATTCGTTTGGGATCAATTGTGATACTTAGAATTAATTGGATAGGTTTGGCACTGGTTTAGAACTCTTAAAATGCAGAATTTTTGGGTCTGTCAGCGATGTAACCGGTTACATGATTCATGTAACCCGTTACATCACTGTTTGGGGCAGATTTTCCGAAACTTCGAAAATTCATAACTTTTGCGTCGTAAGTCCGTTTCGCGCAAACTTTATATCGTTGGAAAGCTAGTAACATGTACTATCTAATGAAATAGGTCCCCAAACCAGAATGTTTGATTTAATAATATTGGAACCCCACTTAGTGAACCACTGAATTAGTATAAGAACTTATGTCTTTACTAACTGATTAATAATTCTTACGTTATGCGTGGTATAGATTATCTATTACTTATTATGAATGTGATATCCATATTTGGAATTATTATGCCATTATGTATGATGCATGGAATCTGTGGACACCGTCGTTTTGGTTAAACGATCGGAATTGATTGTATTGTATGGATTATCGCTTGTTATGCGTGTGTATGCTTGAATCGAAGCGGGCCAGGGGCTAGGTTGGGAACATGACTCCGACCTTGTGGTCAATGGAGTGTCCCGGACTTTGTGGTCCATGTTATAGCTCGATCTTATGATCATTGGGGCTCACACCTGAGCTACAGTTGCAGTGTGCTCGTGAGTTTCCGTACGGGGTTTTTACTAACTCGGCGTTAACACACTTGCGTGCTCGGTATGGTGGGGTTATGTGGCCATGTAGGCTTATACATAATTGGTAACTCACCTCTAGTGAAGTCAAGTAGACTAAGCACTAGGCTTTCGCCCGATGGGCTCATGTGTCAAGACGACGGTTCAGTACTTGGTGTGAACACACGTGCGTAAAGGTGGTTACCGGGACAATGACGCCATTTCGGCTAATGTCATCTCGCGGCCAAATAGGCTTGTGCGAATGATAAGTGCCAAAATGTACTTATTTTGTGTATGTAAATAGTGGCACTTATCGATACTTTTGTTAATACCGTTTGAATAATTCTCCGTTTTGTGTATAAATACGTATACTTTGTGAATAGTTGTATTTTCATATACTTTTATACCATTTGATAGTTTTTCCTTTGTTTTTATAGGTATTCATGCTTATTGGAGCCTTGAGGAATAAAGTGTCAAAGGCACGGCTTCGATTTCGCAATTTTGGTGAAAGCCCGCTTAGCCACCGTCAAGCGGACTTCCAAAGACTCAAAATAAGGATGACCAAAATCATCATTTTGGTTTCCATTCATTCATCATTGGATAGAGCATTGAATAAGCTTTCCAACGCTTCGAACCGGGCGAAATTCGGAGTTACGGTTCTCGAGTTATGGCGAAAACAAAATCTGATTTTTAGCAGACTCCGCTAAGCGGAGGGGGTCCGCTGAGTGGAGCTCCAGCGGAGCAAATCAGCGTCTGGATGCAATTTTGAGTCCGCTGAGCGGAGGGGGTCCGCTAAGCGGACCTGCTAAGACAGCAGCTCGTTAAAAGGGGCCAAAAACACATTTTTAGGTTATGGGTTGGGTATTTTTGAGTCCCAACACCATCAACTTCATTCTTAGATCAAAATTAGCTTAGAAAACAACTTCGGAGGTTGCATACGGATGATCGGGGGTGGATTGAGCGTCGAACGGAGCTGACAAACCGAGAGATTTTCGGTTCATTTCTCTTCTTCTTTGTGTATTTCTCTTTAGTTGGGTTTGTTTGTATATTTACTTGAATCTTATGTATATTTACCGATTATAATGTTATATTTAACTTGCTTTACGAATCTGTGTTGATGTTGTTCTGGATTTTTGCTCTATGCTGGGGATTTGGGGTGCTTTGGAGATAAACTTCTTGAATCCTTATCTAGGATGATTATCTGTTGGTTATGAACTCTAGAGATAGATTTAGAGCTAGCATTCACTGTTTGTATCTGTTCTTAATGCTTTCGTGTTTGAGCGGCGCGCGAGAGATCGCCGACGCGAGAATGCGGATGTTCTCGCGACTTCGCGTTAGAGATAACCTTAGTTGTGAGATGATCTCGTTTGTGCTCCAGAGATGGACGCTTATGTGAGAGATACGTGATAACATAGATGAGTATCGTAGGTTGAGTATAATGGGTTGGTAAGTGTATGTTTGTGAAGAGTGAATATATTTACATTCCTGATAAGTTCTTTCTCTTCTAAGAATGTGTTTATTCTTTTCCAGTCTATACTTTGTTTACTTTTTGCTCATTCAAACCCAAGTTCGAAACCGTAGAAACTGTTGAATGGCATCTCTCCATCTCTGTGGACGATAAATCCCGGATCAATATTTCCAAATCTTGTTTGTTGCTTGCCCTATACTGCATTCAACAAAATGGCGCCGTTGCCGGGGATGGTGGTGATTGCATCGCAATAGTTTCTGTGGTCTTGAGCTTTGTATGTATCGTATATATTGTATAGTTTCACTTGTATATATATTTACTTGTACATGTTTACTTGTTTATGTTCACCATATAAGTTTACTTGTATATGTTACATATAAGTATACTTTTGTTGGTGAATGTTGGTGAAACATGTTGATCTCGGATGAGCTCTTTAATAACAAATCATCACTTTTCAACTTGTGAATCCAACATTCACTAACTTTTCTCTTTTTATATGATAATAGTTGTTCATGTTCCATACTTGTGCATATGTGTTGGTTTGTGTACATAATTGTATACTTGCATTTTCTTTTATGTTCGTATAATTGTTGTATATATTTGTACCCGTAACGTTTGTTGAGTGGTTGGTTAGGACACTTTCTTTAGGCTTGTGCGGTGAGACGTCACCATGGCATGACGAGAGGAGGCTACTTTCCAAACACCGAAACAATAAAGGCGTCGAGCTAACGACGTAAAACAAGCGCTTGTTGGGAGGCACCCCAACAGTTGTAAATGTTGTTTATATTTCTGTTTATGAGGTATTTAGGTGAAGTGGCGAGTGATTGAAACAGCTGGTGCAATTCTGATTTTTCTGAGTTTTGATGTGCCCGCTAAGCGAGCATAGCAGAATTTTGTTTTTCTGCTCTGTACCAGTGGGGTTCCTATTCCACTTGGTTCCCTTCTTTTTCCCACTTTCACAAAGGCTAATTACTAGTAGATAATAATTTTGTTTTTCTAATTCTTTTATTGGTTGTTTGGATTCAAATTTTATTCGGTAATTCGAAGATTTTTGAGGTGATTTTCCAAAGCTTGAGTGTTTCAACTTGCGGATGTATGGTAGGGTATTGTTTTTGAAGTTGTATCATTCAAGGTACTCATTTATCGCTTTCTATAGCATAACATGTTTAAGAAACTTTTCATTTGTACAATTACCATACAATTCATTCTTTTGCATTACTTGCTTGTTGATTGAATCACTTTAGTTCCCAAACCATAAATGTGAGGAAGCTTTCCATTATTCACATATGCTGGAGGCCACAATCTTTGTTTTAACTAGATTTTATTATGCTTAATCTTTTGTTTATGTTGATTTTATGAAAGCATGAAAAGGATCAAGGCATTTTGTTTCATTTTGAGCACAACTACAAAAACCAAATAGTTAAATTCACCTTGTGAGTGTGTGATCATTTGTTAACCCTTCTGAGCCTTTTTGTCAATATCCATGTTGTTTTTGCTAAATGCTTATCTTTGAGTGTTTAATTCTCATTTTTGCATGGATGATTGATTCTTTATTTTCTTGAACCCTCAACCATGATTTTTGGTATGAATTTTTATCTTGCCTTAGAAAGTAGGGAGTATTCATATGATGGTGTGGTTGAATTCAAGTTGGGGAGAGAAATGGTTGCTACTTATGTGGTTGTTGCTATGTGGTTGAAAAGAAAGAAGAAGAAAAAAAAGAAAAAAATGTGAAAAGAAAAGAAAAGAAAAAAAGAAAGTGAAAAAGTTTTGAAAAAGAAAAAGAAAAGAGAAGTGAATAATTGTGCTAATAAGTATTGTGATTGGTTTGAGAAACTTGTGGTTAAGGAAGAAGTTTAATCGAGATTGTGTTGTTTGAATCTTTGGTGGATTGATCACTCCCTTAGGTTTAGGCAAGTTTTTGTTTCGATTAGCCTTAGGACTTATCCCTTGTTTGTTAACCAAGCCACATTACAACCTTGAAAAGTCCTTGTGATTCTTGCTTTTGTATCTTCAATGTGATTTTTGGATGAATGCATAATTTAATCTTTTGTTTGCAAGATTGTTGGATGAGTGCTAAAAGTCCTTCACCTTTGTGTGTTCTTCATCCATTGATGAATTTTTGCTAGGTGTGATTCATGATGTGAGCTTGTATTGTGTTAGAATGTTTTGTATGCTTTTTGTGCTTAGGATTCGTTTCGTTTACATGTTGTCGTTGTAGTATAGTGGTAAGTATTTACTTTGTTTATACGTTTTTGTGTTGAGCCATACATTTGTTTTTGGTTTTCAAAACTTGTTGATTCACAATTCTTTGGTTTATTACTTTTGATTCTTTGATTTATTTGACATTGTTTGAGGACAAACAAAGTTTCAGGTTGGGGAGAGTTTGATAAGTGCCAAAATGTACTTATTTTGTGTATGTAAATAGTGGCACTTATCGATACTTTTGTTAATACCGTTTGAATAATTCTCCGTTTTGTGTATAAATACGTATACTTTGTGAATAGTTGTATTTTCATATACTTTTATACCATTTGATAGTTTTTCCTTTGTTTTTATAGGTATTCATGCTTATTGGAGCCTTGAGGAATAAAGTGTCAAAGGCACGGCTTCGATTTCGCAATTTTGGTGAAAGCCCGCTTAGCCACCGTCAAGCGGACTTCCAAAGACTCAAAATAAGGATGACCAAAATCATCATTTTGGTTTCCATTCATTCATCATTAGATAGAGCGTTGAATAAGCTTTCCAACGCTTCGAACCGGGCGAAATTCGGAGTTACGGTTCTCGAGTTATGGCGAAAACAAAATCTGATTTTTAGCAGACTCCGCTAAGCGGAGGGGGTCCGCTGAGTGGAGCTCCAGCGGAGCAAATCAGCGTCTGGATGCAATTTTGAGTCCGCTGAGCGGAGGGGGTCCGCTAAGCGGACCTGCTAAGACAGCAGCTCGTTAAAAGGGGCCAAAAACACATTTTTAGGTTATGGGTTGGGTATTTTTGAGTCCCAACACCATCAACTTCATTCTTAGATCAAAATTAGCTTAGAAAACAACTTCGGAGGTTGCATACGGATGATCGTGGGTGGATTGAGCGTCGAACGGAGCTGACAAACCGGGAGATTTTCGGTTCATTTCTCTTCTTCTTTGTGTATTTCTCTTTAGTTGGGTTTGTTTGTATATTTACTTGAATCTTATGTATATTTACCGATTATAATGTTATATTTAACTTGCTTTACGAATCTGTGTTGATGTTGTTCTGGATTTTTGCTCTATGCTGGGGATTTGGGGTGCTTTGGAGATAAACTTCTTGAATCCTTATCTAGGATGATTATCTGTTGGTTATGAACTCTAGAGATAGATTTAGAGCTAGCATTCACTGTTTGTATCTGTTCTTAATGCTTTCGTGTTTGAGCGGCGCGCGAGAGATCGCCGACGCGAGAATGCGGATGTTCTCGCGACTTCGCGTTAGAGATAACCTTAGTTGTGAGATGATCTCGTTTGTGCTCCAGAGATGGACGCTTATGTGAGAGATACGTGATAACATAGATGAGTATCGTAGGTTGAGTATAATGGGTTGGTAAGTGTATGTTAGTGAAGAGTGAATATATTTACATTCCTGATAAGTTCTTTCTCTTCTAAGAATGTGTTTATTCTTTTCCAGTCTATACTTTGTTTACTTTTTGCTCATTCAAACCCAAGTTCGAAACCGTAGAAACTGTTGAATGGCATCTCTCCATCTCTGTGGACGATAAATCCCGGATCAATATTTCCAAATCTTGTTTGTTGCTTGCCCTATACTGCATTCAACAGCGAACCCACTTAACTATTCTTGCAGTGTGCTTGTACGAGTCTCTTGGCAATAGGCATGGGTGTAACTCATCGAGGGTGTATTTTTATAACCTAGTCGAGGCATTAACGTGCTTCTGGATTCCCCGTACACGGGTATGGATTTGCATACTTGTTTGTTTATACAACTAAAGTCATGGATTCGATTTCAAGTAGGTGCTAACAATTCTTGTGTTTGGTTAGTCTATATAGAGTTCTGCTCTGGCTTTAAACGGAGCCCCGCTAATGGACAGTAGGATTAATTCTGTTGAATTAGTCGGCAAATATCAAGATTTAAAAAAAACACAGCCCTGAGGTTATTTCTACTCATGTCAACAAAATTTCATATGCCTTTTATTGATTATTATATATACACATTAAGAAAGCAAACAATTGTTTCAAGGTTGATCTCAGCAATTAACTAGTATGTTCCCCCATAACACATCACGAAGATGACCCCAAAAGAAATTATAATAAACAGAAATCAGCAAATCAACATACATCAATATGCAACTACATTCAAGTTAGTCAAAAGGATAAACACTTAAAGAAATTAGGCTAAATTACACTTTTGGTCCCTCTGTTTTGGGTTTTTTACGATTTTGGTCCCCCTATTTTCTTTTTAAACAGTTTTGGTCCCCCATCTCAATTTTGATGCAACTATTTATGCACTGTTCATGTACGGACATGTATTGTTCATGTACGAACATGTACTGTTCATGGACAAAATTGGGATGGGGGACCAAAACTGTTTAAAAAGAAAATAGGGGGACCAAAATCGTGAAAAACCTAAAACAGGGGGACCAAAACTGTAATGTAGCCAAGAAATTAGAAATGAATCCCAATTAAACTGTGTGGTTAAAAACATGTATTAAATGTTTGTCCAAAATTTCGAGTTTCCAACTTTTATAACTAATAATGCTATAGCACCACTACATGACAGTATTTTATACCAAATAGCTTTTCTCAGGAATGGTTTGTTCAAATTCCATTACGCTACTAGATTGTTGACCGGTGCAATGCACGGGTATTTTAGGATTGAAAACTATAACATTTATTAAAAATTAATATTTTATTATTATTATTATTATTATTATTATTATTATTATTATTAATGTTAATCTAAAACAATTACATCACTATATTATGATATTTTCTATTAATATTATTTTATCATTTTATTTTATTTTTTATTTTAATTTTTTATTTCAATAGTTTTGTTTCAATGGCTTATTATTATCACTAAAATATTTATCATCAAATTAAAATTGCCACTTAAAAATCAATACATTCTCATATGTTTTCAGTATCTCTTAAAATGACGTGATCATTATTTAAATAAATAATCTAAATTAAAGAAAATATATTATTAATGGTGTACATAATTTTGCAAATTTTGAGGCATTGCGATGCACGGGTATTTTAGGATTGAAAACTATAATATTTATTAAAAATTAATATTTTATTATTATTATTATTATTATATTAAGTAGGTTATAATAATAATAATAATAATAATAATAATAATAATAATAATAATAATTGTTATTATTATTAATGTTAATTTATAACAATTACATCACTATATCATGATATTTTCTATTAATATTATTTATAATTTTATTTTATTTTTTACTTTAATTTTTTATTTCAATAGTTTTGTTTCAATGGCTTATTATTATCACTAAAATATTTATCATCAAATTAAAATTGTCACTTAAAAATCAATATATTCTCATATGTTTTCAGTATCTCTTAAAATGACGTGATCATTATTTAAATAAATAATCTAAATAAAAGAAAATATATTATTAATGGTATACATAATTTTGCAAATTTTGAGGTATTGAGATGTTATTGTCATTAAAAATATTTAGTATCGGATGAAAAATAAGAAAAATTCAATAAAAACATTTAATTTGTATATTTATATATAAAAATACATGGAAAAATAGGTGATTGGACACATATTTTTAAACAAAACATTTATAAATTGACCTATAAATATAAAACATGTATATTTTGTTCTCCTACACAAAACATAATAAAAAAATCAACAATTATGATGACACATGTCAAATGAAAAATAGATAATATCTAAAAATAATAAATATTTATATTTTCGGTGTGGATAATGATATACCTATTAGAAAAAATGAATAGAAATAAAAAAGGATGGTAAAAATATATATGAGTTAACAGGGAGAAAAATATCATATCACAAAAATAATAATACATCATATCTGTAATAGAAATATGAGTAATATAATGTTAAACTATTTAAAGGAAGAAATAGTTTGAAAAAAACTTAAATTATAATGCAAATAAGTTTCTTTCGCTTAGTTATGTTCTCAATGATCTGTGAAATTATTATATTTTTATATATAATTTGCTATGATTTGTGAGATCATTGGGAAAAAGATATGACTATAATCATTTGAGTTAAGATCTTACTCGTCCAATATTGTGCAAATTTTAAAGGAATATGGATTTGTGAAATAGACTGTCAAAGTAAACCGATTTTGATTGATCGATATTCTTAAACCGATTTTAATAATTTGAGGGGTTAAAAATTTAATTGAAATTAAATATTTGTTTCAATGAAACCAAATTTAATTCTTTGTATAAATGCTTTTTTAACCGATTTTTATCGATTGATATTTTAAAACTGATTTTAATTGATTGATATTTTAAAAATGACTTTAACAATTTGAGCGATTAAAAAATTTAATCGAACTTAATTATTTATTTCAATACCGTAGAGTATAATTCTTGATTTCAATTATTTTGTTGTTTGGTATGATATCCCTATGTTATTCTTTGCATCAAATTTAAATTTATTTATTTCAATAAATTTGTATATTTAAACTTGTATATATTATTATATATAATTACTATATTATTATAAATAGAGATCATTCAATATTATGTTTTTATTATTATTCGTATTTTTATGATAGTAATTATTATTATATATTAATATAGTGTTAATTTAATATTTAATAAAATAAAGATGGCAGAAATATATATATATATATATATATATATATATATATATATATATATATATATATGTTGTGAATTCAATACCACGAACAAAGTATAAAATAAGGGATGAATAAAGGAAAAGGAAGAAGATGAGAACGCAAATATTGGTTATAACTGTTATTCTTTTACTTTCTCTTAAAACAAGATTACAAGTTTACAAGAATAACAAATAACCTCTCTCACCCTAAATTAGGATTCTCTCACCCTAAATTAGGATTTGCAGCTTAGCAATGATGAGAGACTAGTATGCTATTTATAATAAAACCTAACATACTAACTAATGGGCTTTTTCCACAAGGCCCATTACACAAGCCAACTTAATAAACAAGCTAACTTAACAAATTAGGGTTTAAACACTAAAACCTAATTTAACATGCTAACAACCCTAGCATCTTCGACACAAGCATGTGAACAACCTTCGACTTCATGCTTAACCCTATCGAACCAAGAAGCTACCCTTCGGCCATACTAGAGTTCGATCCAATATCTCACAATATATATATATATATATAGTGTTAATATTAATATCGTTATTATTCATTTTTAAATATTACAATTTCGAATCAATTAATTGGAATAGTAAAGGACAAATTTGACGATTTTGAAAAGTTACAATAATTGAAACAATCATCCAATTTACTGTATTGAAAATAAAGGACAATAAATTGCAATAACATGCTTGCAAGTAAATCACAATCATAATTAAAATATGAATATTACTTATATTAGAAAATTAATATAATTTATCATAATAATAATACTACCGTTACCTATGAAATTCAAATAATGCATAACAAAATAACATATTTAAATATTGTTAGAATCATTTGTAACATAATTAAAGACATTCAGTATATTATGGTTAGAGACAGATACTTATATAATTTTTCACATGATTCTCAAGTAATAAGAATGTAAAAGTAGCAACAAAATAATTCTTCTTTCTTCTTTACGTCCTCAAGAAATAGGAGAGAAAACTACATCACAAAATCCTACAAAATTGTATAGTTAAAATATTTAGATAATTGATATAATAGATTAAATTAAATCATAAGTCTGCCATATAAATTGAAAAACAGTTAACACATAGTCAAAAATAAGAAAAGGAAATAAAAATATCGAAACAAAATTAAAAAAAGTAGGTACTTTGTCTTTGTTTGGGTAGAAGATCGCATGAAGATATACAACAACAAAAAATAATTGAAATATATATAATTACTACAATAGAATAAATTGGGGTACTTGTCATATAAATCAAACAATAGCTAAAACATATGAAAAGAAAGGAAAATATCAATACAAAATAGAAAATGAAGTACTGTCTCAACCTTATTTGAAGAGAATGATGAAGACCTACAACAAAATATATAGTACAGATATGTAAAACTCGTCTATCAGTTATGTATTTATATACATAAGAATGATTATTAAAAAGACAATAACTCTTATTTTGTAACTCATATGTTACAAAAAAAATTGTAACTCACCATTTTACCAATTAAAATCTATTATTAATTAATAATAATTAAATATTTGTATTCTAATTAAAACATATTTACTTTTATCTTCATTATAATAATTTCATAGTATTGCAAATGACGAATATTTATGGAATATATTTTAGCCAAGTAAAAAAAATATAGAATTATGAAAATTGTTTTTTCATGTAGAAGTCTATATCTATAACATAAATAATAATAATAATAATCAATAAAAATATTGACTAATTATTTTTAATAAAATCTTGCCCTAATAAGTTTTTTTTCTCGTATTAGTCCTAGTTGGTCAACCGGTTATTTTTAATCAAATATAAGTAAATAAAATCAAACATTATATATTATTAAAATAAACTAAGTTTTTAGAGCTAATAATATAAAATTTTACATATTAAAGTATTGACTTCAAATATTTTAATATAAATATTTTTTTTTGGTAGTGAGACAATTTATTAAAAATTATTTATTTATTATAATAAAATTAGGGTATTAGATTGGATAAATGTAATGATTTGGTGTGAAGAATAAAAAAGTGAAAAAAATTTAAAATTTAAATAAGTTTGTAATATGATGCCACATTGGATTAATGTTTCTAATATGATGCCACGTTGGATTTAGGGTTAGGTTTATGTCCAAAATTGTCATCATGACAACCTTGGATTTATATTAAGTAGATAGCTGTGATTTAACAAACACTAAATTGAATTCCAAAAACACTAAACAAAAATCACATAATAGAACTAATTGAAATTTTAAAGCTCACTCAATATCAACACAAATAGCTTATTGCAGGAGCGATTTGTTCAAATTTCACTACGCTACAGTCTATATCCACCACGCTATTTATCAACACTAAATTGAATTCCAAAAACACTAAACAAAAAATCACATTATCGAACTAATTGAAACTTTAAAGCTCACCCATTATCTACAACACTATATACAAATATTTTGTACTAAATAGCTTATCACATGAGTGATTTGTTCAAATTTCACTATGCTACAGTCTATAGCTGCCATTTAACAACAGTAAACAAAAAATCACATAATGGAAGTAATTGAAACTTCAAGGCTCATCCAATAAAAGGATAGATTGAATGGATTTTTTATGGGATGAATTGAATGAATTTTTTTCTTATTAGATTCAATTGACACCCCTACTTCCTCTCCTCTGTTTTTCTTAATTTTCAATTTGACTCCAATCCTTCTATTTTTTATTAAATTGAATAAATCTAATAAAATACTATTATTTTAATTATTAAAATAAACTCTAATAATTTTAATTAAACTCTACTAACCTCTAATTATTCTCCACACTCTCCCTCAAGGTCACACACTCTTGTCACTCATATTTATTTAATTATCGTACATAATAAATAAATTAAAATATAAATAAATCACAAATAATCAAATAAAATGATAATTCAAAAATTGGGGTGTTACAAACATCACCACCCAAAATTGAATTTACACCATGCCTCGAAGAGTAGAACATTTTAATTACCTAGGGATCGAATACAAGATGAGGCATAGGGGAAGCATTTTGAAGTACTGGCCCAGCGAGGCGTGACACCGACCAGGTGTGTTGATGACTCTAGCCTTAAATCCTTATATTTATACGGTAATGTTCATGGTATGTTTGATAGGTTATGTTAGAGTCACTTTCTGACTCCGCAACACCTGACATATGAGAAGCTCACACTTGAGTTTCTCAGCTTTTAGTTATCATTATCGCTAGAGAATTAATCAAGATGGGGGCGGGGTTAAATTTATGCTCTTTAATAAAGAGTATACATCTAAATAAAATGAAATAGGTGACTTGATGCAATTCCCTACTATCGTTGGCTCTGTTGATGAGTTCCCATAACGAGACCCTGGATAGTTGAATTCAGATTATTCTAGCAACGACTGACTGGGGATCTGGCATTAAGTATGGAAGGGAAGAAATATTCCAGCATTCATAACCCAACCATTCGTTACTTTTAGAAAGCCTAAGCGCATATTATCTTTGGTCGAGGTGATAACACAAGAAATGTGAATGTGAAAGAATTATATATTATTGACTGCATATTTCAGCCCCGCCAGGTTCACACGTAGGCATTTATGCTCGCCAACATATAAAAGGTGGCTAAAGCTAAAGCAAATAAATAGGAAATTATGATGGGAGGGTTGATTACCTCCTTAGCCTTAGCCTTAGCCTTAGCCTTAGGCTTAGGCCCCGAGGTTGCACAACTTTATGCAACGATTTAAATTTTTTCAAAAATGATCATGTAGACGGTTTCTTAAATCACGTAAACATCTACCTGAATAAAAAGTGTATAAGTCAACTTTTTTAATGTTAAATAATATGAGACAAAAACTGGTAAATGGTTTCTTAAATCATGTAAATGATTACCTAATTTAAAAGTGCAAAAATCATCTTTTGATAGCTTAGTTTCAATGATTTTCATGCATGATGTTCATGGCTTTTAGAGACGAAGAATGCTATGATTTTTTTTGAGCATCTTAAGAGATATATTATGAATTGCGGCAAACTTTAATTAATGATCATTGATCTTGATTCCTAACTTCATTAGCTTCATCATATTTCAAAACCTGCCCATCAATATTTCTTTTTTGATCTTCATTGCTTTCATCAATCTTAATCATGATCAAATGGTCAATATTTTACCTACATTCAAGATAAAATGATAAATATTTTAAACCCTATTAATATAGTGAGTTCTCTCTCTCTCTCTCTCTCTCTCTCTCTCTCTCTCTCTCTCTCTCTCTCTCTCTCTCTCTCTCTCTCTCTCTCTCTCTCTCTCTCTCTCTCTCTCTCTCTCTCTCTCTCTCTCTCTCGTATATTAGAGGTTTAGGTGAATTAAAGATTAAAGATTTTGAATATTTGTTTTTTTTTTTTTTTGGAAAGGAGATTTTGAATATTTGTTAGATATGAATATTTTGGGTATTTAAAGAAGAATATAAAGATTGAAAAAATATAGTTGTCAGAAGCTATGTGGTTTAATTGTGACATTTATTTGCCAAATTACTCTATATGAAATAGAAACGGACACACAAATGTGACATTTAACTTGACACGTCAATTTAACTCGACACATTTAGAAGTAACTTGACAAATAGAAAAATTATTGTAAAACTCTAAGAATATTTTTTTATAACGTTTTTTAACTTTGAGATTTAAACTTAAGATGATGATTGAATTGATGGACTAGATCAGAGCGTGCAAATGAAATATGATTAAATGAAATTATTTGAATATATTTTATAATTTGATGGAGCAAAACAAAGTAGTTCATTTCAATGCATGCCCTCTAAATGAGATGAAATGAAAATTGAGGTATTGAATGAAATATGATGGAATAAATTCCATAATGTTCAATTTCGCTCTATCTATTACTTACAAATTCAAACAATAAAATCTCATTATTTACCACTTCATTCCATTCTATCCGACATCACACATCAAAACTATTAGAGTTTGACCTAACTCATTCTTACAAAACCAGTTAGCAAGGTACCCCCTCATGCCCAACACTCTTTTGGGCTTGGTGCGTGGATATTAACGGTGGGTGGTTCATGGTCCGATCGATAGGCTCTGATACTGTTAGGTGCCAAATTGTGTTAATATTTAGTTTAATTAATGGCACCTTTCGACCGTTTTTATCGGATATTCGTAAAATTTCCTGAAGTTTTAGATAATTATTTATAGTTTATAATTTTAAGCTTTCTTTTAATGATAATATGTGTTTTAGTTGTGATTTTGTAGGTTTTAGCCAATTTTGGGAAGTTTGGAGCTTGTATTGGCCTTCATTGAAGAGTGTTGGGCAGAAGTTAACGCGCTTCGCGCAGAGATATGGGCGCGTCGCGCCCTGGGTTAGATATTTTGGAGCTTCAAAGCAGAGAGTTGCGCGCGTCGCGCGTCTGGGCGGTTTATATTTTTGAAGTGTAATGGCGCGTAGCGCGCTGGAGGGCGCGATGCACCCTGGACAGAAAACAGTTTTACTATAAAAGGAGTAATTGTGATATTTGATCTTCTTCTTGACATTCTTAAGAGCTTTTGGAACCCTAACTACTGTAGCAAGTTAAGAGTTGAAGATTCGAAGCTTTGATCGTCGATTAATCGCCTTTGATGCTTGTTGATCTTCATCCTTTCCTTCTTGAGCAAGCTACCATTCTCATGGATAGCTAAATCTCTTTTGTATCAAGATAAGATGTAATCTTCCTAGCCTTTTGTATGTATGTCTTGTGAATATACTATGTATGAACAAGTGATGATCAATATAGATGGTTTAGTTTGTTTATTAAAGCTTTTCTTTGGTATAAGTGTTTGAGACATCAATATTTGTATCTAGACCTAACTTTATCATCTATCAAACTATAAATTGCAGACATGGATTTAGCGTTTGATGTTTACTTAGTATCGGTTTTAAAAACGTTATTTGTATTGTTTAAACGGTGGAGAAATCGTCGGTTAAACAATACGGTAAATCTAACTATATCGTTGCGGACACGGACGATATAGGCGTCAATACGTAATTATATTGATCGTTACCGAGTTCATATACGTATATTTATAAGGAGACATACAAATTTAGGTCGATGAAATCGAATCTTGATACATTTTTCTTTAACTTAGAACTTTCATTAATTTACTCTTTGCTACTAAAGTGATTGAATGGTCTTTTGCAAACCCAAAACTAAAGTAACATTAACTCAAGACAAATTAGGCTATAGAACGGCGGTGATATCGCAATAATCCCTGTGGATACGATATAAACGAAAAGTACACCACAATACTCTTTCAACAGATACCATATTAAGAAATATGGTCAGGCCTAACTCATCCATATAAAACCGGCTAGTAGGGCGAGGATTACCCCCACTTATAAGCACGTGTTTATGTCATATATTATATGATGCAGGACTCTTAACACCCCCTCACGCCAAGTACTCCACAACTGGAGCGTGAAAATCAATGGTGGGTGGCCCGATAAGGAAACCATAATAGGTGGCCTATTGGATCTTAAACGAGACTCTTGATACCACTGTTCGAGGCACCTCTAGGGGTCAACGAGGGAGCATATTACATTTTGGGACACACTTTGTGAGAGACACACACTTGTCCACCTAAAACCTTAAGGTGATAGGTGTATGAGTTCTCTCATTTATAAAGTGTTCTATCTTCCCTTTTCCTAACCAATGTGGGATTTCTTCCTCACACTTGATTCTCAACACTTCCCCTCAAGTGCGAGTCTTACACTATGCTCCCCCTTCATGTGGAAGCTCTCTCTTCCATCTATTATTTACAAATTCAAACAATAAAATCTCATTATTTACAACTTCATTCAATTCTATCCGACATCACACATTTAAACATACTCTAAGACTCTATTTGAATTGATGGAATTGAAGATTTGAATGGAATAACATTCCATTCCACCCAACATCACAAATAAACATACTCTAAGACTATGTTTAGATTAATGAAATCGAAAATTTAAATGGAATAAGATAGAATGCATTCCATCTTTTTTCCAAATCCAAACAATAAAACATAATTTTATTTCATTCAATACTACTTCATTCAATCACATTCTATCAATCCAAATATAAGTTAAAAAACTTTTAAATTTAAAATATAAATTAACAATTTACTTTCTATTTTAATTTGTTAAGTCAATATGCTTTAATCTACATCAAACTCCTAAAAAACACCTATGCATTAAAAAAAAAGCAATATGTCATATTTGATATTTGTGTATAGGTTTTATGATTTTAAAAAGATTTTTTTTATGCATCTTAACAACTTAAAGACTACAAGATGTGTTTTCAATTACTCCAATTAATATTGTAACCAAAAAATTACTTCACTCAATAACTTTAACATATCTTATTAAAAAAAACTTAATATACAATTAATTTTTATATCGAGACATAATAATCATGACTGAATCATCAAAATTATTTGATTTTAATTCTATTTAATTGAAAAATCAGACAAAATATCCTTTCTGATTGATTAACATTTCTGAAAAGTTTTACACTAGATAAATTAATCTAATAAAATTAAAACAATTTTTCATAAAGAAATTTCTTTACAAAAATTATAAATATCTTCGGTGAGTTACACTTACACACATATCTATACTGTAATAACTCTTTATTATCCTTCAATTTTGACTGGTACTTTGACCGATACTTAAATAGATTTTAAATCAATTATTAAAAAAATATTTTTAATATAAATATGAAAAATAAAGTAGAAAAAAAGAACACAAATAAGTTTAGTGAGAATAACAAGAGTCAAGAAGAACACATAGAAGGAAGAGAAGTCGCAATTTTTTTTGTTAAGGAGACGGTTGCTTCTCTAACTGGAATAATAATTGTATCATTCTAGTTAGAGAATCCAAATTTCCAAACCCATATAATTTTTATTCTTTTTTTACTTTATTTGATTTTCTTCCATTTATTTATTTATTTATTTCTTCATTTTGATTCTATACTGATTATTTTCTGCATTTTATTTTTCATTTTTCACACTCAACCAAGAACTACAAACCCTAATTACCAATCAATGGTTATCACTACTAAATCTTCCTCTAATAACCACCCTCCGATAATCGCGCCGTCATCGTCGGCGGCGGCGGCGGATGATGCTAACGTCCCTAATTTCACGCCGAAAGCCCTTCCGTCGCCCTGGGCTCAGGTTGTTCGCGGCGGCGAGGTGGAATCGCCTACCGGCATTCATCAGTCACTGCCGTCTTCTTCGTCGTCTTCGTCATCGTCTCTGACTACAGCTACTGGCGCCGCCGATCAAGTGCCGTTGTCTGATCATTCATCAAAGGAGATTTCTACTCCGCAGCCGTTGAAGGAGGTGGCTGCTCCGGAGCTGACGGTGGCGGAGAACTCTGGTAAGACTGTAGATACCGGAGAGGGGAGTGATGGCAATGCAGGTCGTTCTAAGAAGCCTGCATGGAACAAACCCTCTAATGGAGTGGTCATGGAGACTGGTCCTGTCATGGGTGCTGAATCCTGGCCTGCTTTGTCTGAATCCACCAAAGTTTCTGCAAAATCCATAGCTGAATCGGCCTCCAAAGTTGCTGTTGCTGTTGCTGATGGATCAACTTCCACTTCTCAGGTTTTGTTCTAATTCTTGCCCTAAATTTCTGATCAGAATTTTTTTCAGGTAAGTTCTCTGATTACTTTATTGCTTTTTAGAATAAGAGGATTGTAATTTGTATAATGAATAATCCCCTTATTTCAAACATATTATTGTGATTGATGCAAATTCTGTTTCTGTAGACTTGGGTTACCCAAGTTGGGTATACCGAGAATCCGACTTTCGGCAGCATATAGAGGTGTATGGATATGATTAAACATTATAGATATAGATATGATAATGATAATATTATGTAATTCAGTACATGTAACATAAGGTGTATTCTGAACCCTAGTTGATGATGACAAAACTCTATTTCTGTTTATCAAATTTATATCCTGCATTATGCCATTGTCAAACAGGGTATGTCTTTGCATGGAAGTGTTTTATATTTACTTTTGTATTTTTAAGTGGTGAGTCTTATCTGCTTTCATGACTCTTGTTAAGTATTTAGTCAAATAAGAGTCCTAGTTTTTAGGATAGTTTGTTAATTGATTTAGTCAAGTTTGTTTCCTTATTTCTAGCTAGAAGTGGGCTGTAGTTTGTTACAGCACATTCGCTTCATTCTCTATTTATTTTACTGCATTTCACAAGGAATAAACAGTCACTTCCAGAACTTCTATTTGCTTCTATTCTGTTCCTGTTACATCTAACAACTCTTTGATTGTTTTGTAGGGGCCTGTAATTTCACAACCTCCTCAGAGACATGGTACCAGTAACCCTAGATCTGGTTCGGCAACTAACAATAATCTGCCCAATAGACCAAGACCTATTAGGCCGGTAGGTGACATCAACATTGGGCCTGGTCCTGCTCACGCTCGGAGTAGCTTATCCAACCCTCCTACTCCTCCACCACTGCCTCCCTTTCCTGTATATCAGCTCCCTCCAGCTAACTTTCGGAATATGGGGCCAACTATCCCTGTCTCTTCTCCAAGAGATCATCACCGGAACAATACCTGGGATGCAAGACCTTTGGTTGGGGGTTCCTCTCGCAGGGGTAATTTTGGGTCCCGTCCACGAGGAGATGGTTCCTATCATCATAATTACAGTAGTAGGCGCGATCAAGATCGAGGAAATTATGTGAATACTAGAGATGGTCATGTATCCCAACCAAGGATGCCTCCCAGAGGAATACTGAGGCACCCACCACCACCACCACCACCTAATACTGCTGCATTTTTGGGTCCTCAGCCCATTGCACCCTTTCCAAACCCTGTTGCTTATCCTGGTTAGTACGTGTCTGTTATTCATTAATCCTGTTTCTACGAAATTTAATTTAACTAACGTTCCTTCCTTTTCATTTTAGATGTGTATTACTTTCCACCAGTCCCGTTGGATCCCTTTAGGGGTATGCCGTTCTTTCCCCCTAGCCCTCCTCCTACAACAGTATACGCTGCTGCAGAATCTTCTTTCTCCAATGTGATAGTTAACCAGATTGATTATTACTTTAGGTAGGGTTTAATATGTTTCTATTATTTTTGTTTATCAGTAATCAGTAATGTTTGTTTGACAATTGGATTTTCTCTTTGTTACTGGTTTATTTTTGACAGTGATACTAATCTGGTGAAAGATGAGTTTTTAAAGCAAAATATGGATGAAGAGGGTTGGGTTCCAATTACCGTGATAGCAAACTTCCCTCGGGTAAGTTAGTTTTCTTTGATTAAGCACTAATATTTTCTCAAGAGCCTTTGAATATGTTATACTTTATGGTTGTTTTTAGTGAGTATTTGATGACCACCAATGATCAATATATACTTACAAAGCTAATCTGAAGCTTACTATGCAGTTATACTAATTGGATGGATTTTACTATATACATGGAGTTATGTTTTATTTTTCTTATATTAAATGACCGAGCATTTTGCTTGCAATATAAACATGCACACCATTAGTTTTGCCCACTTTCAGATGTTTGTTTATTTTATTTTCAATTAAAAAAGGACTTGCACACAACAATTACTTTGACGAGTTCAGCATTCAGGTATTAGTTTATTGTATCATAAAGAAAAGTAAAGGAAAGCTACTTTTTAGAGTGTGAAACGAGACAATTATGGATAAATTTCTCGATGGTTACCATACTAGTAGGCACGAGTGAGTAAAATTTAGATGTGAATGTGACATGACAACTTTTCCTATCTTGATCGCCAAAAAGTGTCTTTGAATTCTTTTATAAATTGTGAACTTACTATGTTAACTAACAAAAATCACTGGGTTTTCCGGGTATTAAATGAATGCCAGTGGTTCGTTAACCTAACACATGGGTTAACTTTTCCTTACTATATCTTGTTTGCCAAAAAGTGTTTTTGAATTTTTTTATAAATTGTGAACTTACTATGTTAACTAACAAAAATCTCCGGGTTTTCCGGGTATTAAATGAATGCCAGTGGTTCTGTTAACCCAACACATGGGTTAACTTTTCCTTACTATAACTTGTTCGCCAAAAAGTATTTTTGAATTCTTTTATAAATTGTGAATTTACTATGTTAACTAACAAAAATCATTGGGTTTTCCGGGTATTAAATGAATGCCAGTGGTTCGTTAACCTAACACATGGGTTAAGTTAAGTGCTTCAGGTGGTTAGGGGGGATTGATAGATGAAGTCACATTTGTTGTATGAAACGGTAGCTTAACATCTATTTTCGATAAGAAAATGTTGTAAATTTATGATAAGCTTGTCAATTATTTGGCAGATACTGCCAATGTTGGGATGTGATGAAAATTGAATTTCTATGAAATCACCTACATGGCAAGGAAGACATTATATTTTTCAATGCAATTGATTATATTTTTCCATGTAATTGAATTTTTGATAAACTTTTCTCATTTACCTGATTTTAGTTTTCTACTCCTTTTATGAGAGATGCTAGTAGGAAGACATGTTACTGAATGTATTCAATAAAACAAGTAAATTGATTCAGAATAGATGACAATCTTGAATCAATGCATGTCAATGAGAGGTTTAAGTCACACTTTTTATTTTAATTGAAATGAAATTTGCTATTATAAACTCACCATGTAAAACTTGTCAATATCCTTCTCATTATTGTGCCAATGAACAACTGTTCTCAACAATAGTCTATTATATTTTGTGCTATTAACAAAACTATCTTCACACCTCAACTGTCATGCGTATCCAATGCTTGTACTCGTGATGCAACAGGCGTAAAAGAATACTATAGGTTATTAAGTTATTTACGACTATTTCATGATGAATTGATTTTGTAATGTGGTAGTTAAATTCACTTTTGATATCTGTTACATTTTCAAAATGCATAGAACACTAAAGTTTGTCAAATTCTACATTTACAGGTTAAAAGTTTGACAAGCAACGTTCAGTTGCTTCTGGATTCAATGAAAAATTCAACTGTTGTGGACGTCAAGGTGAGTTTTCATTAACATGCTGTGCCAAATTTCCATATTAATCACTTCTATACACATATCACTATAATTCACTATTTCTATTACATTCTTTATTGGCTTATTTCTCTGTTAATGTTGTGTTGCAGGGTGACAAATTGAGAAGACGTTATGACTGGATGAAATGGTTGTCCTCTTCTCAGGTTAAAGTTGATTCTGGTTCAGTTTCACCTAGTGAATCGAGCTACAATAACCTCGCTGCTGATTTGCAAACAATCAATCTGGAGGAAACAACAACTGAAGCTGAAGGTGAGTCCCAACACTCTAATGGTGGTGATGATGCTGGGAACCCCAGTTAAAACTGTACTGGCACTTATTGCTCATATGAATTCTCAACTTTGTTTACTGTCGAATTTTTATAGCCTAAGGTTTTGAAGTTCTTTTTTATCCTCTTTTCTTTTGAGGGTGAAGGGAGTAGAGGTGGTATGAAAGTTGATTCTCTCTACGGTCACTTAGCTCGATTTTGACAGTAATTTAAAATTACGTAGTGACGAATAAGAATAATTCACAATTATTACAGACAGTCTAAAGATAAAAAAGAGTTTAAATGAGACTTAAACTTTGGAATTTTGCCTGAGGCGGATCTATTGAGATCATTGATTTGTATAGGTTATATTCATTGTGGATTTTTTCTTCTATTTTTGATGGTTTGTGGTGGAACGGGTTGGATAACTCTGTTTTTGGTGGATGAGATGAATTTTAGACTGTAATGGGAACTTTGCTCTTTGAATGAATGAGTGTTGTTGTATGTCTGTATGATTGATGTTTATTTGGAGCCTTTTATTTAGTAGATTGTTTTCATATCTTTATACGTATGAAATTATGAAATGGAATAAAACAAATTTACAAACAAAATTTCCTCAATTCGAAAAAGATGAAAAGGTTTGTTAAATGATGAGATGGATAGATATATCACTCCATTTAACACAATTGGATTTTAAGAAATTCAAAGAAGAAATTTTATTTTATTCAATCACATACCATTTCATCAAAACTTCAACTGATTTTGTAAAATTTTCAATTAAGGTTTTTTTTCCTAAACTATAGTTTGTTGTAATAGTTTGATTTTTCAGTTGAGGGTTTTTTTAACTTACGCATAGTTTGTCTTTAGTTATTTCTTAATTTAAAGTTTTTCTTTTAAGAATTTAATGAGGTAGGAATATAAATTTTTTATTGCATCTGAAAGTTTACTCGATCCCCTGAATCGGTTATTGTTATATAATCTCCACTATGATAGCTAATAAATTGGTTTTCTAAATAGTATTTTATTTTATTTTTAATCAAAAAAATTTTAAATGTCACTTGAGAATCAATTTAGTACAATAGTGATGGAACTATATTTGATAGATTTGCACTTAATTTTTTTTTGTTGACAAAATGCACTTAATTTTTATTATTTGGAGAAGTTGTATGTAGATTGTTTTGAGAGATTTTGTGGAAAATCTTCAAGAATAAAGAGTTTAGAATTTCATATATTCTAGCTATTCAAGGTATGTATGAAGGTATCACTAGCGTTCGAAAACATAGTAGAAAGGCAAACAATTTTTTTATTATAATAAGTTTGTATCATGGTTCAACCTTTATTTTTTTTACTTTAATTTTGGATGTATTTACGAAATAAATTCAATTAAGTATCGAGATGCATGTTTTTTACAAATGATATAATATTATTTGGAGAGTCGAAGAAATATTTAAACGAGAGATTTGAGACTTAGAGATGAACTTTAGAAACACATAGTTTTAGTCTAAGCAGATTTTACGTAAGATGAACTATATGTAATGTAAGTTCAACAAAAGGAGAAGCGTTTCTAACATATTAGGGAAAGTCGGAGATCATATGATCCTACAAGTTAAATAGTTTAAATATCTGGGGTTCATAATACCAAGTGATGAATAAAAGAGATGTAAACCATCAAATTCAAGTTAGGTGGCTGAAATGGAGGAGAACTTCTAAGGTTTGATGTGACACAAAAGTATTTCTCAAGCTGAAGAGAAATTTTATCAGACTGCAGTAAGATTTACGATGTAGTACAAGACTGAATGTTGAGAGGTTAGATACTTGGAGATGAATTTTAAAAACATATATTTTTTGCCTAAGCAGAAGAAAAAAGAAGTATATAAAATGTAAGTTTAGCGAAAGAAGAAGCGTTTCTAACAAATAGGTGACAGTTGAAGACCATATCATCGTACCAGTCACATGATTTAAATATCTTGAATTCGTAATACAAACGATGAATAATTAACAGAAAATGTAAACCATCGAAATCAAGTTGGTGACCGAAATGGAGGAGGACTCATAAGATTTTATGTGACACAAAAGTACTTTTCAAGTTGAAGAGGAAATTTTATCGGACTGCAGTAAGATCTGCATTGTTGCATAAGAATGAATGTTAAGCGATTAAAAATTAACACAAGAATAAAGTAAATGTAGTTGACACTACATAAAAGAAGCTCATTAGTGACGTGACCGTATATGCCGCAAGAGAGCGCGTGGCAACTTATTTGCGACGTGAAAATTAAGTCACAAATTTGTGATGTGAAAATCACGTCGCAACTTTCTGCACATATATCAAATGCTTTACAGTTACAGCAGACATGGCAGAGTCAAAAAACGCAAGAAATTTATGACGTGATTTTCATGTAAAAAAATTATTTTACTCTAACCCATTGGTTTTAAAAAAATCGAGGGATTAGAGTATTTTTTTTAATGGTTATATTGTTTACCTAGAATATCAAAAATACATTTTACGCAACAAGTCTTCACATAATATCAAGATTGTTTACCCAACATATTAAAAATACAACATGTCCAGGTCCCATACAAGATACTAGAGATCTACACTTGAATGTCAGACCTATCTTCACCAAGATTTATTGTTGATGATATCATTATCACTTCCTTCACTAGCGTATACAATTTGCATACTTTGAATGCATCCAACTTCTAATTAGGTGTTTGTTCAAAAAATTGGAAAATGTTTTTTCTGCACTTGCAATCCATCAATAAAGATTTTTAGGAATAACTCATGGTTGTTCAAAACCTTCAACAACAACAACAACATCAACACCATTGTTTGAGATGGATTGCAAAAGCTGAACAAATATTTTGTTCAAGGTAGAAGAACATATTTTTTCAGTTTTGCAATCCATCATAAAAAATATGCATTTGATGGTGGGGCGGCTACGAATAAGATAACATTAGGGTGAAATCTTCTCAGCGAGTATTTTATAGTAAAATTTGATTATTTTATCCCTCTGTGTATCAAAGAAATCGAAGGGTTAAATAATTTATTTTATAGTTGTTAACAAATAAAAACATAAAGTGCATTAACTGGGATTCAAAGCATGTCCTAAATAGTATATCACCTTAGTTTTTAAAACAATCGAAACAACAAGTTGTTATATATATATATATATATATATATATATATATATATATATATATATATATATATATATATATATATATATATATATATCTCAGTTTTTCTTTGGATGATGTGGAAGCTTCGTCATGAAAAGCGTTAATTGTTGTAGTGCCAACTTCAGTATCATCGTGATCCCTCCTACATACACCTTCGCATCTTTGACTGTCTTTGTTATCCATTGTTTCCATCCACTACCATTAATAAACTACAACCACGCTCGGTCCCGGTATCCCACAAATCACAGAGGTTACAAATTTCTCTTTGCTCGCATGCCTTCCCCATCTCTCACTAAAGCTGTCAAAATGGTCTACCCGACACTAAATGGACGAACCCTGACGGGCTCTATGTAATATGAGCTCGAGAATTACTACCCGAGCCCGATCCTAGTTGGGCTTCAGGCTACCCAGTCCTAAACAGACTTTTTTATTTAATTTTTTTTTAAACAAAACCCCATAATATTTATTATAAATAAAATTAAAATTATATTATGTTAAACATAATACATTTTAAAGTAATATATTATCTCTTATAAATACTATAATGTGTTTCTAAATAAAATATATGTCTAAATTGTATAAAATAATACTTGAATATTTAACACAAGAGAAAAACTAATATAATACGATGAAAAATTGTTAATTATATTAATGTATAATATTTGAAATAGAAAGATTGAATATAATAGAGATAAAATTTAGTGAGGTGAGAAAAATCAATGTGCTATTTTAGAGCAAGACAATATAAACATTAATATATATTTTTTAAAATTTATAATTATGCGGTCCGAATGAGCTGCCCACAACCCATAAGAGCTAGGCTTAGCGGGTAGCGACCTTTTCAGGGCTGAGCTAAAAAACCTGAAAAATGTGGACTCTAATTTTAAGGCCCAAGCCCTATGATTTTTCGGGTATGACGGGTCGCCCTTAGCTAGCCCATTTTGACACATCTACCTCTCACCACATATGATTGTTTCACTGATAACTTACATCTATCTATTGTCCATCAATGGGAAAATCCTACATTGCAACCTCTTACAAACAACAATCCCATACCTAACCGTCACTCTATATCACTCACCAGACCACATCATTCCTCATAAACCTCCTCCACCGCCACAACATCCTCCTCCCCCTCCACGACTACACACGATACCACCCATTCACCTACACCAATTGCTAAGTCTGCACCACCCACTAGGACTATATCCACCCGTAGCATACGAGGTATCTGCAAACCTAAAAAACTCTTTAACCTATATGTTACCATTGATGATCCGACGATGTCACCTCTTCCCGAAAATCCCAAACTAGCCATATCTGACCCAAATTGAAAATCCACAATGCAGTATGAATTTAATGATCTTGTTAGAAATAATACATGGGATCTGGTTCCACGACCTTGTGATGTTCACATTATTTGTTGTATGTGGATTTTCCACCTTAAAAATAAATCTAAAGGTTATTTTGAGCGTTACAAAGCTCATCTTGTAGGTGATGACAAGTCACAAATTGCAAGTGTAAATTGTGATTAGACATTCAGTCCTGTGGTCAAACCAACAACTATTTGCACTATTCTCACCATTGCTCTATCCAAGTCATGGCCTATTCATCAGCTAGATGTCCATAATATATTTCTACATGGTGATTTTCATGAGACTGACTATATGCATCAACCATTGAATTTTGTGGTCCTCATCACCCAGATTATATGTGTCGCTTGCGAAAATCATTCTATGGTCTTAAGCAAACGCCCCATACCTGGTAATATTATATAAAATAATTGATGAAATTTGATATCAAATATGTGAATAATTTGGGTTCTTAATGTTATTTATGGAAGTTTATTGCTTGAAGTAATAAATTAGAGATATCATTGAAATTGTATGATTTTGTTTGATGTAAGATTAATTGGACAATGTGTTGCTATGCATAAGTGTTGTTTTCCTAAGTGGTAGGTTGTATATTAAAATTAATATTCTTGTCATGTGCATGGAGATATGTTTTTTTTTATGTGTTTAATAGTTTTTTATGTTTTATTTTTATCATCATGACATGACATATACTTCATGTGATTGTCTTAGTGACGGGTAAAATTTCTATGTGGATGTCTTAGTGACGGGTGATTATATTCTAATCATATAGTGCTAAGAGAATGCCCTGTTGTATTTTTGGTTTTAGAATTTTTAATCGATTGTTTTATGTTTTTGGGATACAAGTGTAGTGTAAATGTTTTTGGGATACAAGTGTAGTATAAAGGGTTATCATTCTCTATTTTGAATTGTGTAGATATATGTCTTTAGAGAATATTTCGATGTGTTACTTTTATTGTTTAATTTTAAAAGATTTGGTACTATTATATTTAATCAATATTTTGATAAATAAATGGTATATTCATATTTTTATGATTTTTAATTCTTTGCTTAGTTTTATCTTTTATGGTTGTGGATTATAGAAGTTGACCTCCTCACAACCAACATTTTAGATGCAAATGTGGAGTTTCAAGATTGGTTGATCTTTTGTTTTTTGTACGATCGCATGAAAGAAGGGGTTTTCTTAAGAAATAAAAAGAGAAGAGAAATATTTTTGTAGTAATATATAATCTATCACATTTTATTTTAAGTTTATTTATTTATCATCCTTCGACTAAATTAGAAATGTGAGTGTTTTTCGCTTAAGAATTTGATTTGTCATTGAGTTTCGTTTATTTAAAATCTTTTACTTCTGTTTAAACAAGTTTATTTTAATATTTTCTAAGTAATGTCTTGGATCGAAATCCGATGCGATACAACATGAGAGAGATCAAATACAAAAGTCTCCGTATAAAATTGTTAACTTGGGTAAGTATCTTTATTTGTCAATAAAAGTTATTAACATTTTAGACTTATATTTGTTGACTTACATTTACTATTTATACCATACCTGGTTTCTTTAAACCAACCTACATTCTAACACTACCAAATAGAAATTTGCGTTGGCTAATGGACAAACATTAATGTGGGTAAAAAATTATTTCTGTAGACATGTGGAGGAGGGTACTTGACGAGAGTCAGGGTTGAGGTCACATGAAAATAAACCTTGTTGAGTCAATAAACTAACTCTTTAAAGGCACTCTTAATATACCCATCACAATATTGGTGAGAACGACCTACTAAAGGCTAGGATCGCTATTAGCTGATAGGGGATCAAAACGGAGTGCATTGTTAGAATTTATCCAAATATTCATAAAAAATTGATCCCGTGAAAGAGGAAAGTTTCAAATATAAAAGGCATTAGGTAACAATATTTGAACGTCAAAATTACAGTTTCAATGCCCAGGAGACGATGGACCGTGATGGGGGAGACCTATGGAACATACAAGGTCTACCTGGGAAGTGGTTGGTGTGACTGTAGAAAATTTCAAGCATTTTGTGTTCCTTACTCATATGTTAGTGCATTATGTTCCAGTGTGCGTCACAACATTATTGTTTATTTTCGAATGTTTACAAGGTCCTAATCCTATTTGGGGTTTTCAACAAAAGTTTTCTAGGGCTGCAAAACATGAAATATTGGCTTGTTTATGAAGCAAATGCAATTTTCCATATTCCAAAATGCGTATGAATAAGAAAGGTCATCCAAACAGAACGCACATTAGAACTGAAATGAAAACTGCAGATAAATTGGATAGAAAATGTGAATTGTGTCATCTTACGATTCACATTCCAAAGCGGTGTCCCAATGTTAAAACAAGATCTAATAACATAATTATTTCGTTGTTAAATATCATTTTTAGATTACTTGAAAGCTTTATATTATATAAGTATCAATTTTCAATTATAACAAAATAATGCAACAATACAACAACGAAACAAACAACAAATCAAAAATCATAACACTGCAAAATAATCTAATAGCAATAAACAACTAAACAATTTTATCTCCCCCACTTATATTGGTCCTCAACATATATCTAACATCCAAGTTATTTTTAATTGGCCACAAACAATATTAGATATCGTCATTATCATCCAAAATTGATATGTATGGAACAAGTCTTTTTATTCTTCTCATCTTCACTACAAGAAAAGTGTGATATAGCCACCTAATTTTGCGACGTGATTATCACGTGGCTCAAAAAAGTGAGTTGCGACGTGATAATCATGTCACTATAAGTTTTTAATATTAAAAAACTAAAACCAACGTTGGCACATGGGGTGTCAGAAATATTATTTTAAAAAAATATTTGCGAAGTGAAAAACACGTCGCAAACACTAAATAAAATAAAAGAAATTCAAAACAGGTAAAGTAGACTGACAAAGGGGGGAATTTCAAAGGGGGGTATTTCAAATTTTCATTTTTTTTTGTTGCGGCGTGTATATCATGTCGCAAGCGCTTTTAGAATACCACGCCAAGTTATCTGTGCAGTCATGTGTGCAGTTGACTGACACATTTATTACTGTTAGGCTGTTGCGACGTGATTTTCACTTCGCAACCTAGACACGTGAAAATCACGTCGCTAAAATTAATATACCCATTCGCGTACAGCTCCTCTTCCCATAACCCCCATTTCTGTTTCAATCTTCATCTTCCCCCAAACCCTCTTCCTCTCCTCCCTCTTCAACACTCCTCCCTCTTCAATCCACAATTTTCAGTCTCAAATTTTGCATACAATCCCCCATTTCCAAGTATGCAATCAATCTTCACTTGTTCTTGTCCATTTTTTTTTATAAATTTTTTGCTAATAATTTGATTTTGATTTAATATGTGTAGGTGAAGAATTTTTGATTTTGATTCAACTATAAGAGCTCACTAAATATTGTTCAAGTTCATTGAGGTATTTTTTTTGAATTTTATTTATCTAATTTTTCAGATTTTTTGATGTGATTATATATATATATATATATATATATATATATATATATATATATATATATATATATATATATATATATATATATATATATATATATGTTATAGATTAATTTGATATATAATTTATTTTTTGATGTGATTATATGTTATAGTATGTATTATTTATATGTTATAGTATGTATTATTTATAGTATGTATTATTTATTTTGTAATGTGATTATAGGTTAATTTGATATATAATTTATTTTTTGATATATAGTTATTTTTATATGTGATTATTAGTTAATTTAGCTAATTAGAAACATATATAGATTTAATAAAAATAGATTTTATGTTATAATTTTTAGAATGTATAAATATAATTTATAAGAATAGATTTTAATAAAAATAGATTTTTATATGTGATCATAGCACTTTTCAGCAACTTCTTGATTAATTTTTCAACATAATTATAAATTCATTTTGCTGACAAAGATGATTGATTAACCAGAGGAGGATATGAGTGATGATAAGAAGAAGAACTATTATTTATAAGAATAATTGATAGAAAAGAGATTGATAAAGTGATCGTGTATGATACAATGTATTGTATAGTTTTAATGTATTTTTGACTTTAATGTATTTTTGACCTTTTAACTTAATTTAAGGTTTTATTTTAGTCTTTTATTTAATAAACCTTACATATTAATCAAATCATTCTTAGTCAAGTTGATTTTTTCGGTTAAATTTTATAAAAAAACATTAAGTTGTGGTTGTGATAAGGTGAGAATTTAAATAGATTTTATGTTATAATTTTTAGAATGTATATATATATATATATATATATATATATATATATATATATATATATATATATATATATATATATATATATATATATATATATATATATATATATATATATATATGGAGCATATCCGGTGAGAACTGATATCTTTTATGAGAAATGAGAACTATTGATATCAGCCATCAAATTTAATTAACGTTTAAGATTTATTAATTCCATATTAAGAGCACCTTACTGAATTTTTATCAATTAGGATCAATATTTAAAAATTCCATAAATAAAATATCTTTTCAAAAGAATATTATTATTTCTTTAATTATTAGAATATTATCAAAATAGAAAAAAAAATCGGAATTATAACAGTTAATATTTAAATGTTATCACAATAATTTTTATTTTTACTATAATTCTAACTCTATTTTAATTTGATCTATAATTTATTTTAAATGAAATAAATTATTTTACTTATAATATATTTTTTTATTCTTCATAATTGATTTTGATTTGTTCATTATTTAATTTTGAATAATAGTATGAATATAAAATTAAATTTATACTTAAGAATTCATAAACTTTTACTTTTCACATAATTATAAATATAACTTGTTATTAATTTGTCACTTATATTTTCATTTAACTAAAAAACTTAAGAATGTAAATTTATTACTGATATTTTGATTTGGATGATTTATTTATTTTTAAATTATTTTTTTTGCATGCTATACTATTCTAACCATTTTAAATATTTTTTTAAAAATCTATTATTTATATTTGTATTTGATTAAAAATATTGAAGAAAAAGAAATTTTTACTTATATTTTAATTTGGTTGATTTATTTATTTGAAAGTTCAAAATAATTTGTTCTTGCAAGTTATTATTGCGACTATTTTAAATTAAAACATATTATTGATTTATCGGATATATTTTAATTTGATTAAAAGTTTTAAGAATGTAAAATTATTAGATATATATAGATTTGGTTGATTTATTAACTTGCAAGCTTGGTAATTTTTATTTTTTTTAAAATTTCAACGATCATCTCCATTTAAAATAAATTATACTTATGTTAAAATTTTAATAATTAAAGCAAGTAAAAAAATTTGGGAATAATATCTTTTTATTAAAAATTTAAATACTAAGCAAACTAGATAAAAAGACAATAATATTCTATTTGTATGGAATTAATAAATCTTATTAAGTGATAAATATGATTAAAATATTATTTATTCAATCATAAGATTAAAATATATTTACCACCAATGTTCTAATCTTATTTGATCAAATAATAGCACATTAGTAAAAAAAAATATTGTGATAACATTAAAATATTAAGTGTAATTCTGAAAAGAATTCTCTTATTTTGATAATATTTTAATAATTAAAGAATTAGAAATATTCTTTTGAAAAGATACTTTATTTATGGAATTTTTAAATATTGATCATAATTGATAAAAATTCAGTAAGGTGCTCTAAATATAGAATCAATAAATCTTAAACGTTAATTAAATCTGATGGCTGATATCAATAGTTTTCATTTCTCATAAAAGATATCAGTTCTCACCGGATACGCTCCATATATATATATATATATATATATATATATATATATATATATATATATATATATATATATATATATATATATATATATATATATATATATATAAACAGAATATTAGGATGTTATTATAATTATAGAATATTAGGATGTTATAATTTTTAGAATGTTATAATTATAAATTTTATAAAAACGAAAATATTATATATAATATGTATTATTTTTATAGAATGTATATAATATTGTTAGAATGTTTTAGAATGTATATATTGGTAGAATGTATATATTGTTTAATTATTGTTACTAAAAAGAGAATGATTAGATATATGTGCAGTATGAAATATTATTTGTATTATCGTAGTTGGATGTACGATAGAGTAGAACCAGGAAGACGTGCACTTAAACCCAATTTTATAGAAGGAGTTAACGGGTTTATCACGTAGGCGTTTGCTCAAGAATGTTGTCGAAGCGAAGGAGGAGTTAGGTGTCCCTGTCTTAAATGTGAATGTAGACCTATAATTAGTGACCCAAATGAAGTGGTCAGGCATTTGTATAGAAGGGGTTTCATGGAAAATTATTGGGTTTGGACGTTTAATGGTGAAAAATTGCCGAGTAACGTACCAGAGACTAGCAGTACGCATGCTTCAAGTAGTCGTCCGTCAATGGAATATGAGGAAAGACCGCCTATTGAATATGAGGAAAACTTTAATCAGATCGGTGACATGGTTGAGGATGCTTTTGGTGTGAACGTGACCTATGATCAACCTGAAGATTGTGATGGGGAAGAGATGTCGAACGAAAAAGCGCAGAGATTTTATCAGTTGTTGAATGAGATGAATACGCCGTTGTTTGACGGTTCGTCTGACTCCAAGTTATCAAAGTGTGTGAGATTATTGGCCGCCAAGTCAAATTGGAATGTTCCTGATCAGTGTTTGGAATTCTTTGTAAAAATGATGTTGGACTCAACTGCAATGAAAGACAACTTACCTACAACATTTTATGAAACAAAGAAGTTGGTGTTGAAGTTGGGCTTAAGAGTAAGAAAGATTGATTGTTGCATTAATGGTTGTATGTTGTTTTATGACAATGAGTTTGGTACTCAAGATGGATTGTTGGAGGAATGCAAATTTTGTATTAGTCCAAGATATAAAGTTCGCAGTAGAGCCATTAACACTAATCAAGACCGTGTAGCAGAAAAGTCCATGTTTTATCTTCCGATAATTCCAAGGTTAAAAAGAATGTTTGCTTCAATGCACAGTGCAAGTCAAATGACATGGCATCATACAAACAAAACAAGTCCAGGCACTATGCGGCATCCATCTGATGGCGAGGCATGGAAACACTTTGATCGAATACATCCTGATTTTGCCGCAGAACCTAGAAATGTCAGGCTTGGATTATGCTCAGATGGTTTTGCTCCTTATGTTCAAGAGTCGGGAAGTGCGTATTCTTGTTGGCCAGTTATTGTAACCCCTTACAACCTCCCTCCCGAGATGTGCATGACAAAACCATATATGTTTTTGACGTGCGTCATTCCAGGACCTTCGAGTCCAAAAGCCGGAATTGATGTGTATTTACAACCTTTAATTGATGATTTGAAGAGGTTATGGATTGGTGGAGAATGGACTTATGATATATCACGTAAACAAAATTTTACTATGCGAGTTGCCTTGATGTGGACCATCAACGACTTTCCAGCATATGGCATGTTTTCTGGTTGGGGTACACATGGCAGAATGGGTTGTCTGCATTGTATGAAAGAGACCAAGGCGTTTACGTTGGATAAAGGGGGGAAAAGCTCGTGGTTTGACTGTCACCGCAGATTTCTACCAAAAAATCATCCGTATAGAAAGAACAAGACAAATTTCATAAAAGACAAACAGGTAACAGATATGCCTCCGCCCCGATTGTCACCAGGTGCTGTATGGGACAATGTTTGTGGGCTACCAAAAATTACAGATACTGGAAAAGCATGTAGAATTGAAGGATATGGGGTCGATCACAATTGGACAAAGAGAAGTATATTTTGGGACCTTCCATATTGGAAAGATAATTTGTTGCGCCATAATCTAGATGTTATGCATATTGAGAATTTTTTTTTTTGATAATGTATTTAACACCGTGATGGATGTTAAAGACAAGACGAAAGATAATGAGAAGGCTAGACATGACATGGAAAAATGCTGCAATCGAAAAGAGTTGGAGTTGAAGCCTCAACCAAATGGGAAATTATTGAAATCGAAGGCTTGTTTCAGTCTGACCTCCCAAGAAGGTAAAGCGGTTTGTCGATGGTTAAAAGAATTGAGAATGCCCGACGGCTATTCTTCAAATTTAGCAAGGTGTGCTGACGCCAACACTGGGAAGTTGCATGGTATGAAAAATCATGATTGCCACGTTTTTATGGAACAATTGCTACCAATTGCGTTTGGTTCTCTACCTAAACACGTGCTTAATCCACTGACTGAAATTAGTCAATTTTTCAGAGATATTTGTGCTTCAGCTTTAAAAGTAGATGACGTCATTAAGTTGGATCGAAATATTCCAGTAATTCTATGCAAGTTGGAGCAAGTATTTCCGCCTGGTTTTTTTGACTCCATGGAACATCTACCTGTGCATCTCTCCTATGAAGCAAGACGACTTTCTGACATGCTACGACGTGTTAGAAAGCGTTGGGAACTTCATGGCATCCGTCCCAGTTGGATAGGAGAAGAAATCTTTCGGGAACTTCTTAAATATTGGGAGAGTGATGAGTTTGCGGCCAAATCTGAAAATGCAAAGAAGATGAGAGCATCTGAAAAGGGTGGTTGCCTTAATGCTGTTGGAAGTATAAGCACTGCTGAGCATGTTCGACGCATGGTAATAATTATTACCACTTCTTAAAGTTATAATTTCAATTAATAATTGATATTATTAATTATAGTTTATTTTCTTATTTAGACTAAGGAATTAAATAGACCGCCACTTATGACCGAGCTGGTTGCGAGGACTCGAAAAAAGAAAACAGGAGATTTTGTTGACAATCGTACACAAAAAGCTATGGTAAGTTATTTAAGCTATCGGTATTATTTTTTTAAGCTATATGTATTATTTGGTTAAGTTGGGTATTATATTTGGTTAAGCTATCGGTATTATTTGGTTAAGTTGGGTATTATATTTGGTTAAGCTATCAATATTATATTTGGTTAAGCTATCGGTATTATTTGGTTAAGTTGGGTATTATATTTGGTTAAGCTATCCGTATTATATTTGGTTAAGCTATCCGTATTATTTGGTTAAGTTGGGTATTATATTTAGTTAACCTATCGGTATTATTTTTTTAAGCTATCGGTATTTCTGTAAGCGATGAATTGTGATGTATTTGGCGGCGATTATGAAGTGCCGATAAAGTGTTGATATATATGAATTAAATTGGTGATAAAAGTGCCGATTCTGAACTGATGTAAATGCTTATGTATGGCATAAATGATAATGTATCCTCTGCTGTGTGCATATATATATATATATATATAAGTCATTAAATGTGGAAAGAGAAAATTATTCCTTAGTATTTTTAACCATTGGATTAAAAAAAATTAATGGTCAAGATGTGGAGTAAGTCATTATAACTTACTCTTGGAGTCAATATAACCCTCCTCATATATATATATATATATATATATATATATATATATATATATATATATATATATATATATATATATATATATATATATATATATATATATATATATATATGCGCTTATGTGATGACTGATGATATGATCGGTATATCCGAATGAATATTAATCTGATGATGCAAAAAATATTGCAAAGTGGAAACCATGAATATGTGATTCCTTAATTTGTTGATGAAGTTTTATTATTCTGATTTATTAATTAATTCCGACAGGTAGAATTGGGGTGTGATAATTTTTATGTGGCATGTGAGATGTTGTGGCGTGAAAATCATGTGGCAACTATATTTGTGGCGTGAAATTCATGTGGCAACTAAATTATATTTAACTTTTTTTTTGTATGTGTAGGATGATTATCAGGCATTGCTTGTACAATTTCTGACTGTTAATCCTCAGTATACTCCAAGACCGGGAGAGCCGCTTCATCCGGATGTGGATTTTTATCTTTGGAGTAAAGTCATTGGCGGCAAGGGGCCTAACGGGTGTTTTTTTGGTGGTGGAAATTTGACAGGCACCTTGAGACCTGATGATAGAACTCTATATCAAAGAGTTCTCGACGGGGAAGGAGGTTCACGTCCTGTAATTTTAACAGATGAAAAGAGAGAAACCGTAAGACAATTGGCGGTAAATGAGGTGAGGCGTGAGGCGGCGGAACGTGAAGCGGCACTGAAAGCCCAAATGGAGGCCCAAATGATGGCAATGCGGAATGATCATCAGCGGGAAATGGAGGTCATGGCGAAAAGACAATCGGATATGGAGGCACACATGCGACAATTTATGCAATCTTTTGGTGGAAACCAAAATATGGGGGGTTCTGGCCGACTGATCAGAAAAATCTAAATAAAGATGAATTTCCCGACCCGGACTGATTGTTGATTTAATTTAGTTTTTATTTTGTTGTTACTTTTGATTTTGAATTTTGTGTAAACTATTAATTAAATTATAATTACATTATTTAGTAATATTAGATTTATAATTTTAGTTTCTTAATTTTTATATTTTAGTATATTTAGTTTATTGAATTAATTTATAAATTTTATTAATTTTAATATATTTAGTTTATTAATTTAATTATATATATATATTTGTTTTTTTTTTTAAAAAAAAAATATTAGTGACGTGATTTCCATGTCACTAAGTAGTGACATGAAAATCATGTCGCAACATAAAACATATTAATTGCGCTTTTCATTTACTCCTAGGCAACTTTAGCGACGTGATTTTCATGTCACTACTTAGTGACATGTAAATCACGCCGCAACTAAAAATGCTTTTTCTGTCCCAAACGCTGCTACGCCTGCTCTGACTGAAAGTGCAGGAATCTCTGGTCCAAACTTTACGACGTGATTTTCACTTCACTAACTAGTGAAGTGAAAATCACGTCACTAAAAGTTGCCACCTTGCCTCCTGCGACGTAAACTATCACGTCGCAAATATTGGTTTGTGATGAGTTTTTTTTAGTTTGTGGCGTGATATTCACGTCCCTACTGAGACTTTTTTTTGTAGGGCTTACTCTCATCTCCATTCTAACTCTTCCCTTAAGAAATGGTTTAGATGAGCCTTAAATTGCTCAAAATTTTAATATAGTACCACAAAACCGATCTTCATATGAGGCTTGTTCCTCGAATAAATAAAGGAATACTTATACTGAAAAAAATGATCAAACAGTTTTGTGAAAAAAAGGGAACGAGGTGCGTAAAAATGGTTCCAAGACACCTCTATTTATATAAAATTTGTCACGTAGATCCGTCAATACATTGGCGGCTCCATTATAGAAAAATCAAATCAATAGTCAATTGCAATGCTGTCAATTGCAGTATCAGATGTGCATTTAAATAATAGAAAACGTAAATCAACCGTTAATTGAAGTATTATACCTGTATTTTAGGTGCGCAAATATTTTAAACTAAATATAACTTTAAAAAAATTAATTAAATGTAATTTTGAATTTTATTACCCCATTATTAATTAATATAATTTATTTAATATCTAACCTAATCTCAAATAAATTAAGAGTTTAAAGGTAGTGCACGGACGGTGTAAACAAACTTTACACATACTTCCAATTAAAATTCTTACACTTGCCATGTCATATTAATTTTTTTTAATTAAAATTGTGTTTTAATTGGATGCATGGTTGTAATTGGTTGACAGTGTAAAAATAAAAATATTTTACACTGTCAGTGCATATCTTTTTTTTCTCATAAATTAATATAAAAACATTTTGTATCGTTACTTTTTCTGGGTCAAGTTCTATCATTACTTTTTAATTTGTTTAATTTTTATTATTATAAAAAATAAATAATTTATGTATTAATTTAATAATTAGTTGTTTTATAAAAATAACTAGTAAGAAACCCGTGCTATCGCACGGGTTCTGTCTGGATTCACATCACATATCTACCAAATTACCATTTGTAAAGTTTGAATTCATTCTTCAATTGGTTAACATTGACATAGTTACAATATATGCTAATAGCATACACTAACTTTTAAGAATTAATTCATATTAACAATAAATCGTATAGCCGATTCTCTAATTTCAATTATATAAAACAATAGCAAGAGAAATATTTAAAAGATGGATATTAAAATGAATAATCTACCGCCGGTATCTCATAGATACGTTTACATCTACCCGTGAATCTAGATGAGTTAACAAAGCTCAGTTGAATTCAGATGAGTTAATGCTAAAACTAAAGATTTGAAATAAAATCATTTTTTCAATTCAAATAACATTACATTTTAGATATTAGTCATTTTTTACAAACCTAAAATTTATAACAGCTTCCCGTCAAATATCAGTTTTAAATCCTTCTTATTATATCATATTTATAATTTTTACAAACCTACCATATATGACAGCTCCCTGTCAAATTTCAATTCTAAATGAATATCTACACTCCATGGTATCTTGAAATTTCAGTTCTAAATGAATATTTTTTCTATATTTTTTGTCTAGGAGAATTTTATAATAGAAATTTAAATCTACAAAATTTATAAAATTTAGTATGCTTGATAATAATATATAATGATAATAACTAAAAATTAAATTAATAATTTATAATATTTTTTTAGAAATATTTTTAAAAATCAACATATTCTCACTCTTAAAATCATGCTTAAAGTTGCTTTTTACATTTTTTTATTAAAAATTACATGAATCTCACAAACTTAATGAACTTTAAAGTAAATTATAAACACTTGGTTATTTTTTTAATTAAGTGTCTTGAACCCGCGTGCCTATTTATTAAAAAAATTGTAACTTGTTCCCGTTTATAAAAGTAATTCGTTTATAAAAATATTTGTAACTTATTCCAATTATAAAAATTATTGTAACTTATTCCCGTTTGTAAAAATAATTATATCAACTTGTAAACTTATTTCATTTATAAGTGTCTTGAACCCGTGTGCGATTTATAAAATTATTTTAAACTTATTGTTAGAAACAATTGCATCAATGATTGAATTTTCTTTGTTTATAAAAATAACTGTAACTTATTATCGTTTATAAAAATTATTATAACTTATTTCCGTTTAGAAAAATAATTATATCGACATGTATACTTTTTACCGTTTATAAGTGCTTTGAACTCGTGTGACCATTTATAAAAATATTTTTAAATTATTCCTTTTAAAAACAATTGTATCAGTGGTTGAATTTTTATCGTATATAAAATACTTGTAACTTATTTCCATTTTAAAAATAATTGTAAAACTAAATATTTGTCATATCATCGTAAATTTATTTATTCAATAATGATAAACATATGTCTCATATTTAATTATGTTATAAATAACTATAGCCTATTAGTGATCAATATTGAATTTATTACATATAAATAATTATCGCCTATCAGTGATAAATATTGTTCTCAAGTAAAATAAATATTCTAACTAATTAAAATAAATATTATATAGATTTTTTTTTTTACTAAAAATATATTCATTCATTCAAATTGAGAAATACATCGATCATTACAAATAATTACTCATTACTACGTAAAATAATTCGAAAATTATAATAATTATTTATTTTTAATATTTATTAATTTATTAACTATTATTAATGATTAGGAATATTAATTAATAATAAATAAGAAATATATCAAATTTTAAACATTATGATTTCAACTAACAATTTGTTGAAATACACGATTTTAAGTTAAAACAATAATCCTCGTAAACAAAACAAAAAAATGAAATAAAAGGCGAGTACCAACCATGATATGAAATAAAGTATTCTTAGATGAAAATTTTCCATTTTTAAAGGTTGAAAATTTATAGTGAGACTAAATTACAATAAAAATGGTAATAAATAGAAAATAAAATAGTGAGTAAGAAAAAAAATCAAAATAACAGTTTGAAATTAAAATAAATATAATTAAATGACATATTATAATACAATTCAACACAATTGGATCTCACTAATTAACTTTAATTATATTCTTAGTCACAAATCACAAAATTTTAATTAATTAAAGAATAAATTTACTAAATAGAAAATAAAATTGTAATTAAGAGAAAATCAAAATAATATAGTAACAAAAACTGAAATAAAATTTGCTCGAGACGCTTTTGAAACATTTCTTAAAATGGAAGGAAAAAACACAATCTTTGTCCATCAAAATTAAAGAAATACATTTAAAATGCTTTATCTTATCTCAAAGAAAGAAAAATATAAATCTTATCAGCAAGGTTTGTGAATGCATTTGATAGTGCCAAAGCTAAAGAAACATGTATAACCTGTATATGACCTACTCATTAGCTAATGCATTCAACTATGAAGAATAAGAAGCACCTCATTAGCTCTCTCAATGCAACCTGTTCATTAAAGATATGTATGAATTAGAGTTTTGGTTTGTATGAAGAAACATATAATTAAAACACATTTTAAAATAAAAAAGGTTGTTTAGTTAGGTTTGCATAGGAAAGAATGTGTATTTTATGTGAATTTAAATTGTTAAAATGTCAAAGAGCCTATTCACTTCAAGTTTAAATAAATACATTTAACCTGTTTTTAAAAAATTATTGGTGAACAACCTGTAAAAAGATAGAAAGGGTATTTGATCAAGTGTAAAGACACTGTTAGACATTAACAAAATTGTCTACTTCTAAATGATGGAGATGCTAATCTGCTTCAAAACTCCCATTAATAATTAATTTTATTTTCATATTATTGAAGTACCATTTGAGAAATGATTTTATATGCAATGAGTTTTAAATACTAAAATATCAAAAGTCTGATATGTACCTCCATGCTTTTGAGGTTCTTAAATAATTTGAAGGGCAAGACATGTCTCACCATCTCATTCTCGTTCATAAATTTCAACAATCCCTTTCTAAAACGCATAGATACAGATATAAAAACAAACACGAAAAAATATTAATCGAATTTTTAACATAGTGAACACCATGTACAAACCAAACGCAATAATTAAAAAAACATACAAAAATGAAGAAGATGGGGAAGAACACGCTAAAAAAAATAGAAAATCGGATCAATAGAATGTGAAAAAAAGTTGTACCTTTTGATCTTCTGGTAATCTCAATGAATGATGCTTACCAAATTGAAAAATCAGGATATGTAATAGAAGGAATAGATGAAATCAGTGTATCAAATATGAAGAGTTTGCAATGTATAAAAGAATCATTTTTTTCATCGGTAAAAGAAGAGACTGCATTGGTAATAGAAGATAGTAAAGGATTTGGTTAACTTATGACCTGAGTTTTCTTTTGAAAATGGTAAGCATTTCCCTTGAAAATAGTAAGCAACTTATGAACCGGTAGTAATTAACTTTAATATATTAAATGAGTATAGGGAATGATTAGGTTAAGTTAATTTTTATAGAATTAAAAAAAATAAAATATAACAAAAATTCTGGACATGCCACATCAACGATATTAAATATCAAATCAATATAAAGCAAGCAATGTGTAATTAGTCAATTATACCCTTATAATTAGATTAGTTTTAACTTTTAATCAGAAGGTTTATCATGTAATTATCAGGTACTTTCTTTTTTATATATTTATAATAGATAATAGATAATAGATTCAAATCTAAATTTGTCTCAGGCCACCAAATGCATTGGATTGGACCACCTTATAATTATACAATTGATTTGGAACGTGAATTATTTGTCTGAAATCTGAATCAATAGGCTCTAATAACATGATAAATTTTTATATTGAGCTTAATTAATTTTTACAAAAATAGATTTGGAATGTGACTTGTGTCACTCATTAAACTTTTATTTTTAAACTTTATCTTTAGTTTATGTAGTATACACTTACATTGCACATTTCATTATTACATTTCTTTGGACAAATAAATTGTCCAATAGAAAAATTATTTATCTTACAAATAAGAGAAACTATTTAATTTTTGAAACTAAGACTTGATACATTCAAAGGATGAAGAGCTTTGGAAATATGGTAACTATTAAGATCATAGTTTTGAGCCTGTAGTATTTGTGCAACAGTGAGTTGATAAGCTCTCTCTGTAGGATGAGCAACATCCCAGAAAAAATAAGTTGCAGTATTTGGACATTGGAACGTTAACAAGTTGCATTGAGCCCCCATTTCAAATGTTCCAGTTCCACAGCAACCATTCCACACATTTTGAAACCCTAAAAAATGAATATTTAAAATTAATTTACACAAATAAATATTAATAATAACTTACTACTAATAAAGAAAAATGTACCTGATGCGAAAGGATTCTGTATGATATTTAGCATAGGAGTATAGACATCGACGAACTTAAGATCGTAATCGGGAAGAGAGGCTTTAAGACTCGAAACTCCGGCCGATAACATGCCGTTATACCTTTGTGCTAATCCATTCTCATAATCTACACATAACCTTAATGGTCCTCCCAGTTGAGTTCTAGCTGCAGGCAAGCATCCCAATGGTATTGTACTCATAACCCACACATGTCGTGCTCCCAGTTGATATAAACTCTGTCGTAAATTCGAATCGATAACTATCATTTTGATATTAAATCATCTCAAAACTGAATTGGAAAAAAATGTACCTATACAAACCTTGAGGAAATTTTGGCCTGCTGTAACTAAAGTACTAGCATATACATTGAAATGCATAGTTCTTCGAATAGTGAAAGAATAAGCGATCGCAACATCATTGTTTCCTGCTGATATTATAAACAAAGCTTTGGATATGATTTCAGAAGCTTTTTTTGGTCCAACTGCAGCTTTCAACTTTGCTATGTATTGTTTGAAAAAGTTCAGTTGAGCTCCCATTGTCAAAACTCCTCCCTGCAATGCATAAAATATTCGTAAACCTTAAACCCTAAACTATAAATTATTAAAAAAATGTATATATATACCTGTGAGTTTGCTGTCAAATCATCAAACCCGGAACCTCCGGATGCAAAGCAAACCCCAGTAGGAAGATCTTTATCAGATAAAGCCGGGTTAAGGAATGCTGGTAATGTATCTTTCACTCCCAAAGAGGCAGCTATACATAAATTAATTGGTATACACAGTCGTTAGAGATATTTGATTTTTATAAAAAAAAATGTAAAGAAAACTTCAAATAAAATCACTGTCTAGACTTACTTATCAAATCCGATAGAACTCGACCGTTCCCGAATCTTCCGGTAGGTTGACCGCCATAGAAATCTCTTCCATAGGGAGGATTGTTGCATTTTGATAGAGTTGCAAGGTTGTTATTATTTCCTGTGTCAAAGATTGAGTCACCAAATGCAAACACTGCAGGATATGCTGGGTTTGCAGTTGCTGCAATTGCAATATTTGATACTCTGTGTTATGAACATAACTTTGGGGCTAAGAGAAATAGAGAAATACTACTAAAAAATACTAACAACTATAAAATTAATTTCTTCATTCATTTTCTTGGTTCTTCTTACATTCACCAACCATCTATTTATAACATAAGCATACCCTAATTCTATTATCTAGATCCTTCTAAAGGATCATGACTCACCACTATTAATTCTAATGGGCTTATATAACTTGGGCTTGACTCATTACATTCCACCAATCTTGGAAAAACACCTTGTCCTCAAGGTGTAATCAAAACCATAAAAAATGCAAACAAGCCTTCCATGTACTTAGAATTGAGAAACTTTGTTCACATATGAGAAACTAGAATCCATGTGACCAAAACGGCTATCACAGAGGAAAGAATACCCCAGAGAAGATTCTGTCAGGTAGATAGGGAAAGTGTAGACCATGTTATTTGAGGAAGCACCAATAAACCTCCAATTGTAATGACAGCATATAGTAAGCCAAGTGTCTTCCCTAGCATTGCTTCCTTTTCTATTTTCTTGGCAAAGTATGAAAGTAGTGAAAACTTTCTAAACAACTAATAAGCATTCTGAGCCATAGGATAGAAAATAGAGCAGTATTATTTTGATTCGAGACATTGGATTTCTCATATGACGTAAAATTTGTGGCATTTGCAGTACGAAGAATGAAACATTGGCTGCTCTAGAGAATTTGAATGTCAGTGATTCCCATTGTCGGTAGCTTTGATTTCTTCTTTCAAAGTGAGCCGATCTCAATTCAATGATCCCCCAATACAAGCTTTCAAGAGTGCAACAATTGGAAACAATATAACTAATGAGAAAGTAATCTACTTGGAAATAACAACTTTTAAGCAGAGTGGAAACTATGTCTAAGTCATGAAACCAAATTGTGTTTGAATAAAATGTGGACATGGCTGGCAGTGGCATTTTAACAAACAGGTGGTGTGCAGCTAAAATGACGTTACTCAATTTTCCTCTATCCCATGGAATCTTCAAAGGTAGAGGTGTACTCCGGAAGTCCCCTAAAGTCGACGTCGGAAGACGGCAACTAAGCCAAACATCACCGATTTCAAAGGAAAAACTAGCGGTGTGGTAGAATTTGAAGGAGCCATACCCGAAATCAAAGATTAACAAGGGAAATTTTGGTGGAAGTGATGATATTTCCTCCATGGCTACAGTGCAAGCAACCATGAGCAATCCACCTGGATCGATTATAAGAGGGCCTATATCAACGAGATCGAGAGAGCAAATAAAATTGTTACCAATAAATACGAAGACCTTAATCTGCATTTCCATCACTTCGGCCTGAGAGTCATGGTTGTCAAGTTCCCTTGCGCCGGTGAACCAACGTGGTAGAGAGATTGGTCGCGTAGTAACAACCCAAGGGTGTTTCACTAGTGGTGGCTGATAAGAGACTGTGTTTGGAGGTATCAATGGTGTTTTCGGCGGTGGTGACATAGATGAGACTACATTTGGAGATCGCAGGGGTGGCGGTGATTGATGTGAGACTGTGTTCTGAGGTTTTAAGGGCGGCGACGACACTGGAGGTTGATCAGAAATCATTCTCGGTGGTGGCTCAGGTGGTGATTCCTCTCCCACTGACTTTTTTTCTTCATCTTGTTTCATAATTAGAGTTGGTTGTTGTTTCATAATTAGAGTTGGTTGTTGCAGTTCTGTTTGGTAAAGATTTGTTGATTTTGTTAGGTCTTTCTCCACAGTTTCAGAATCGTAAATCTCAAGGTGGTGTTGGTGGTTAATAGATGATGAGTGGGTATGGTGGAAATGAGTGGTGGTGGAAGGACTATTTTTCGGCTGATGTTGAGGAAATGGTGTGTGTGAATACAACCATGGATCTGGTGTGAAGGGTGAAGTGAAACCCAGTGGTGAACAAGGTTGATGAATGAAAATTTCACGAGGTTGTGGTGTAGTTTGTTGTTGAGTATGAGGTGTGATGGGTGAATTGAAATTTGGTGGAGGAATAAGTGATCGAAGATGATGGAATTCAGTTTTGAGGTTGTTGATGCTTGCTGAAAAATTAAGTTGAAATGATTGTTGGCTTTGGATGAGTTGAGTGAGGGAGGCGGAGAGTTCTTCCATGGAAGGAGAAGGTGGAGTCATGGCTTTTCTCTCAATGAAAGCACCATTTGTTATGAACATAACTTTGGGGCTAAGAGAAATAGAGAAATACTACTAAAAAATACTAACAACTATAAAATTAATTTCTTCATTCATTTTCTTGGTTCTTCTTACATTCACCAACCATCTATTTATAACATAAGCATACCCTAATTCTATTATCTAGATCCTTCTAAAGGATCATGACTCACCACTATTAATTCTAATGGGCTTATATAACTTGGGCTTGACTCATTACACTCTGGCAAATAAAACCACAAAAATTGTGACCAATCTCATTGTCCTTACGTTCTCCATTTTATTAATACCTTATGATTTCTTGCAATATATATAGTATCATGTATCAACAACATGAAGGTATTTATAGATATCAGTTATGTTTCCTATGTGAAGTACACGTTAGAATGATTTGATTCTTATCCATCTATACTAAAAATGGAAAATTAGTTATATAATAATATTTTCCTTAATTAATTATTTTATTTGTGTAAGCAGTTAGTTAGTTAATAAATTTCCTGTCATCTATATTTAATGTTTAATAGAGAATATTTTTAATATGAGAGATGCTAACAGGTGATCTTGAATTGATGCATTTTTTAAATGATTAAAGTGATAAGTTTTTTATGTATTCCCTTATATTGTAAGATATCTCACCCCTTTGCTGATATTTCCCCTGCCATGGGAAATGGGCAGGTACTCAAGATTAGTCGTGGATGTTCGAGGTTTATTATGTGAAGTCTTTACGTTGCTTTATGGCAAGTCGAATTGGTGTCTATTGCTCTGGTACGTAGCACTCGGGGGGATTAGTCGTTATTGTTTAATTGTTGTATTCTATGTTGATATTTGTTTTAAGTTGAATTGAAAGATGTTTCTAAGTTCAAGTTGGAAGTTATGTTTCCGAATGCTATCTATCTTTATTAAATGCAATATAAGTATGTTTGTTTTGGTTAAGTCGAAATGTGACATCCCATCGTTTGATGAATAATTTTAAATGCACTTTGATTTTCGCTTATAATTGCGAGGTAGATTTAGGGTGTTATAATAGTGGTATCAGAGCAGGTCAGTCTGTCCGGCCAGTGTTGTCTATTGTTTTTTATTCCCGTGTACGCGACGAGTGTGCGAAACACTGTCGGTACTTGTTGTTCTTCTGATCAGTTGTCTGCAGGAGTTTTTGAAGCTAAGTGGGGGAGAAGCTATGCTTCTCGGATATGTTTCAGTTGTAGGTGTTAGTATATTGCTGCTAGCGACAGTGCAAGTGTCGAGGGAGTTTGTTGTTTCCCAAATCGAAGGTGACTTGAATTTAAGATTTTGGTTGCTGGTTAAGTTGGAAATCTCTTGAGGAAGAGGATGATCAAGAATTTTTGATGTTCACTTCTCGAAGAATGAGGAGATATGTAGCGGTTGTTGGTATGCGAGCATGGTGCAAGTTCCTGATGTGTCTGAAGGTAACTGTAAGTAATGAGAATAAATTCTAGAAGAGGGAATTTAGAACGTGCGATGTTCCAGTGCTACTGATGGACTGTGAAGTTGTTAGTTGAGCAACCTTACGTAAGATGTCGATGTTGGATCAGTGATTAAAGGAAGTATTGATGTTGACCTTGTTGTAATATTGTTGCAAGTGATTGAGGCAGTAGTAGAAGCTGTTGAAGCTGTGGAAACATTTTGAAGCGCGAGTAAGAATTGGAAATGCGAAGAGATGAGCATGATTTCGATAATAAGAAGGGTGAATAATGGTGTACATGAATTTTGTTTTGAGGTGTCGTCAGAGGTGTTTTAGTGAGTAGCTGCAAGACGTCGGCGTCAGCTTGTTCAGATGATTTTTAAATATTAGTGAATTATGGAATTATAGTGCTTCTGGTGATATGAGTGCAAGAGGGAAAAAAATATTATTAATTTTGGTAATGATGGTTTATGCTCCATTATGGTTGTCGGCTATCTATTGACAAATTGAGGACTTGATCACCCTTAATCTCTTGTTGATAGTAGACGAAATCGTGATTGGATGGCATAGACGTATCTTGCTAGCTTGATAGTGCGTAAAGGGATGAATGTTATGTCGTGAAGATAGTTGCTCTCTGGTTGGTGTGAATTAACGGAAAAGTATCCATGAGTAGTTGAGAGGTAATGAACAAGTCGGAGAAGTTGGTTTATAGGCGAGATAACGTCGCAAAGTGAAGGATTGAGAATGTCGAGTGAGCATCGATTTTGTGATAGATGTTTAAGGAAGTCTGAACTAGATTAAGACTTGTGAACCATGTAGTTGACGAAAAGATTTAACGTGGACGGTGACTTAAGATGGATTATCAGAGTTGCGCAGCGAATGTGTAAGGTGGCGCAGTTGCTATGCGTGTGCGTTTGTTAAATATCATTTTTAGTTTACTTGAAAGCTTTATATTATATAAGTATCCATTTTAAATTATAACAAAATAATGCAACAATACAACAACCAAACAAACAACAAATCAAAAATCATAACAGTGCAAAATAATCTAATAGCAAAAAACAACTAAACAATTTTATCTCCCCCACTTATAGCGGTCCTCAACATATATCTAACATCCAAGTTATTTTTAATTGGCCACAAACAATATTAAATATCATCATTATCATCTACTATTGATATTTATGGAACAAGTCTTTTTATTCTTCTCATCTTACTCTCGTCTCCATTCAACTCTTCCCTTAAGAAATGGTTCAGATGAGCCTTAAATTGCTCAAAATTTTAATATACTACAAAACCGATCTTCATATGAGGCTTGTTTCTCGAATAAATAAAGGAATACTTACGTCGAAACAAATGATCATACAATTTTGAGAAAAAAAAAAGGAACAAAGTGTTTTAAAATGGTTCACAAAACACCTTTATTTATATAAGATTTGTCATGTAGATTCGTCAATACAACTACATTGCACATTTCATTATTACATTTATTTGGACAAATAAATTGTCCAATAGAATAATTATTTATCTTACAAATAAGAGAAACTATTTAATTTTTAAAACTAAGACTTGATACATTCAAAGGATGAAGAGCTTTGGAAATATGGTAACTATTAAGATCATAGTTTTGAGCTTGTAGTATTTGTGCAACAGTGAGTTGATAAGCTCTCTCTGTAGGATGAGCAACATCCCAGAAAAAATAAGTTGCAGTATTTGGACATTGGAACGTTAACAAGTTGCATTGAGCTCCCATTTCAAATGTTCCAGTTCCACAGCAACCATTCCACACATTTTGAAACCCTAAAAAATTAATATTTAAAATTAATTTACACAAATAAATATTAATAATAACTTACTACTAATAAAGAAAAATGTACCTGATGCGAAAGGATTCTGTATGATATTTAGCATAGGAGTATAGACATCGACGAACTTCAGATCATAATCGGGAAGAGAGGCTTTAAGACTCGAAACTCCGGCCGATAACATGCCGTTATATATTTGTGCTAATCCATTCTCATAATCTACACATAACCTTAATGGTCCTCCCAGTTGAGTTCTAGCTGCAGGTAAGCATCCCAATGGTATTGTACTCATAACCCACACATGTCGTGCTCCAAGTTGATATAAACTCTGCCGTAAATTCGAATCGATAACTATCAGTTTGATATTAAATCATCTCAAAACTGAATTGGAAAAAAATGTTCGTATACAAACCTTGAGGAAATTTTGGCCTGCTGTAACTAAAGTACTGGCATATACATTGAAAAGCATAGTTCTTCTAATAGTGAAAGAATAAGCGAATGCAACGTCATTGTTTCCTGCTGATATTATAAACAAAGCTTTGGATATGATTTCAGAAGCTTTTTCGGGTCCAACTGATGCTTTCAACTTTGTTATGTATTGTTCGAAAAAGTTCAGTTGAGCACCCATTGTCAAAACTCCTCCCTGCATTGCACAAAATCTTGTTACTATAAACCCTAAATCATAAAAAAAATTTGTATATAATATACCTGCGAGTTTGCGGTCAAATCATCGAACCCTGAACCTCCTGATGCAAAGCAAACACCAGTAGGAAGATCTTTATCGGATAAAGCCGGGTTAAGGAATGCTGGTAATGTATCTTTCACTCCCAAAGACGCAGCTATACATAAATTAATTGGTATACAGTCATTAGAGATATTTGATTTTTATAAAAAAAAAATGTAAAGAAAACTTCAAATAAGATCACTGTCTAGACTTACTTATCAAATCTGACAGAACTCGGCCGTTCCCGAATCTTCCGGTTGGCTGTCTGCCATAGAAATCTCTTCCATAGGGAGGATTGTTGCATTTTGATAGAGTTGCAAGGTTGTTATTATTTCCTGTATCAAAGATTGAGTCACCAAATGCAAACACTGCAGGATAGGCTGGGTTTGCAGCAATTGCAATATTTGATACTCTGGCAAATAAAACCACAAAAATTGTGACCAATCTCATTGTCATTATGTTCTCCATTTTATTGATACCTTATGATTTCTTGCAATATATATATTTTTTTGATAAGCAATAGAATATATTTCTTGCAATATATATAATATAAGTATCAACAACATGAAGGTATTTATAGATACCAGTTATGTTTCCTACGTGAAGTGATTTGATTCTTATTCATTTATACTAAAAATGGAAAATCAGTTATACTTTTCTTCAATAACAAATTCCATATGATATTTTCCTTAATTAATTATTTTATTTGGGTAAGTAGTTAGTTAGTTAATAAATTCCCTGTGATATTTTCCATCTATATTTAATGTTTAATAGAAAATATTTTTAATATTTATGGTAATTAATATTTCTTAATGATTATTTAATGATTTTTCGATTCAATTAATGATTATTGTTTAAACCCTCTAGCTCTATCTTTATATTTCATTTTAGTTTTAAATATCAGTAAAATATATTTTGTTAAACTAACCAGAAAAAAATAGTATTCTAGAAATTATAAAAAAATTGTTTCATTCAACCATCTCAATTGGTAGCTAAAGAAACATTCAATTGTAAAGAGCATTTTCAAACCTGCAATATTTTACTTACATTTTACTTAAAAAAAATTGAGATTCCCCATTAATGTAAAGATTCTATATATTTGACTTCTTGGCAGTTTAACTGGATTTTATTTTTATTTTAGATTTAATTTTAAAATCTACGTGAATTTATTTTTAAAATTTTAAAATTTATTTGTTTATTATTTAATATATTATTTATATATTTAATTTTGAAATTTATTTTATTTATATTATAATTATTTAAAATATTATTTATGCGGGAAATGCTAACCAGCGTCTTTGGGGCACTTTTTAAATAATTAAAGTGGTAAGTTTTTTTTAAAATGTGTGTATTCAATGCATTGGAAATTGAAATATTAATATTTATAAAAAAATATTTTCTTTATTTAATATGTTTAAAGAGTTTCATGAGGGCACCGGTTAACAATACCCTATTTATATATTTAAATTCTGAACTCAGATTATTTATATTTAAAATTTGAAATTCTATTTTATTTATATTATAATTTCCTAATTATTTAATATATTATTAACCCTTGTAATTAAGAATTATATTGAAGAATAATTATTTAATATATAAAATAATTTAGAAAAAATCAACTAAAATATTTTCGAAAATCAACTATAATTTCTTTATTGTTTTTCTTGCTAGATTAATTTGTCCATTTTTCCATTGGTTTTTACGTCATCTTCAATTATTAATCATTATTAGCATAGTGTGTATATAGCTGCATGATGGTACATTAATACACTTAGTGTATAGTTAGTTCAATACAAGTACCCTTAGTTTATACACTATATATATGAACTCAATGTAACAGTTACAGTTAATCTTCAATAATGAAAAGTTATTTTCTCTTTATGCTTTCTTCTTGTGATATCAACATGGTATCAGAGCTCATCGCTTGAGCTCTGGTGACCAATCCCTTCTCTTGCTCGTTCATCCTCTTCGGTTGCACAAGCTTCTTCGGTTGCACAAGCTTCTTCTCCCTCGCTTGTTCATCTTCTCCGATTGCACAAGCCTCTTCTTCTCCTCTTTCTCCGATTGATCAAGATTCGTCATTCTTTGTTCTTCAATCGTTTCCCTTCTCTTCGCCATGGATCACCAGAGCTATGCGGATTATGCAACAAACTCTTCTAATCCGTTCTACCTCCATCCGAACGAAAGTCCTGCGCTGATTCTTGTTGCTCCACCATTGGACAACAAGAACTACCACACCTGGTCCAGATCTATGCTTCTTGCATTGATTTCAAAGAATAAGGAAAAGTTCGTTGATGGTACGTTTCCGAAGCCGTTCGTCACAGATCCTCTGTACGCTCAGTGGATCCGATGCAACACTATGGTCCTCTCTTGGATTCAGCGATCCATCTCCGATTCGATTGCGAAATCAGTTTTGTGGATTGCAACGGCTTCTGGTGTTTGGAACAATTTACGGATTAGGTTTTCACAGAGCGACGTTTTCCGCATCTCCGATATCCAAGAAGAACTCTATCGCTTCCGCCAAGGTACTCTCGATGTCTCTGAATATTTCACTCAATTGAAGATGCTTTGGGATGAGCTTGAGAATTATCGCCCTCTCCCTTGTTGTACCTGTTCTTTTGCTTGTTCATGTGGTGCTGTTGATTCTGCCAAAACATACCGTGAACAAGATTATGCTATCAGGTTTTTGAAGGGATTGAATGAGCGATTTGCTCAATCCAAGTCCCAAATTATGATGATGACACCTTTGCCTCACATTGACAAGGTTTTCTCTCTTGTTATTCAACAAGAACGTGAGCTTAACTATGCCTCACCTTCCGATCCCCCTGAATCTACTATTTCTGCCCTCCATGTCAATGCTCATTCTAGCAAACAGCCTTCTGTTTCCAAGGGCAAGGGTAATAGAGTGTGCACTCACTGTGGACGAACGAATCACACTGTGGACACATGTTTTCAGAAACATGGTTATCCCCCTGGATTCAAACAGAGGAACAAAATTCAGACTCCTGCTCCTGCTCCTCCACAACCTCAAGCCAATATTGCCACTCATGGTTCTGTGCCTGCAGATACTGCTTCAGGATCCTCATTTGGCTTCACTCAGGAAGAATTTCAAAGCATTCGTGCCCTGCTTCAACACTCAAAATCCACTCCTACCATCAATTCCATTACCACGTCTCCCCTAGCCATGAATTCCAACACACCATCAGGTTTTGGTAAGACTTCTAATCTTTGGATTTTAGATACAGGAGCCACGGACCACATAACCTTTGATATTTCAAATTTCTCTTCCTATCATACCATTGTGCCTATATCTGTCTCTTTGCCTAATGGTTCCAATATAACAGCTAACATCTCTGGCACTGTGAACATCACTTCCACTCTCACTCTCTTTAATGTTCTCTATATTCCCACTTTTCATGTTAATCTGATTTCTGTTACCAAACTAACTGATAACATGAATTGTTCTCTGAATTTTTCTTCCAATTCCTGTCAAATCTTGCAGAACCATTCGAGGAAAACGATTGGTACAGCTAAGCTGCATAGAGGCCTCTATCTCATAGACACTCATACTTCTTCTTCTCATTGTAATTCTGCTATTTCTAATTCTTTTGAAACTTGGCACTATAGATTAGGCCATGCTTCTGATTCTTGTATGCTTACTCTAGCTAAGAATTTTCCTATTATACCTTCTAATAAAGATAATATGTTACCTTGTGATTCCTGTCATTTAGCAAAACAGAAAAAGCTTCCTTTTCCTACTAGTACTTCATCTACTATTGCTCCTTTTGATATTCTCCATGCTGACCTATGGGGGCCCTTTGCCTCTGAATCTATTCAAGGTCACAAATACTTTCTTACATTGGTAGATGATTTTTCTAGATTCACATGGATCATTTTTTTAAAATCTAAAACTGAAGTCAGGCAGAGTATTATTCACTTTGTTGCTTCTTTAGAAAATCAATTCCAAACATCTTTGAAGTGTTTTAGATCTGACAATGGTTCAGAATTTCTTACCCTGAGCCAATTTTTTCTTTCCAAAGGCATTTCCCACCAGAAATCCTGTGTTGAAACACCCCAACAGAATGGGGTGGTAGAGAGAAAGCATCAGCACATTCTTAATGTAGCTAGAGCTCTTGCTTTCCACTCTAACATGCCTACCTCTCTATGGAATTTCAGCATTAAACATGCTGTGCATTTGATTAACAGAATCCCTAGCCCTCTCCTTAAAAACAAATGCCCTTATGAACTTCTTTTTCACACTTTTCCTGTTCTGATCCATCTCAAGGTTTTTGGATGCCTTTCCTTTGCCTCTACTCTTCAGGCTCACAGAACCAAATTCCAGCCTAGAGCAAGAAAGGCAGTCTTCCTTGGCTTCAAAGATGGTATAAAAGGGTATCTCTTGTATGATTTGTCCTCTCATGAACTCTTTGTTTCAAGAAATGTAGTTTTCTATGAAAGTGTTTTTCCTTTCAAATCTGTCCCTGTCCAAACTTCTCTGCAGGATACCTCTACTACCACATTGGATAATACACTGGATAATAACACTGTCCTTGAGGTTGAACCTGTCCTTCTGCCAGTCAGTCCCTCTCTTCCCTCAACTATCCCTGTACCTGTCCATAATACCCCTAATTCTGACCCTGTGGTCCCTACCAACCCTGTTCAAAGTCCTCAAGTCATAGACTTTGACCCTAATACTACATCTGAACCTGTCATGACAGATGCTATCCCTATTACTGCCAGCTCTCTTCCTAATCTTTCCCCACCTCCCTTAATTCAGCCTACCAGAAGATCCTCTAGGACCAAACACCCCCCTAGCTACTTGCAAGACTTCCATTGCAATCTCTTATCCACTAGTCCTCAGCAGTGTCCCAATGTCCCTTACCCTATTTCAAACTTCTTATCATATCAAAACTGCTCCAATGCCTACAAACATTTTTGCTGCACCATATCCTCTATCCCTGAACCCAAAACCTTTACCCAGGCCTCTAAGCATGAGTGTTGGAGACAGGCCATGAATGCTGAGATTTCTGCCCTTGAGTCTAACCAAACTTGGACTCTTGTAGATCTTCCTGCAGGTAAAGTACCAGTTGGATGCAAGTGGGTCTATAAAGTGAAGTACAATGCTGATGGAACCATAGAAAGATATAAAGCAAGACTTGTTGCTAAGGGCTACACTCAACTTGAGGGAGTGGACTACTTTGATACTTTCTCTTCTGTTGCAAAGATCACAACTGTCAGGGTCCTCTTAGCAATTGCTGCCATCAAGCATTGGCATTTGGAGCAGCTTGATGTCAACAATGCTTTTCTTCATGGTGATCTCAATGAGGAAGTGTATATGCAACTCCCACCAGGTTATGGCTGTTCTACCTCTTCTAAAGTCTGCAAACTCACAAAATCTTTATATGGTTTGAAACAGGCTAGCAGGCAATGGCAAGCAAAATTATCCACTGCACTTTTAGCCTTGGGGTATTCTCAGTCTGAAGCTGATCACTCTCTTTATACCAAGTGCACAGCTTCACATTTCACTGCCCTTTTAGTCTATGTTGATGACATAGTTCTTACAGGTGATTCCCTCACTGAGATCAAGTTGGTCAAATCATTCTTGGATCAGAAATTCAAAATCAAAGACCTAGGCCAACTCAGATTTTTCCTTGGTCTAGAGATAGCTCGATCTTCTTCAGGCATTTTTTTGAACCAAAGGAAATATGTGCTAGAACTACTTGAGGACACGGGCTTTCTTGGTTCTAAACCTGCCACAACTCCTATTGATCCTACTTTGAAGTTATCCTCCACCAATGGTACTCCCTTGGATGATCCTTCCTCTTATAGGAAATTAATTGGCAGACTCCTCTACCTTACAAATACACGTCCTGACATTTCCTATGCGGTTCAACATCTCAGCCAGTTTGTTGCTAACCCGTTTGTTTCTCATTTCAAAGCAGCTACTCGCATCTTACGTTATCTGAAGACATTTCCTGCCCAGGGTATCTTCTTCTCTAGTTCCAGTGCTCTTAAACTTCATGGATTTGCCGATTCGGACTGGGCCCGTTGTCCTGACTCCAGAAAATCTGTCACTGGTTTTTGTGTTCTCCTTGGTGACTCCTTACTTTCATGGCGCTCCAAGAAGCAGAACACCGTTTCTCGTTCCTCCACTGAGGCAGAGTATCGGGCACTTGCTTCTCTAACATGCGAGATTCAATGGTTGCGTTTTCTGTTTGATGATTTTCGCATCCCTTTCTCTGAGCCAGCTTCCATTTACTGTGATAGCAAGTCTGCTATCTATTTGGCCCATAACCCTACCTTTCATGAGCGTAGTAAGCATATCGAGATAGATTGCCACGTTATTCGGGAGAAATTGGCATCTAATCTCATTCACTTGCTACCTGTGCCTTCTCACTGTCAACTGGCCGATGTTCTTACTAAACCTTTGCACTCACCATTATTTTCTTCTCTTCTGTCCAAGTTAGGATTGTGCAATATCCACATTCCAACTTGTGGGGAGGTATTAGCATAGTGTGTATATAGCTGCATGATGGTACATTAATACACTTAGTGTATAGTTAGTTCAATACAAGTACCCTTAGTTTATACACTATATATATGAACTCAATGTAACAGTTACAGTTAATCTTCAATAATGAAAAGTTATTTTCTCTTTATGCTTTCTTCTTGTGATATCAACAATCATCACTAACTAGATATTGTATAATATAATTTTAGTTGATTTTCTCACTAACTAGTTGATTTTTCTTATAGGTAAAATGTAAGATTTTATGGTCTCCTGGTCAACCAAGGGGCCAAATATAAGAAACCTTCACATTACGACGGAGGAATGAATTTTTTTTTTAATAAGGGTAAATCGAATGTCGCTCACATTACAAGGGGTCTTATATATTTAATTCTATTTTAAATAATAAAATTTAAGTCGTCAAACTATTTTTTCATAGTAAAAATTATTAATAAATATGGGCGAAAAAACTCTGCAGAATACAAATAGAAACACCAAGGCATACGGAGTGCTAACACAAACAAAGTAACTATAAACAATGGTATATGATGATGGTGACCTGACTAGAAAAACATCTTATGTCTCACTAATAAAAAGCAACTCAAGATTAAAGTGCTTATATGATCGATGTATTTGGCAAAAGTCTCAGAAGCCTCCGAATAATGAAAGAGAGAAAGTGAGCTCACCAGGTCGTGTATGTTTGAGTGACCAGGTTTTTGTAAAGTAACGAAGTAAATTTTAAGTAGCGTTAAATAAGTTTTTGGTCCCTATAAATATTGCAGTTTTCATTTTTAGTCCTTCCTGCCATTAGGCAACGGTTTTTACAAAAACAAAAAGTTGCCAAAACCAGCTAAAATCGTTGCTAAAACCCCAGGAGGGACTAAACATGAAACTTCAATATTTATAGGGACCAAAAACTAATTTAACCCTTTTAAGTACTAATGCAACTCACATACACACAAAATCTTAAAAGGGTTAAGCCAACTAAGAAGCTTTGGACAATTTTTCAAGATAAAAACGTTTGAAAAAGATTTTGTGTGTAATTGAAAAATAATTAATCAATTCGGAACCTAAGCCAATTAATTAGAAGCTTTGACTAAGAAGCTGTCCATTTTTTTTCCCAAAACTTTATCTAAACCAACTAACCAATTCGGAACCTAAGCCAATTAATTAGAAACACTTTTCTGAGACAACCAATTGATTGAAGCATTAAGCCAATCAATTGGAGAATGGCCAAAAGTTTAACAAAATGATTAGGACAACACCTAATGACTTGCAACGATTCTATATCTAATATTTTATATAATGTGTAGGGTGATCGATTAAAAATAACTCAAAGAATTATGCCAATTGATTGGCTCGTCAATTCCACCCATAGATCATTTCCATTTTTGGTTTCTCCATCTCCTATACGTCATTCCACACCACTTTCCAAAGCTTTGCATTTTCCTTGGAATATATCTCTCTATTTTCTCTTTCTCTCTCCCCATCTTTAGAAATATGATCAAAGGTTTTGCGTGAGACAAATAGTACATGGTACAAATCAGATATTCCTTCCACTACGCATGTTTTATAGTACAAAGATTGTACTATGGTACAATGTTGTCTACCACTCCCTGCTGACCGTTATGAAGATTACAACTAAGAAATGTGCAATTCCATCTTCACCCTCCAACATATCTTTTGATGTCTATATAATGAAGACTTAGAAGAGTTCAAAAAAATAAACTGCTTAACGAAATTTTGAATATGCTAAAACTCTTTTCATATGAAAAGATGTAAAAGCAATGAACTTTTGTTTAGTAACTTGCTCAAACATTGTTGTGTTGTCGTTGTATTTCATTTGTGTAATCTAATTTTTGTTAAGAAGCATCTTGTAAACACACACTCTTTGTATTTCAACTTATAAGTTGGTTGTATTCATTGAGATACTAGGGTATAGGGATGTCAATGGGGCAGAGAATATTCGGAGGATGCTTCCCCGCTCCACGCCTAGCCCCCAAATTTATTCAGCATCCCCATCCCTAATCTCCACAATGGGGGAATATTTTCCCCCATCTCCATCCCCACAAATCTCCACGGAGATCCATGGAGATCAAATTTTAAAAAAGTTTCTATATTTTTCGATCAAAACTATGACACTAGTGTTTCGTTTTTTTCCTTTTTAAAAAAAACAACATATATCTTGCATCTTTCTTTTAAAAAAATACATCTTGCATCAATAACAAAAACAAAAAAAACAAAAACACTTATTGTTGCTAATGTTTTTTTTTTTGTAAAAAAAAGGTATTAATAGAACTTGTTGCTACCATGCTTCCGCTAATTTACTACCACGATATTATTGTCGTCTAGCGCAAGTGGGTGATTACGAGTGAGCGTGGCAAATCTATCACTACTAATTTATTAATTTAATGAAAAAAAACATGTGCTAATGAAAGTAAAATGAATTTTAAGAGTAATTATCATAAGCACAATGAACAAATGAGAGTGGTTGTTGTGATGATGATGAGAACAAAGGAGACGATGAATGGAGGAGAGAAAGATAATTGAGAAAAGAAAAGGAGGATACGGTGTGTATATATTATGTATTGGATGCACTTTTATAATGTCAGGTACTTAGATAGTAAAACAATACATTATACAATCAAACATAAAAATAAATGATCCTCTAATGATTCTTAATTTTCTAATATATTAATATTTTTTATGTAAAATTATATAATTATATATTATATAATATATAGAATACAAAAGTTAAATAATATGTATGGAGTCAAGGAATTCACGGGGCGGAGGATACTTTTCCAATCCCCGCCCCAAAGTATCATTAGGGGAATTTTTCCCTCAATCCCCATCCCCGCGGGGGAAGGAATCCCCCTAACTTCGGTGCTCCGAATAGATAATTCCCACAGGGATCCCCATTAATGGATGCAAATTGACATCCCTACTAGGGTATAATAAGAATTTCTTAAGAAGACATTGATGGGTAGTCTTTATGGTTATTAATCAGGTTGATTAAAGTGGATTAGGTCCTTGTTGATAAAGAAAAATTACCTTGGCGGGTGGAGTGAAGTAGCTTCGTTAACAATGAACCAGGATAAAAATATTGTGTCCTTTATTTTTAGTCCTTGTTCTTCCTTGTTTGTCTTGGTTAAGAAAAAGCTTTAAATCTTGAAACCTAATTCAAACCCTCATTTCTTGTTTTTTCTTTACCTTAAAAAATGTATGACATCCTTTTGGTATATGAATTTTATATGGTTATGGTGGCTTTTAGTGTTTCTTAGGGATCTCTCATATATCTACTAGCTCTTTGTCTCTACTGAGTATTAATGATAGAGAGTGTTGGGATTTGGTTGCAGTTATTATAATTACATGCATATCAATGATCAATTGTGCTCATTTTGACCATTAGTCCATATTATCACATATTTTGTATCATTCTTATCCATGTCTGAAATAACATCATTATATCAATTGTATTTCTTATCATTGGTATACATTTCAATAGTATATTTGAAAACACTTTGCAACAAGTGAAGCATTTTCATCATCCTCTACTCTTTTTGAGAGAGCAAGTTCGATCGGATGAGGTGCTTAAAGATGGTGAGATAGTCTCCCCGCTAGGGTAGCACAATTTTTTAATGTATTAAAGGTAAAATACCTTTGTAATGAAAAAAATATGTGCACATATATCTGTTAGTGTTCTTTTACCTATATGAGATATGTTTGTATAATCTTGAGTGTGAAGCTTTGATTTTCGTGTGATCTTATGAGGTCTTTCCTCGAAGTTTATTGTATGTCTCTCGTGGCCAAGTGTCGGTTCCCATTCTCCCGCCCAAGTGAAAAATTGGTCTGAGGTCGACGTGTGGCCAACCACCCACTACGACCTCTAGAGTGGCAGGCTGACAAAGGGGGTGAACTTTTATTTCCTGTGTGGAATTAATTTTTGTAGTCATATGTGCATGATGTTTCCGACAGCACACGTGACTTTCTTTTTGTGTGTGCTTTGGACCGTGGGAAATTATTTGATGAAGTCGCACGCACGCGACGTTTGCGCAACACCAATAACTTTCTCTGCATCGAGGCCTTGATCTCTTTAGTTATACCCCAAACTCACCGTTACCTTTCTCAAACACAAATAAATGGTTATGATGAATTGACGTTGTAAAGCTTTTATCACCGAAGATGCATAACAATATAAAATACTTATTTATTTATTTATTTATTTTTTATAAAAAATACTCCCTCCGTTTTTTATTATAAGTCGTTGTGGAAAAATATTTTGTATTTTAATATAAGTTGTTTTACAATTCCAATGAATAATTAACGTTATTTTTCCTATTATATCCTCAAATATTTATTATTTTCTCTCATTTCAATTATATAAATTTATCTTCCACTTCCACATGTCATTAATGAAGGATAATTTTGTAAAAAACTTCATAATTTCTCATTTTCATACAACAATTATTATGTTTCTTAATCTGTGTTTAAAGTCTAAAACGACTTATAATAAAAAACGGAGGGAGTATTATCTAAAAAATTTAATTGATATGCGCTAACAATCAATTAATCATAATCGATAAATTTTTATAACTATTTGACTTCAACTTTAATGACATCTAAAATATTATTTATGAGTGATTGTAATGCATTGAAAATATAAATTTTTTTACACTAACAATATATCTATTAATCTCATATAGTAAACAAATAGTATCAAATAACTATGAGGGGTGTATCAAATGTCAAATAAAATAGTCTCAAATGATATCCTTGGACCTTTTGTTTCATGTTGGGCCTTTTGTCTTTCATTTCGGACTTAACCATTTTTAAGAGGAATAACATCACTTATCGCCACTAGTGTCAACAAATTAGGGTTTCCACTTCTCCGATCATTATCGGCGCCGGCGTTAGCACAACAACTCACAGTTACTATTACAATCTTCACCATGGCCACTCAAATGAGCAAGAAGAGAAAGGTTAGTCACACAATTTTCATTTTGATCCTATTACCCGCGGTGTTGCTTCAATTTCATCTGTTTTTGTTAAAGTTTGTGAATTTTTGTGTTGTAGTTTGTCGCCGATGGAGTTTTCTTTGCTGAATTGAATGAGGTTTTGACCCGTGAACTTGCTGAAGATGGTTACTCTGGTGTTGAGGTTAGGGTTACCCCAATGCGCACTGAGATCATTATCAGAGCTACTCGTACCCAAGCCGTTCTAGGTATGTGATTTCCTCAATTTTTGAAATTTCAATTACTTTGATGTAATTTGATTTGATACGACTTTTTTTTGGATTAAATGGGCCAATTGATTATGCAAATGAGTTTTGATTTGATAACAAATTTTTGAATCCTTGCAAATATATTGGTAAATATATTGGTATATGTAATAGGATGAATATTTGATTTTAGTCATTCAAAATGATTTAGCGACTAAAAGCAGAAAATAATATATTTGAGATTTCTGGGATATTTTGGGTGATATTTAGGTGAGAAAGGAAGGAGGATTAGAGAACTGACCTCAGTTGTTCAGAAGAGGTTCAAGTTTCCTGAGAACAGCGTTGAACTTTATGCTGAAAAGGTTAACAATAGGGGACTTTGTGCTATTGCTCAGGCTGAATCTCTACGCTACAAGCTCCTTGGTGGTCTTGCTGTGCGCAGGTATATTTGTACAATCATAGTAAAATAAATATTGTTCCACATCAAGAATTTGATTATGCTAAATATTGATGCTTAATCATGGGGAAATTTGTTATAGAACAGTCTATAAATGAATACCTTCTATATTGTCGTTAGTTAACAGATTCATCACTTGTTATTTTTGTCATTTCTTGTATTTCAGTATGCCACTTATCTCTCATAACCAAAGTTTGTTTCTTCTGGTTTTTATGAATTTGTATTTCTATCATTTGTTATTTTGGTAAATGTCTTTATGTTGATTTGGATTTAAAATATTATGGTTTTATTTAATTCATCAATTGATGTGAACTAGACTAGCATATAGATCTCATGTGGTGTCCTAACTCAGTGTCTTGTCTGCCACATACTTGTTATGTGAAAGGATAATGCTATGTTTAGCCATAATAGTATCTGATCTGTGTTCCATGTTAGATGTCTTCATTGGGTCTAAAATTACATTCCTCTGTTTATTGACATATTGTTCGGTAATCGTAATACATATCTACAAATTTCCACATTTTACATGGCTAGTGATTATCTGGGAGCTGCTAATTTCTTGAATACAATTTTGTGCTTGTGGTTACTGAACTATGTCCTGAACTATTTGTTGTAGGGCTTGCTATGGTGTTTTGAGATTTGTTATGGAAAGTGGTGCCAAGGGATGCGAGGTTTGTCTTGAAAAAGTGGCTTTCAACTCAATTATTATATTATTTGATTGTAATTGTTGCTTGATTTTATTTTATTAGGTCATTGTCAGCGGAAAGTTGAGGGCCCAAAGAGCTAAATCCATGAAGTTTAAGGATGGATACATGATTTCATCTGGGCAACCAGTCAAAGATTACATTGACTCTGCAGTTAGACACGTGCTTCTCAGACAGGTTTGCTTATGCTCTTACCTCAGAATTATTTCTCCCCAGAAGTTTTCAATTTGTTCCTACATTTGGTTTGTTTTGGAGTTGCTAACAATTCATTTCGTGTTGTCTTGTAGGGTGTTCTTGGCATCAAAGTAAAGATTATGCTTGATTGGGATCCTAAAGGGAAACAAGGTCCTAAAACCCCCCTCCCTGATATTGTCACTATCCACACTCCAAAGGAGGAGGAATACAACCCACCTCAGGAATACAACCAGCCTCCTCCCGCTGTTTTGGCCTCCACCGATATTGAGGTTCCCGTTGTTTGAGAGATGTTTTGACTTTGATCAACCATTTCAAAGGAGCTTGTAGTTTCTTTTCTCATTAAGAAAGTTGTGTTTAATCATTTTATTTTTATGAATAGTGGTTATGGTTCCTGTAATATAGAACTAATATGCTTTTCGTTGCAACACTTTTGTTTACATTAATCTATGTCGTTTAATATTCTTCACTTGTTCCTTTGTGCCATTTTGAAATAAAAATTCAAGAAGATCGATCTAAATGGGTCTCATTCTAGTGAAATCTATACAGAATTTAGAGGCAGGACTTCAACAAACTTTCAAACGGTTTGCATTCATTAATCAGAAGTAATTCCTGGGCTTAGACAAGGGATTTATAAAAACAATTGGTGGGTGAGGTCTTTTGCGTGATTGCTCATGAAACAGCTCTCCAAAACTTTGTAATTGATTAGGGGCTGCTCAATAATTTTTGTGAGGCAAATTACATGTGTTTCCAATGAGATTGATCTTGCTTATGTAGAATGAGATTGAGCATCTCAAGTAGAATGTCATTAATATTTAACCAAGAGGGCTTCTAAATATGAATCAAGCTCAATAGCTTTTAAATCAAACTTTTCTTTGTTTGGTGTCATATAAAGGGTTATAATATAAAAAATTGCTATTGCAATGTCCTTATTGTTTAAATGTGAGCAATGAGGAAGGAATTATGACAGTTAGGAACTAGAGTATGAAATCTTAACCTTAAGAAACATGTAGAAGCGTGTTTTAAAATCTTGAGTGATGAAAAGAACTAAATCATACTTCGAAGTTAGTAATTAAAAAATCGAAAAGTAGAAAGAACGTCAATAAAGGATGTTAGAGTCGTGGAGTTTAGCGATAGGCGGCTCGATGAAGCCAAAGAGTCTGACAATGGAGGTCCAACCATGTGCGACAAAGCTTTGATAATTAGGGGTGATAAACGGGAATGTTTGCTACGCAAAATCCTGTCAAAAAAAAGGGAAGGGCGGGGTAGGGCACATTTAGTAGATGGTGATGACCTAAAACTTTGGGCTACCCTTGAAAAAATAATAGCTGGGTCGGAGGACCCTGCACCCCTAAAGACTAAAAGTTACAAAATTTCATGTTAATTTTCGTAAAGTGGGGTTGACCTACAAAAGGGCGCATGTCTAAAACCTTGTCTCGTACCGCGGAAAAAATGCGGGTAAAATGAGAATGCCTGGTGGGTTGGGTCAGTTTTGCCACCCTACCGACAGTCGACGACGCTGTGGGTTATTTCGACGAGAAGGTCGGGTCCATCGAGGATCAGTTCAATTAAGTAGGTTGCATGTATTGTGATTTATTGTTTCAGTGCACAAATCGATTTGTTAATAATCACTCATGTTTTGGGTCTGCTAAGGATCCATTGGGTTTCAACATACATATATGAATATGTATATTTATCATTCTTGTCTTCAAAACCTTGAGAATTTCAGAGTTGAAGATAGAGAGAAGGATTATGAATCCTATTGGAAAATTTAGAGAGACAAAGGTAGAAATTCCTTGGAGTTCTTAGAATTTGGAAAATCTTTGGAGGTATCTAAAGGGATAGAGAAACAATTTTAATTTGTTAGTGTTGTTGAGACTATAAATTTGGTTGCCATTATTCTTTATCCCACACATCAAATTTCTTGATGTGTTTGAAGCTATCAACCAATACACCAGAATTGTTAGATCTCTCACAATAAGAGGAACCCACCGCGGGGGAAGATATATTTTGTTTACAAGTAGGCTTTATGGATTCTATATGGAAGATCGAGGAATTTTACAGAGACCATAAATTTCGATTGTGAAAATTGTATATGAAATTTTTTTAACTCAAATAAAAGTATTGAAGCATTTAAGTGTGAGACATCAATGTCTACACCTAACAAAAGCAGAGAAAACTAAGATGACAAATAAAATCAAGAGTGTCATTATCTTATGTCTTCGAGATAAAGTTGTAAGGAAAGTCGCCGAGTAGTAGATTATGACTTTGATGTGGGAAATATACGACCAAGTCTTTGGCTCATAGGCTGTGTTTGAAACAAAAACTCTACTCATTTTGAATGGTAATGAACAAATTCATAGTTGATTAATTGATTGAATTTTACAAGATCCTTGATGATCAGGAGAATATTGAGGTGAAGATCTATGATGGACACATGGCTCTACTCTTGTAAATCTCATTACTTAGATCTTGTTAGCACTTCAAAGATTATCTTCTTTATGGTAAAAAAAGTACTATTACTTTGGATGAAGTTTAGACGAATGTGAGATCGAAGCAATTTTCAAAGTAGAAAGATTTGAAAATTAAAGATAGTGGCGAAGATTTGAGTGTCTCAAGAGGAGAAAGTGAGTGTAGAGTAATGTTAAAATAAAAAAGGTTTGATGAGTAATGATTGAAATGCTTTACTTTTCATAAAATTGGTATATTCATTAGGGATTGTCCAAAGAGGATAGATAAGTAATAATGACTTTGTTCAGATTTGAGGAGGAAGTTACTGCATTTGGGAAAATAACAAACTTAGAGAAAAAGGAGGAACAAAATAACAACACAAGAGATTAACGTGGAAACTTCAAAATCAGAGAAAAAACCACAACCATTATCAATAGACAACTAGAGAATAACACTATATGAAAATAGTTACAAAACATAATATACCCTCAAATACCTCAGCCCCCAATACACCCACAACCTCAAAAACAAATATTTAACTACATCTCACAACACTCTAGTACAAGAGCACAAGAGAACAAAAAAAGTCAAATACAATCTTAAAGTGTTTTTGATTGGTGCATCTTGACAAAAATAAGCACTTCTTCAACATATATATTTTCAATCTTAAAGCCTTGGACTCTCTTTTTCTTCACAAAAATAAGCACTTCTTCAACATATATATTTTCAGCCAAACCCAACAATCTCCACCTTGATTGAAAATAATACGTAAGCTTTTATTGTCGTGACCGACACAAACTCCACCATAACGAGTACCAACATGTATATTTTCAACCATTTTCAACACCTGTTATAGATAGTAGTAAAGAAACGATTATAGAGACCTCTGGCTATCATTTGAATTGTGATAAAGTAAGGAGATAAATTGACCTATCACTAAGGCACAACTATATTGGCCTTGAGTGTTATGCTTTGAATGAGGTTGAAAAGTTACAAAAATTAGAAACAAGGACATTCAAGGACACATCCAAAAATAAGTGCAGTCAAATATGATTGAAGAATCATGCTTGCGGGTTTGTTAGATTACTTAAACAAGAAAAAGTGGTTAGAAGCAAGTGAATGCAAGTGGCAAAATTATGGTTCAAGCGTGACTTGAACTTGATAAAAGTTGTTGAATGATAATTCAAATCGAAGTGAACAACAAAGAGGTTGTTGGGTAAATTTCCATCACCATGTAGAAATATGCCTTAAAACCTTGAGTGATGAAGAGAAAGAACATATGTTTTAAGATTTCTAAAAATCAGAAAGCCGAAAAACAGTAAGAATGTTGACAAAATTCATCTTTTTATGAGCTGTTTTGTATTTCCTTGAGGCTAAAAATTTGGTTGCCTTTGTTTCACGTTAAAGTTTTTTTTTTTAGAATTTTCACAATAAAACTATTTGAATCTAATGTGAAAACTGGCAAGCAACTTCCTTAATCTAAACAATATGGAATTATTCATCTTTCAAAGTAGTGATTCAATAAAGTGTAGATTCTCTTAGTTGATGATACCAATATAATTGCTCTTTTTTTTTTTTGGTACCAATTGTTTTTTAAACTTAATTATGAACACTATCAATTTTACTAATCAATTGTTAATTAATAATAAACTTTTCATTAGAAAACTGTTTTCGTAAACTTTTGTATCGGGTTTGAGCACCCCTAGTGCTCCTTTGAATGAAATTCCTTTGCCTATTCAAAAATAATAATAATAAACTTTTCATAAAGAACAATCATAGACTGTGTCCTATTATATGAATACATGAATTCCCTAAGTACTAATACTTAAGACACTCAATCATCTTAATCCCAAAAAAACAATAAAGCAAACAAGAAATTTCATTCTTTGACTGCAAAATCCAACAAACTTGACATACTCATCAAGATACAAATTTAGATGGAACAATATAAAAATAAACCAACTTGGCAGACAAACTTAATTAATGTAACTTATATCAATCTGCTCAAATATTTTTGAAGAACTCCATCTACTAGGTTTCTATATGCTCTTTCAGTAGGATGATAGCTATCCCAAAACACATATTCAGAAGCATTAGAACAAGTAGTGTCAAACGGATTGCATAACACTGCAACCTCTAATTTCCCTGTGCCACAACAACCTCTATCCACAACTTTGAACCCTACAATTCAATAAGCAAATAAAAACTTTGTTAATTAAGGGTTGCATAATCACTTTTTTTTATATTACTTTGAGATAAATTAGCATTACCATATTTTTGATAGTTGAGAATGATATCAAGTAGAGGGGTGTAAACATCAATGTAAACTATCCTGCTATTGGGTGAGCTGTGACTTAGAGAATCAAGCTCCTTTGAGAGTTTGATGTTGAATAACTTTGCTGCATCATTATATTTTTCTGCACATTCTCTTACTATCCCTCCAGCAAGAGTTCTTTGTGATGGCACACATCCAATTGGGGGTGCACCTAGTACAGCAATTCTTCTAGCTCCAAGATTATATATTTCCTACTCAAGAGGAAAAAATATCATATAGTAAGCCATAATTTTTTATTACTAGGAACCAGGTATCCTCGGGAGATCCAGTTGCAAAGACTAATTCTTCAAACCGAGTAAAATGATAAGAAACAATAAAACTAATGCACAATAACGCAAGTGATAAATCTCTTAAACTACAGTCGTTTAAGAGATTTCTCACTGGTGCATTATGAGAGTTCTGAATTTGAACCTAACCCTAGATATTTTTTTTCTTTATAAATTTAAAATATATATACTACCTTTACAAAATTAGTGGCTGAGGTGGACATAAGATCAGCGTAAGCAGGAACATCATATTGTAATCTTGCGTGGGCAATAAAATATGTGTTGGCAATGTCATCACTACCTCCCACCAAAACAAAAAGACTATTGGATAAGATGAAGTTTGTTCTTTCTTCTCCAACCATGCCTTTCAGCTTTCCTATGTATTCTTTGAACATGTCTAGTTGAGACGATAACGGTATCACCGACTGATATTACAAAATAATCATTAGTATCACTTTAATTAATAATAATATATTTTAAATTAAATATATATGTTTATATATTTACCGCAATTTGTGGTGTTAATGGATCGTATCCTGATGCTCCGGAGGCGAACCCTACGCCCGTAAGAAGATCAGATGGTTTGAGATTTGGATCCAAATATGCTGGTACATACCCTTTGATACCCAATTCTTCAGCTGCAAGTAAATTCAATGGAGATAAGAATCTGACCTATTGTTGGCATTTGGATCATATAGGAAAAAAAATACTTTGGTATCTTTGCATGATAATTTGTTTTATGCATGGTAATTTTATTGATCACTGCAAATATAGGCACCTATATTTTAACTTGCATAGTAACATTTCTAAAGTATTTTGTTTTGTTACTATCATCCTCCTTCCTCTTCTCCCTATCTTTTTTCACATTACCACCATTCTTCTATACCCCACCTTCTATAAATGTGACAATTTTTTTTTATTATAAATTTTGAGATTGAATTGTTTGACTCTTTTAAATTCATAAATTAATTATGCATAATGAGAATTTTTTATCAGTAGACAAAATGAAAAATAACTATTAGAAATGCATACACAAATGTGAGATTCTGTGTTTAAATTTGGATAATGATATTAAATATAAAGATATCAACTTTTTCAATTGAAAAAGATTTAAGTGTAAATATATAAACAAATGTATTATTGTCATATCATTTTAAATTATTATTTTATTTGAACTTATTTATATATAACATTGAATAAAATACAACATATTTGTTATTTATTTGCAATTTCACAACTATTTAAGGTTGATATTAATAAAATCAAACGCAAACAAATCTAGACATAAATTTTTAAACAAAAAAAAAAACAATAGTAGTTTACAATTTTGAAATAAAAAATAGAAAACCAAACCATGTGGCTTTCATAGCTCAGTTGGTTAGAGCACCCGTTTAGTAAGCGGGAGGTCTTGAGTTCAACTCTCAATGAAAGCAAACTTTTATTAATATAGTGTTTTGAATTCAACTCTTAATTAAAATTTATTTATCTTTTTTTTTAATGATAAATAGAATTATATTATTTTATTAATTTTAATTTTTTACTTTATCTTTTTTTAATGATAAATAGAATTATATTATTTTATTAATTTTAATTTTTTACTTCAACTCTAAATAACTTTTCTATCACTAAACAAGAGAATTATATATATATAAATAAACAAACAACAAACATAAATTAATTGTTTAAAATATAATTAATATTTTATTTTAATTTAACAAGAACACATGAAGAAAGATACACAATTTTATGTCAAAATAGAACATATAATATAATATATGATGTTATTATCTTAGAACATATAATATAATATATGATGTTATTATCTAAAAGGTTATACATGTTTTAGAAATTAATTTTCACACCCTCATAATAATAAATCAAGAAATAGGTCTTTCATTTGTATTTTACATACAAAAAAAAGAATAAAGAAAGAAAGGGAGCACTTGTATATTTTACAAACAATTTAACTATCACTTTAAATAGAATAGATATATAAGTCATATTTTGGTGGATCCCACAAAAAAACGAATCTCAAATAATAAATAGATAATATTTGGGTAGGCTGAATATCTCTTATACTTTCTCCAAATTGTTATTGGTTCTCATAAATCAGACTCCTAACTTTCAATAAATGATTTAGTAGCCAAAAAGATCTAGAAGAAAAACACAAAAGATTGATAATTTATTGTACATTAAATCTCTCCAATATTTTTGCCTCACTTCAAAAATTACTACATTCAGACCCTATCAAAATGGCTAACTGTCATTTTTCACACCCAAAATATCATAGTGCAAATCAAGACAAAAAAACACAAGTTTCTAAATTTGAACATATAACTCAACAAATGTTTTGCTTTCATGGTTAGAAATGAGAGAAAATAGAAAAGAAAATGTTATCATAAATAAATAAAATACCATGAAACTATGACTTCTCTTCCACATTAACATCAAGAGAAGGAGAGAGAGTCTCTCAACTATTTAGAGAGAGAGAGAGAGAGAGAGAGAGAGAGAGAGAGAGAGAGAGAGAGAGAGAGAGAGAGAGAGAGAGAGAGAGAGAGAGAGAGAGAGAGAGAGAGAGAGAGAGAGAGAGAGAGAGAGAGAGAGAGAGAGAGAGAGAGAGAGATTACCTAGAATATCTGAAGGAATTTTTCCATTGCAAAATCTACCAGTTGGAACACCACCTTGAAAATCTTTACCATAAGGAGGAAAGTTACATTTGACCAAAGTTTTGAGGTGATTGTTGTTTCCTGAGTCAACGATTGAATCTCCAAATGCTATCACAGCTGGAACTGAAACATTTGGAGGAAGCTTTATCACAGCCTTTGCTTTGAAGCATAAAGCAAATAATACAAAGAAATGGATTAAGAATGAAGAAGTCATTGGAGAACTTGTGAGTTGCATAAACACTTGTTTCCTCCTGTGAATGAAATAAATAAGGTTTAATATGTATCATAGGATAATGTATTTTACATGAATATATATACACACACAACAATTAGGATCATAACTAGTAACTTCATCTGCTTGAGGTCCTGTCCAATAAATGTGTTTTATTGCTCTTTTATCTTTAATATAAAAGACAAATGTCCTAATAAAATATTAATAAAAGGGTTAAATATGTTTTTAGTCCCTATAAATATGCGACCCTGCATTTTTAATCCCTATAAAATTTTCCTTTAATAAATAGTCCTTCTAAAATTTGTATGCATGCAATTTCAGTCCCTGCTATTTTCTAAAATTTTAAAAACTGTTTAATTACCCTTTAATTTTTAAATTTTTGAATTATTTTTTTTATATATGTTTAGAATACTATAAAATATTTATTTACCAAGTTTTAGAATTTTTTAAAACGAGAAAAATTAAATATGAATTTTTCAAATTTCAAAAAATAATGATAAAAGTAATGAAAATCTCAACTTAGAAATTAAATTTTGAGTTTCTTTTTTTTCTAGGAACTTTTTAAAACATTATGAACATGTCTGCAAAATAATCATTCTAAAATACACATTGGTTTGATAGTAGGGACTTAAACTAGGTGCATAATAATTTTATAAGGACCATTCATTGAAGGAAAATTTTATAGGGACTAAAAATGCAGGGTCGCATATTTATAGGGACTAAAAACGTATTTAGCCAATGAGATAACTCATGTGTTAGTTGAATTGGATGCGTGCAATTTTTTTATGTATAGATAAATTTTTGATAAATCAACAAAAATTTTAAAAATTCAATATAATTTTTTGTATGTTAATCTAACTCTAATAGCTATAAAGTAATAAACTTAGATATCATTATTCATTGTAAAGAGTAAAATTTTGATTATTAAGCTATTTGACAAAAATAACTCTATTTTTATTTTTATTAATTTAAATATTTGTTTAAGATTGGAGAAAGTATAAGCAAAATTGTTTAATTTTACAAAATAAGTAAAATTGTTTATAAAGACTAAAACTCATCAGTTAAATTTATTTGTGGGGTATAAAACAGTTCTCATACAGTTGTTTTTATTTATAAAAATATAATGTTATATGAAGTTGGATTTTAAAATTAACGTATGGTGAATAAAAAAGTTGTAAAAAAATAGTATAATTAAAGTTGTTGGTGGGGAAGGTGAGACTAAGGGATAGTCAAGTTGTCAAGAAATTACTTTGGGTGCATGTTATAGCGTTGAAGTATGTACTCCCAATGTTTTGGATATAGGCATAAATAATTTGAAATAATTAAATATTATAAATGAAACACATAATCTGAGTTAGATATTATTATTATTATTATTATTATTATTATTATTATTATTATTATTATTATTTTCCGTATGTGCGCATGGGTTTAGAATATATATATATATATATATATATATATATATATATATATATATATATATATATATATGAATGGTTAAGAAATGTATATAAAAATATATGTATTTAGGCTTAATTGTAATTTTAGTCCCCTTGTTATGATATTTTTTTAGTTTTGGTCCCCCTATTTTAAAATCCGGAATTTTAGTTCCTATATTTAGTTTTTTGAAAATTTGGTCCCCCTGCAAATTCGAAGACAATTTTAAATGAAACGACACTCCTTTTGATAATGTGTCAGTGCTAGTTCAACAGTGAAATGTTCAAAAAAAAAACTAATTTTATTTAAGATTTATGTTAAACATGTCATCGATGTGAGTTCCATTTCATTAAAAATTATTTTTGGATTTGCAAGGGGACCAAAATCCTCAAAAAAACTAAAATAAAGGGACTATAATTCAGGATTTTAAAATAGAAGGACCAACACTAAAAAAAATGATAATAAGGGGATTAAAATTGCAATTAAGCCATGTATTTATAAAAAGAAATGTTTTAAATGATGATTGTGCTATAATATCAATATAATGGCTTTAGTACTTGGTAGATAAAAAAAAATCGAAATTAACACATAATGGATATGCCCAATTAAATTATAACACCAAATGTTATTCGTGTTGAAATCTACATTGATATGGAGTAATATTGAATTTGACATGGATTATTTTAAAACCCAAATAATAGATTTTACATTGGTAAAACCCAAATATGATGAAATATGATGTATAAGATAAATATTTGAAAAACACAAAATGAAAGAAACTTTGATGAACTTTATCATTCATATTACTTTGTTCTGGTTTGGACCGAGCAGACTTAACACTTATCACTAACAAGCAGATCTAATTCTTGGGTTGAGGTTGAGTAGGCCCATTCGCGCTCCAGGCCCAATAACGCATACACTAACCGTTACAAGAGTCAAGTCCACGTGTCCACTAAAGAGCACGTGGTCAAATTCACTAGCGTAGGATTCAGGCAACTCCCTCCGAACCCTACGCTCTGTCCACCAAAAATGTGAGTCACTAGCTGACTCAACCCTACCACGTAGGATTCTGACAGTTTCCTAGCACGTGGACCTCCAATGGATTCAACCTAATTAGGAAACCTTGGCTTAGCACTGGGGGCTATAAATACTCTTTTTCATTAGAGGGTCAAGTATTCAGTATTCGTTCACCTCACCTTTTATGTACTTGCTCTTTGCTCTCAAACTTACTTTAGCATCGGAATACCTTGCAGGTACACTCCCCAGTTCGCAGAAGTCCAATACGTTGTAGGCCACGACGATACTTTTGATCAGGTAAGATCATTACTTAAAACATAATTAGAGAAACATAAACATTAACTTATATATATATATATATATATATATATATATATATATATATATATATATATATGAAAGCTATTGACAAAACCATAGAACAATTTATCTTAAAACAAACATTTAAACATCTAAATAACATAAAAAATATCCTACATTCCTTTCACCATTCCTCCTTTTTGATTTTTTCACCAGCTTAATGTACAACATCTATGAAACAGAACGGTAATGAAAAACCAAGACATCACCGACTTTATAGGTTTTGGATTTTCCATACTCATACCAGCCATTTCCAACATACATCTCGGCATGTGGTATGTTTCCTTTAAAAATATCATATTCATGGTACATTATTTTGTCAAGGTCCATCAAAGTTAGGACAGTTTGGTTACTCAGACCATAGCCAGTCATAACTCTGGTAGAAATGATGGAACGTATGGCTCCTATTAATACCCTTGTGGTAGGGGATATTTTAATCATGGTAGAGGGCGTGGAAGATAAGTCTACAACATATGTAATTGACTAACCTATCAACTCCACACCAAATATGATCCCTTATCTTCAAATTCTCCCTCTAATGATAATGGAAAGCCAGAATAATCAAGCCTCCATCAATGCACAAGCAACTACTCTTTCGGCTCATCAAGATGAATTCCATGTGCCTCAATGCCTTGAATATGAAGCTTGGTTTTTATACTTAGGTGTTTCCCTCACATTACTTATTGTATTTCTTATTTACAAATAAACACTTTTGTGAATGCCATATAAAATTATAGTTAGTAGTGGTTATAGATTGGTAGTCAAATCAGTTGGTTCTTCAAAGTTTAAATCCAAACTTATGTCAAATTCTATGTTGAATTTGAATAACTTATACTTCATGTTACTAGTATTACTAAAAATATAATTTATGTGGCTAAATTTTCCAAGGATAACAATGTATATTTGAAATTTCATTCTAAAAATGTTATGTCAAATCAAGTACATTTTACCTGATGCTCCTTGAAGGATTCCTTGATGACAATGAATTATACTACTTTAACAATCTAGCTTTAGAACCTTCAAGAAAGTTCATTTGCAACAATTCTCAAAATGCGTGTCATATTGTAAATAATGCTATTATCGTTTATAGTTCTGATAATGCAGGTTCAATTACCAATAATATGTCAATTTTTCATTCTAGACAAGGTCCTGCTAATCCTAAATCAATTATTCATAGTATTCTTAAACTTAGGTAATATACATTTGAGAAATAAAAGTTCTTTTGAGTTTTGTAATTTTCATTGTCTTGGAAAATCACATAGATTGCATGCACCGTTGTCTGAAACTAAGTATGTCTGTGCATTTAAGTTAATCCATAATCATTTGTGGGGACCGTCTCCTATTCCTTATAATAGTGGTTACTCCTATTACATTACTTCTTTAGATGCTTTCACCAAATACACTTGGATCTATCTACTCAAATGCTATACCCATTTTCAAGTTATTTTAAAACTATGTTGGAATTCAATTTAATGCTAATATTAAACTTCTTAAATTTTATAACGGGGAAAATTCACGCGTTTTACATAGTATCTCATTGAAGTTTGAATTATGCGTATGTTGACTCGCCCTCATACATCCTACCAAAATAGAACAGTTGAAAGGAAGCACAAGAATATAGTTGAAATAGGGCTTACTTTGCTTCCTCGCGCCAAATTTTATTTTGGACTATAGCTTCAAAAGTGATAAATATTTGATTAAAATGCTTCCTATCACTTTCTTGACTCAGTCCTCTTTACTATTTTATGCCTTTCACATGTTACCTGATTACAAGGTAATCAAAGTATTTATTGTGTATGCTTTCCACCTCTAAGACCTTACAATCAACATAAGACCTTACACACAAAGAGTTGAAATGTCATAACAATGAAGCTATAATATTTATTTCAAAGGATACAATGTTCAATGAAATTAAGTTTCCTTTTCCTGACTAGTATCCTTTATCACACAAAACCGATTTAGCTAATTCATCAAAAGACCAAAATAATCCTACTATACCTCTAATAGTATGTGGACCAATTTAGTATGCATGAAAAACTCAAACAACATCTCACATCAATATAAATTCTAGCATAATTCCTCAAAAGAAAATTACACAAACTAAGCCAATTGACCAAATTCAAGCCTTACCTGCTAAACAAACCTATGAATCATTAAACATTCTCTATGAGCCTCAATCTACCACAGGTACACCTACTCATGTCTCTAGTCCTACTTACACCATTAGTTCACCTTGTTCTATAAATAGACTGTCCATCCAATCACCTCAAGAAATTGACAACACATCTTCCTTTTCTTAATAAATCACATCAAGGTTTGCTGAGTCACAATCTCGCTTCTTTCATAGTCAAGTTTCCAACAATTATCTGTTAATCAATCAACACCACATGCTTAAAAGAGTTAAAAATGGTAACTCCTAACCAAATGGCTTCCTTGTTTATTCACTAATTGACACCAGAAAACAAACTTTGGCCCATCTTAAGTGGTTTGAAGCTATTAAAGCTGAGTACAGTTCAATTTTAAAGAATATCACTTGGACTCATATATACAACAACCACCAGGTTTGGTCAATCGTAATTCAACTCTTGTGTGGAAATTAAAGAAGGAAATATATGGCCTAAATCAAGCTCCATGAGCCTAGCACAAGAAGCTCTATCAAACTCTACTTCAATTTGTTTTCTCATCTAGCAAGTGTGATCATTCACTCTTTATATATTAGCATTAAGACATCACAATATATGTACTGATTTATGTTAAGGATATCATGTTATTTGACACTTTCTCTAAACTTGTTCCTGCTCTTATTATCATGCTTCATGATAAGTTTGCTTTGAAAAAGTTAGGAACACCAAAATACTTCCTTGGTATTAAGGTGTACTGTTAATCAAATGGTTTTATGCTTATCACACAAACAAAGTGCATTAAAGATCTTTTTTCCAAAACTAACATGGTTGATTCTAATGGTGTCAATACATCTATGTTTAGTCATTGCAAATTAAGCAACCATGATGCTACTATAATTGTGTTTACTTTGGTCCTAACCTAGTTTCTGGGAGCTCAAAGAAGCAACCATTTGTGACACAGTCAAGCAGTGAAGCAGTGTATCGAGCTATATCACATACTACCTTTGGATTGTTATGGTCCGAGTCTTTCCTATTTGAGTTGCATATAAAGTATCTTGCCCTAACTCTATTGTGTGACAATCTACATCCACTAATATTATCTAAAAAATTCTATACTCCATGATAGAACCAATCACATTGAACTCGATATCCACTTTGTTAGTGAAAAGGTTAATAGCTAACACACTCAAAATTTATTAATATCTTAATTCAACTCAGATGGCATATGCACTAAGAAATAGTATCTTAAAAACAATATAACTGTATTTGAAAAGTTAAATAGGATTGATTAAGTTAGTTAAAAAAAATTTAGTTAGAGAATAACTAACTTCATAACTTATATAAATAAGTATTGTCATTCTCCTGAAATATAATGAACTTATTCAATCCAATATAAGAAGATCTTACTTTAGTATTCTCTATGTCTAGTTCATTCAATACTTGTCAATAGTATTTTTTCGAGTTTGATAATAATATTATATATAATATTTTATATATATATATATATATATATATATATATATATATATATATATATATATATATATATATATATATATATATATCGGTACCTATTACCTTATCATATTCATCACAAAAAATATCTAATTACCTTACCCTTCATGTATCAGACATTAGGCATTGTAAAAAGATCGCTCTCGTCCCAAATCAAACGAAGATCAATCAATCTAATTGAGTGCGGATGCAAAGAAAACCTAATTTTTTATTATCGGGGGAGGATGCAAATACCCACTTCAGCTATGCCCTGACCTATTATATTTTTTTATTATCTTTATTTTTAATAATTTAGTCTTGTTAACGAGTGTCTTCAGGACTCGCTTTAAGCATACTAAATAAAGAAAATATTTTTTATAAATGTCAATATTTCAATTTTTAATACATTTTTAATGCATTGAATATACGTATTTTAAAAAAAAAAAAATTCATTTTAATCATTTAAAGAGTGCCTCAAAAACACTGATTACATTTCCTTCTATTGGAACACTTTTCATCACACTTTTCATCCCACCAACGCTCTTGCCATACAACTTACTTTTAGTCTCACGATGATCATCTGTGACTTATATTCTATATCAGCAAAAAAATGTGAGTTATATTAATTTTGATAAAAGTATAAAAGAATCATTGAAAGTAGTACCAAAAGAACAAAGGGCAAAATGAAATAATGTCAAAATTAGGTATACAGGGATGGTAAGCCTAAGCCACGAGACGAAATTAAATATAAACTTGAGAGTGTTGGAACAGTAAAATGTTAGGTGGCAATTGATATATGGCCATGAATGTGATTTAATTTGTACATTTTTTTCTTACACTGCCATACTCATTTAACTCATATCATATCTTTAGGATCAATCACTTTCAATTTGGTGTATGTTGGGATCAAGCCTTGGGTTTCCAACTTTTATTTATTGCTTCAATCTGGTACGCACACGTGTAATAAATAATAAAATATATTTTAACTAATAGTATGTTTTTTAGTTAAATAGTTTAATTCTTGGGAAGGCAAACGTGTTATAAATAATGAGTTTATTCCGTTCATCTACCTAATTGGCTAATTATCTACCCATCAAGTTTAATATTGTTTGGGCGAGATATATATTTTTATTATTAAAATATAATTATACAGTGAGATTAGAGTTATTTAAATGGACTATCTGACCCAACGGACCATAGGTATTTTAGAGTTCGGCCAAAAAGTTCCAGTGTAATATATATTTACTATCCGAGTCCGGCTTTAGATAGGCTTCAGGCTATCTGCTCTTAAATGATTTTTTTTATTTTAAAAAATTAAAATTAAAATTCCATAATAGTTATTATAAATAAAATTCAAAATTATATTATTTTAAACATAATGAATTTTTAAGTACTATATTATCTCTTATAAATACTATTACGTGTTTTTAAATACAGTATATGATTAAATTGAATAAAATAATACTTGAATATAAGAGAAAAACTAATATAATACAATGAAAGAATATTGATTATATTAATATATAATAGTTAAAAGAGAAATATTGAATAGAATAAAGATATAATTTACTAAGGTGAGAGAAATCAATGTACTATTTTGAGGAAGACAATATAAATATTAATATATATTTTTTAAATTTTATAATTATGCGGGTCTAATAGTCACAACACATATGGACTAGCCCTAACGGATAGCAGACTTTTTAAGACTGGGCTAAAAAAATCCTAAAATTATTGCTATAATTTTAAGGCCTAAGCCCTATAATTTTTTAGACCTGACTGATAAGCTTATATGAACTTATATGAACTTCCCATTTTGACAACTCTAAGTCACATGTTATTATAATCAATATAAACAAAAGTTGTAGAGTGAGGGTATTATGATTATCCATATATTTTGAAGATTATTAATTAAAATAAAAATAAAAATTTTATATTAATTTCAAACTCCTTTAATTTAATTTAATGATTCAAAATAATTTTTTTAAAATTTTAAATTTAACCTTTTTTTTTTAAATTGAAGAACAATTCGATTCAACTTATTTAGTTTACAAATTTATAAGACATTTTTATTTTAACGATTGAGATTTGGTGTCAAATAAAACTTTGACATTTTAGTGTCATTTTATCAAATAACATCAAGGTGTCAAATTTAGTAACATGACACCTCCGATAACTCTTCATCTCATGTTCGTATAATAAAATCCACAGTTAGATTGAAACTATTATCATATAGATCACGTCTGTAAAATTTCACATCAATAAAAAATTATTTGATATGTTAGAGAGAATTATCAAAATTAATGGTTTTCATGAAGTTTTGTAAGATGTTAATTTTTATGCATCATATTGACATGTCAGATGATTTACGATTGATGATGTTAAATTTTATAGACATGATCTATATGATAATAACTTTCAATCCAACGGTGGATTTTAGTATACGGACATGAAGTGAAAAACTATCGAAAAGGTGAGGATGTGAAGTAAGTTGTAATAATTTACTTTTGTAGTGTGTGTGTGTGTGTGTGTATATATATATATATATATATATATATATATATATATATATATATATATATATATATATATATATATATATATATATATAAGGAGGAATCAAATTACACCCGAAGAGTTATACCACAAGTGTGTGTATATATATATATATAAGGAGGAATCAAATTACACCCGAAGAGTTATACCACAAGTTACACTCGTTCATAACTTTATTTCGAATAAATATTTTTTTAAATCAATCGTTGGATTGAAACATATTATCATATAGATCATATCTATAAAGTTTGAAATTAATCTATAATAATTTAGTATGTCATTGAATTACATCAAAAATTACGTTATATGCAAGTTTATTTTGAGGTTAATCTTTGGATATCTTGATGATATAGTAAATCATTATAGATTAATTTCAAATTTTATAGGTATGATCTATATGATAGATGTTTCAATCCAACGATTAATTTTAAAAAATATTTATCTGATGTGAAGTTATTAAGCGAGTGTAACTATCCGGGAAAGAAAACATGTCCGTGTTATAAATATGAGTTTATTTCATTGATCCACCTAATTATATACAGGGTATTATACCCATCAAGTTTAATATTGTTCGGCGATATATATATATATATATATATATATATATATATATATATATATATATATATATATATATATATATATATATATTATTAAAGTATAATTATCTACCCATCATTTAGAGCTGTCAAAATGGGCCGAAGTCTATGGACCGGCCCATCAGACCCGAAAATAATTAGGGCTTGGGCCTTATTTTTCGAGCCCATTTACATCTGGGCCTTTTTAAGCCCGGCCCTAAAAAGCCCTAAAAATATTGGCAGGCCCGTATGGGTCATGGGTAGCCCGTCAGCCTGAAAAAAAAACAATTTTTTAAATATAACTAGAAATTATTCTTTCCCAATTCATAAAGGTATGCTATAAACAATTTGCGTATTATGTATTTTAATTTATTTTTAGTATTATAAAGGTATAAATATCAAACAAAAGTTGATGGTTTGACTTAATTTCAAACTAAAAGGTTTCATCCTAATATAATTATGTAGATAATATAGAAATGACACCATAATATATTGTAATTAAAAATAAGGTTGAAATGAGATTTAAAAAGTTATGATGTAATTTTTTATGGTAGGATAGAGTTAGTACAAATCATATATATAACAATTTGCTATAAAACAATATCCCATCAATCTAATTATAAGGTATAAAATTTTATAATAGTTTGTTGTTATGATTGTTATAAAATTATAATTGTCATGAATATTTATATCTTAAAATTTGTTGGAACAAGTTATTTAATTTTGTGTGTAAAATTAAATATAATTTCTGATGTATTTTCAATAGATGAAATTAAGTTAATATGTTGTTTTACATTTTAATTGTAACTTTTATATATATATATATATATATATATATATATATATATATATATATATATATATATATATATATATATATGTATTATTGCATGCAATTGTATGGTTATTAGAAAAATAAGGAGAAAACTTTATTTTTTTAGAAATAGGCCCGTTTAGGGCCGAGTAGCCCGCAGCCCAGATAAGGCTGGACCTGGGTAGTAAAAATGGAGCCCATTTAAAAATGAATTTTTTGGGCTCAGCCCTAAAAAACCCGAGGCCCGCATGGGCCGACCCGTTTAGGGCCGGGTAGTCCATTTTAACAGCTCTACCATCAATTATCATCAATATACAATTATATTTCATAATTATTCAACCTAAATATAAGTATTTTCAAACAAAATCATGCTATTTATTTTTTAAAAAAGTCAATTATTATCTCAATTTCTTATTAAATACAAGTATTTATAAAAAAAAAAACCTACCCTTTTTAATTTTTAAAGAGTACTCCAGAGACTGTTAGCACTATTTCTCATTATTTATATACAAATATTAATTTTAACTTAATCTTTTGTTTAAATGTGATATTAATAAATAACTTTGTCATCAAAATAAAAGTATAGCTTGCCATTGGTAATGATTGGTATTTGATTAATAACTAGTGTCTTACCCGTGCGTTCGCACGGGTACCCGTCTGTCTCGCGCATTGGGTTTTAGGGCACTTTAATAAAATAGGAAAAATATATATATATATATATATATATATATATATATATATATATATATATATGTAAGTTCATATTATAAGGTAAAATATTTTAAATAGGTTAAAAATACCTGTTGGACCTTATAGTTGGTTAATTTATCTAAGTTAATAGGACAATAAAGTTTATTGGGCCTTAGAATTCTAGCCTTGGTGCAGAAAACCTATTTTTATTGTTAGACCTAATTTGTTAATAGGCCCAAAAAAGAATCCTATTATTGGTATTGTTACATAACGCTGGAATTTAAAATGAAAGTAACGTTGGATTCATAAGCAATCAAAGAGTCTGTCTTTGGCATTGTTGGTGTAAGAAACGCAAGGTTGGGTGATAAGTGTGAAGAACAAAATGTCGCAGCCAAGAAGGTATGTGCATGTGTTACTGTTTATGTTGTTTGCAGAGTTTATCATAAGATATTCATCCATTTAGAGGTCGCAATGTTGTTTTGATTCCAGTTCACCCGATAGGTTGGAGTTGCAAACTCCATGGAAGCGGCTCACAGTTGAGAGGATACTGAGTGGGTCACAGGAGAATGATGATGTTATGGAGGAATGGAAGAAACAACATCAAAGATTGAATCGTGTCGACGATGCCGGTAAAGTTTCTGTAGAGGCTGCCAGGATTGTTGAAAATAAAGGGTAATCTTATAGTTTAATTTTGTTTCTTGTATTGAATTCCATTTAACCTCTACAAAATTGAATGTGTTTCCGGAATAATGAGTTACAACTTAGTTTAATAAATAGTTTGTATGTTATTGTGTTGAAGGGATGATGGAGATGGAATTGAATACATAATGATATCTTCTGATAGTGAGAGGTAAAGTTTATTTATAAGAGATAGGGAATATATTATCGTTATAGGTATATTGATGCTGTTGTGTTTGCATTGTGTTGTAAATGTGGTCTTAATTGCAGGGAAATGAGTCCTGTACAGGAAGAGTTCGAAGAAGCGTACTGGACACGTGAAGTTCATGATGTAAAGAAGTTTTGCTCAAATGTTATGGTAAGCAGTGTTCAAAGTCTATAGTTGTTGGCACACTGGTGTTATATAGAGATGTAATGTAACTGATATTGTATGTCAATGAGTGCAGTATATTCCTGCAGAAATAGTAGAGAAATGTGGGCTTGCTGGAATGTCAGAGATTACCCTCAATGATGTGGACAACGGGTACCCATATGAGTGCAATGTGAAGAAGAGGCCAAAAAAAAATGAAACATATTTGTATGGAGAATGGTTTGACTATGTAAGGGCAGCGGAACTGAAAGTAGGTGATAAAGTGCACTTTGTGATTTATTACCCGCCGGTGTTAGATATTATGGTAACAGTGGAGCGCAGTGGTGATCGTTGATAGAGCTGTTGGTTAGGCAATGTTTGTGGTGGATGTATAGGGCCGTTTTTTAGCAGTTTGGTTTGTATGGGATTTATGGTTTTGTTTTTTTTTGTAATGGTGGATGTGAACCAAGATTAACAATTATGGCACTATGTATGGTTTTAAATTAAATATTATCAATTTTGGCTGTAAGTTTCATGGACTGAGCCGAATCTGCCATGGTTTTTATGCAAAATTGATTACCACTCTGTTTTAAAATTAAGTATTGTTTATTATAAGTATTGAACAGGATATCTATCAAACTTGATCAGAATAGGGAACCTAATTTCATTATTGTTGGTATAAGTTTGGGTATGGCTCCTGTAAATGGTAGGCTATTAAATCTAATAGGTAAACACACAACAATGGACATATGAATAGTTGAAAATTCAATTTAATAGTATATGTTAAAGAGTAGTACGATAATATTAAATGGTTATAAAATAGTTGTAATGTGTTATATTATATTGGGATGTGAAAGATCAATTGGGTTATGGGCAGTTATTGTTTTTCGTGAGGCATATAAATAAAACGAAAACTGTTTTGAAGTGATGTAAATGCAAAGAAGACTAATTGAACAATTGCATTGATTTCTATTGGGCGGTGGAAAAGTAGCAGGTATGTGAAGAGTCCATTTAGAGTGTTATATAAGTAATGTGCAGATAGTTTGATAGCACTAAACACTAAAGCATTCATCATTACTCTGCAATCAACAGTGTAAGCTGCGAATTTCTGAAAAGATGGAAGGAAGAGTTGATCAAGCAGTGAGAGGTAAAGGTTAACACATCATTTGAAAGTTTGCTCTGTTACATATTGTATTTAAAAGTTATATATGGTTGCATGCAGGTGAAGAAAACTCGGTCAACCAAATGGCTGTGGGGAAAGCTGTCACCTCTGATAACTCTGTGTATGTTTGAATTAGCTTATGTTGAGTATACATTTTATGTTTTAATTTAGAATGTTTGATAACACATTTATTTATTGACCATGTTGTCTGTTTGTATAATGTTCCAGATGCCATGAACCTGTTGTTGACGATTTTAGTTGCCATGTAGAACAGCCTGCTAAGTTACAATATTGTATCTGGAAGCAAGATGTGTCCAACGGGAAGATGGCTCAGTCATGTCTTCTTGTAAGTTATTATTCGTTTTAAGCTTATTGTCTTTCCCTAACAGTTAATGGGATTATCTAATGTTGTTTTATATCAATATTGCAGGAAATTCCTGAGCATGTTGTGGCAAGTCGCTGGCTCCATGGAGCAAGGTTTGTAGATTTGGTTGACTGGGAAAGGGAAGTCAGGTATGAATGTGAAGTTCATCATACCGAAAAAGGTCAGATGTTCTTAGGGCGTGGTTGGTACAAATTTGCCAAGGAAAGGTGCCTGCTTGATGGAGACTCTATGGGCTTCAGCGTTAAGGATCCCATCAGCAAGGAGATACTTGTAACAATGTTGAAATATTGACAATGATGTCAAAGTTTGTTATAAATATCTAAGTGTTAAACTTTTTGTAATTTTCTGGTGGACTTAGGTCCACCTTTATATTAATATATAAGATTTTGGTTTTTAGATGTTATGCTATATATATATTATTTCTGTTACTTACATTGCTAATATGCTATTAGTAATATATATTACAGCAGTTACTTGCAATACTAATATGCTGTTATTAATATAGATTACTGCTGTTACAGATTTACTCTGATCAATTCTAAAAACTTAGACATTGTTAAAAACTTCTTTATAGACAACATTTGTAGTTTTCTCCCTGAATTTCTTTTCTTCATCATGTATCAGTATTTTGATTCCCTTTTTTGTTGTTACTCTTGACAATGCGACATAAATCTGGCCATGTGTGAATACATCTTTCGGTAAGTACAAACCAACGTTATCCAAGGACTGTCCCTGTGATTTGTTAATTGTCATAGAATAGGAAACTATAATAGGGAACTGTCTCCTATTCAGTTTGAATGGCCATGGTGATTGGGATGGTGACATGTCCATTCGAGGTATGTAAACCAAATTTCCCATACCTTTACCACCCATTATTGAAGCCTCCAGTACATGGGCTGCCATCTTTGTTATACACAGCCTTGTGCCGTTACATAAACCTTCAGCCTGATCTATATTTCTCATGAGCATTATAGGTGTCCCAACCTTTAGTTTTAAGTGATGGTTTGGCAATCCTGATGTTCGGAGGGAACTTAGAAATTCTGGTGTGAGGATATCAACTACTGCTGGGTCATGAATTTCAGACTTGTCAACTGAATTTGCGCTGTAGTAGTCACGAATCTCTCCTACATTGTTGACCAAACAGAATTAGTAAAAGCAAAAATTAGATTAATATAATCCATTAAATTATATATTTTTGTTGCTTAACCTGGCATCAAGCTAAGTATATGGTCATTGATCTGATCAACAATCTGCAGTGTAGAGGCAAGTATCGCTCGACTTTTAAGGTAATCTACACATTGGAAATTATTTATGAAATCAGGGTATGTGCTATTGACAATGGCCACGATTGGATCATCAAATTCTGTTATCAGAATATCAGGTGGTATGTTGATTTCGGCGGTGCCGTCATTAGGCTCAGATATTCGGCCCTCTCCTATTCTTAAAAGCCAATCTGAAAACTGTGCTATCTCATTTTTGTCAGTCTGTGTCGATCCTGTTCGTAGCCGCATGTTTCTTGTCAATGTTAATACCTCAACTGAATGCCATATGTAAGATGCATTTATGGCACAGTGTACAATATCGGAACGACTGCCTCTGGGGACGACAGGTAAAATCTGTCTGAAATCACCCCCGAAAACAACAACCTTTCCACCGAATACATCAGTTGAATTTTTGTCTGCACTCATAACATCTTTCAAAGTTCTGTCAAGCGATTCTATTGCATACTTATGCGCCATTGGTGCCTCATCCCATATTATAAGCTTTGTCTGTCGTAACATGTCTGCGACATCATCGTTGAATTCAACCTTGCAAGTAGAATTGTCCATAGTTGGTACCGGTATCCTGAACTTTGAATGTGCAGTTCTACCTCCTGGAAGTAACAATGATGCTATACCGCTAGTTGCAACAGTTAAACATATATCGTGTTTTGATCTTAATGCAGCTGCGAGTGTTCTCCACATATATGTTTTTCCGGTACCACCATAACCATGAAGGAAGAAAACCGCAGGTTTTTGAGACTCCACAGCGTGGATGATTTTTTCATAAATACTTCTTTGCTCATCTTAGGAACATAATATTGATTGTAGAACGGTGTTAGAATAATTGATTCATAGAATTTCAAAGCGTAAAATAAAATGAATTTAATTGACGCAATAGTTACCTGTAAGAGCAGCAAACAGATTTTCAAATTCTGAGTTCATTGATGCTGTATCATAATTACGCTCATCATATATGAGCCTGTTTCCCAACTGTTCAAGAACATAAGCATCCGGATATGGAATAGGACTAAAATCCTTTAGTGTCCTTCTATTTGCCTGAAGCAGTTTCTCAATTTCTATTAAAGTCAAATTTTGCAACTCTTCTTGTGTGAGGTCCAATTCTGCATTGATATGAGAAATTGAGTTATAATGCTGTTGGTAAGTCATCTGTAGCTTGTTATTAACAAATTGTTTTGTTTGCTATTTTATTATGTCTAACAAACCTGGATTAGCAGCCAATGCTCTTTGTGTATGTAAGACACCATCAGATAATAGGAGCCAAGTTTGTTCCCAAACATGTGCAGGGCGATTAACAGCACCAGACAAAAGCATGATAACAAACAGTTTTCGAAGAAAATGACCAGTCCCCCAATGACTTGCCTCCTTTATAGCAGCTATGTATTCTTTGTCGTCTTCAAGAAATCCCATTGCAAAGCATGCATCTCTGAATGTATCATACTGAATGTTATCCACGGTCCTGATTTCCTCATATGTTGTTGGTCCTTTTGCCACCGTCAACATCATGCGCAGGTAAAACAGTTCACCAGTTGTTGGCGGAACCCATATGAGACGTCCAATGGTGAAGCCTTTTTTCCGCGGTTTCCATTCTCTCTTTTTTTTGTGGTAAACAAACTTTGAGACAAACTGACCATAAGTTAATGTTTGTGCCTCTTCATATTTAGCATTTGCTACCAGCCATGCAGTAAACATTGATTCAGTCACACTTGCAGTTTCCAGCACATTTTCCATGCGTGCATAATCTGTATAGTATATAGGTTTCTCCCCAACCAAATGATAGAACATACGTTCCACAGCTGGTTTTCTGCCATGAATATTGTAAGAGTAAATGCGCCAGCATGCTTCACTGGGTGAGACATACCTGCAGTCGAGATATTGTTGGATCTCATCAACAGGTTGATTGCTATTTGTTGAAACTGCTGCTGTTATTCTGTCATAGCCTTTATTGATATATTTGAAAAGATATTTTATTGAAGTACTCTGATTACACCATTCCATGTTTATATGTGCCTGGTATTTCATAAGAAATCTGGTATTATATGGAACCACATGTCTGTTGTCCAAGGTGATACCATTTTTTTCAATAGTGAAGGTTTTTGATCTTCTCCTATACAGCGGATATCCCTCTGCATCAACAATAGTGTCTTCAATAAACTTTTTGGGGTAGTATTTAGAACATCGTCCATTCTTCATACATTGTGAGGTCACGCGAGCAAGCCCACAGGGTCCATGCATCATATGTGCCCTAACCAATTTGTATAAATTGGGATGAACAGTCGGGTCGGGAATTTCAGCAGAAATGATCTTGTCTATGTCGGATGGTGTTGGGTATTTGCTCTTAGGGTGTAGGAATATCAAGATGTGAGCATGTGGCAATCCGCGCTTTTGGAATTCGATGGTGTACATATCTATTAAATTGAAAGTTAGTTCGATGTAATATTTTGGTACTACACAGACACATGATTGAAAAGTAGTATAATTAAATGAAACAACTTACATGCAATCACTTTTCCCACGACATGGTGTTTTGTAATATCATCCATGAGGGTATCAAACTTTATTTTGAAAACTTTTGAAATGATATCTGGCCTATCATGGGGTTGTAGACCTGTGCCTGACAATGCTCTTTTAATTTCAGGCCAATTTGGGTTGCAGGTAAAAGTAACAAATAAATCAGGGAATCCCAATTGACTTGAAATGGCCATACCGTCAAAATATAATTGATCCATATATCTCTTGCTACCAACAAATGTTGATGGCAGAACAACTCGTTTTCCTCGCTTTTGGTGTTCATTTCTTGTATCGCAATCAGTTTGAGCGGCCAAATTATTATATTTGCCCACTCTTAATTTCGACTGATTATCTCTCAACCAATTCAGTCGTTCGGATTCCATCATAGCATAGCCGTCGACTAAGAATTGTTGAAATAGGCGTCTTGAGTAAAGTAGTGTTTTTGCCTCTTTGCGACGTTGTTGTAACCGGTAAGAAAACCAATCCTTAATGCTTTGACGGTTTCTCTTAGTGACCTCAGTTTCATGGCGATATCTGTGCATTATATTTTTCCTGTAACCATCTTCCCCATAAGGAAATATAAGAGGATACTGATAAGCCAAATATGCTGGGTGAAACTCATCTATTCGTTGCAAACCACCATTGCGGCGCTGAATTAAGATGTCCCTTTTATCAGCAGAATCAATGTCTCCCACAATGAGTGCAGCCACTTCTGAGACAGTAGGTTTATTGTAAACACGGCCATCTTCGGATCTATCAGAAATAAGCCTGAGTTTTAAATCTGTGAAAGAATTTGTCCTTAAAACATCCCTTGCCATTCTAAAAGCTTTGGCATGAACATTGTGCTGATCTAACATCATCTTGAGCTTTTTGACAACCGGTCGCTCGATGCCTTTGTTGTCCCTGTTTATTTTTCGCAGCCATGAATAAATAGTTTAACATAATTTTTGTATAAAACAATTGTGTAATTATGTCTGAGCATGCTTACTTGAAACATTTTATTATGTGTTCAACTTCATTGTCCGTGTCATAGATGTATAATTGAGCATATTGCGGAGGTTGCCCTGTTTCTGGCAGCAGTGTACCAATTCGATGACAGGTCTGACCCTGCAGTCTCAAAGTAGGGGGTCCACCTCTTTTAGAATATGTTGTGTCGAACTTCATTCCAGGGGAAGTGAATGAGAACATTGCGTTGTATGTTCGTATGTTAGCCTGGTAGTTTTTACTATCTGAATATGTGTTATTAAATAGAAGATCTTGCAACACCTGTGGAGGTTGCTCAAGGAACGGAAGAACAATTTTTCCTCCACGGCAACAACGATAAAAGCGAGGAGTTGCTGTAATTTTGTGTCTATTCACTTTTTCTTGGTACCACATACATGCTTGGCAGTGTGCGCATTCATAACTTTGGTCGCCAATATCGTAATATTCTGAAAAAAGAAACCACAATACTGAATATGTCTATCAACAGAAGAAGTGTACATCATTTGGTTATCAGTGTATGATATGGAAATACCTTGAAGATGGGCCTCCTGTAATTGTGCCGGGTCTGAATCTTCGTCGGAACTGGAACTATTAGAAGAATTTAAATTATTGTCAGAGTTGGAGTCATCATTGTCTTCATAATGAGATTCAACAGACACATTATGATTTGAGGTAGATGGATGATCCATGGACTGACTTGACATATTATACTTTGAAGTAGATGCATGATCCATGTTCTGACTTTGACTAACAATGTTGTTCGTATTTTGAACCCTACTAACTTCAGTATTGAACAAATTTCTCAATCTTTTTCTGTTATCCAAGATTATTTTCCTTCTCTTTCTAGCCATAGCCGTTTCAATTGTGGTTTCATATGTTACAGAAGATGTAAAATTATGATTTAAATGGGAAGTGAGGTTGCTTGATCTGACACGGTTTCGATAATCCCTCTTTGCTTTAAGAATAAGCTTTCTCCTCTTTCTTGCAATGGATGTTTGAGGAGCAGTGTTTTTAACAACATCTGTTTCCATCACAAACACAAAAGTAGGATGAATAATAATACTACAAATAAGATTGATTTGTATAGATTTATGCACACAATATGAGATGTATAGCATGCTACTTCATGATTTTGAATACTAAAAGTTTACAGTTTCTAATTGAAGGGGAATTGGTGGGTTCAAATGTCATGAATGCAGTATTGATTTTAATTTTTCTTTGATACTTGAATATATATGAAATTGGAACTGAATATGAATAGAATGATGGTTATAGATTTAAATTACTACTTATCCCTCCCTTATAACTGTTGTGTGTGTTAAATGTATTTAATTTAATCTATACAGGTTATTTATAATATTTTATTTGATGGATGTGTTACTCTTTTAAAAAGACTTTAAGTCAAAACTAATATTATAAGTAAATAGAAACTGAACAGTTAACCCACTTTCTGCATGTACCTAGTACTTGTTTCCTATTGCACTGAATAGAAGTTTAGCATTGCAACTGCCTGCGGTTAGGGTTCCGACAATGGCATCTTCACACGGTGGTCCTTCTGTGCGTATTCCCTCTGATGATGAAAATGATTTCAGGTATGAGTAGATAATTTTATTTCACCATTGCTTTGCGGTAGAAAATAGGGTATACCGGTATACAAAATATGGTAGTGTGGTAATAACACTTAACAACATTTAGTGATGGGTGTAGTATCAATATAGCACAATGTTGTATTATGTGTGGTATTGTCAAGAAATCAAATGTGACTGAATGACTATTGTTGGTTTTTATTGTTGGATTTCATATCCCGTCGTTGCTCGGCATATGACTATTGCTTAGTAAAGAATGCTTCATATGCGGTTTGTTTTTAATCCATATTTGATGTTGGAACAACAATGATCAGGCAATGGAAATCATAGAAGATTTGGTAAAGGAAACAGGGTACGATCCTAAGGTGGAAAGAAAACGCAGGAATAAACAGCGCAAAGTCACTGCTGATCGTGTTGTGACGAATGTTAATGTTGTCGCCCAAAATAGCGCAATGGTTAACAGCAATCCCAATGCAGGACCTGTAAAGATAAAAGAGGAATCAACAGACATTGACACAAATGAAATCAAAGTTTCTGAAGTTGGTGAACCAAGTGGATCAAAATAGGGTAAGAAACAAAAGGGTAAAGTGGTGAAAAAAGCAAAGGTCGGTACAGACATTACTGTAGACAGTTCTACAGGGGCTCAAAATTTTTTCTGGAACACCCATGTTACAAATGCTAAATCTACACAGCAGAATGTAATGGTAAGGAGATATTTGAATATTTGCAGCATGTTATTGAAAATGTAAATAGTATATATCGTTAATAGTTACCTTATTTCTTGTATGCAGCATTTCCCTAAGGAAATCGCCAAAAGATGCCTTCGTCGCTTTCAAGATGAAATCAACCTGCTGGATGTGAGGACGAAGAACATTGTTACCTGTCAGGTTCACAAAGCTAACAGAAAAGGAATACCCCAGCCATATGAAAAGTACATGGCCCTGGGATGGTACGAATTCGCCAAATCTCTTAACCTGCGTAATGGGGATACAATAGCATGGAGTATGCTGCGATTCTCTCCGTATATCTATGTGAAGGTTGAAAGACAATGAAGAAACTGCTGCTATTTGCAAACCGCGTACTATACCCGAATTTTAATGGTTACATTATATGTTGGGAATGTTATTTTGGTACATTGTGTTATATATATTCTGCTACATGTTATTTTGTAAGCACTTTATCCAAAATGTGAACACAGTAATATTGTGACCACTGGAAGATCTAATCTATAATCATTTTCAGGACAAATTTTTTAAGTTCTCCTATTATATTCTATTAATCCACTCTGATATGCTGTTAGTTAAAATGAAATCTGTCCCATAATATTGTATCAACATTATAGTAAGATCAGACATAAAATTATTTATTGATAGTTAACATAGTCAAATGTTAAAAGTCCTGGTGTTTGTTTGTGAGACACAATCCATGTTTTAGTTTACAATGCAATAACAGAAAACTTAAATTCTGCTAAACCAAACAAACTGTTCTTTGCAACATCATTATTGTAACTAACATTAAAAATAATAAAAAAGGAGCACCGCGTTATAAGAGGTATAGTTAAAATGGAATGTTTGATATATGATCAAAAAGAATCAAAATAATTAATAATAGTATATATAATATGTAGTTCAATTTGAATCATTTGAATATAATAAGACAAAGAAACCATTGATAATTCTTAAATCAAATTGAACATAACAGAAGCACATAGCCAGTATTCATGCACTAATTATTACAGAAAATGAAATCACACACATGATTAAAAGCAAAGGAAACTAACATTCAGTTTTTGTAACAAACACCTAAGCAAAACACACACAAAATAAAAATATTCCTAATCAATCTTCTCCATTTTAATTATCTTCTTCAGCTTGTTTGATGACAGTTCCCCATCAATAGATTCACTTGATGCAGCAGGAAGATGTCTCTTACCACCAGGTGTAACAGCATCCGGCTTGTGTTCAGATGTAATTTCCAGGTCCTACAATGCCACGATGAAGACTATTAGTTAGGAATAGTGATATAAATGTAAGTCGATAAGTGTTAGTAATATTGATCTAAATGTAAGTAGGTAAGTGTGTTGCAGTGAGACTTACTGTAACCAATTCACAGTCTTCATTGGCATCTGTTTTAGCTTCATCAACACTCTCTTTAATCTATATATTGTTAAACACAGTTTTCAATATAACATAATCACAGGAAAAGCAAAAAAATGCATACACAGTTTAAAATTTCTACCTCCAGAGTATCAGGTACGACAGTTTGGATTGGAATAGGTTCCTTGAGAATTTACCAAAGAAAAACAAAATCAGGCCAAAAATTGTTATAATATGAAGTCCTCTTTTATAAAACAAATGTCAGTTTATTAGAGCTGACCTCATCTGTTCCCCATTTTTCCTTAAGTTGCTGGATAATAGGATCATTTTTTATAATCATAACGACGGAACAGTTCTTCCAGCGTGGATGCCACTTAACCTTCATAGCCATTTCCAACTTCAACAACTGATCAAGTGCTAACGGAAAGTCCAATGGATCAGTAATTCCAGCCTATTTAAACAACTGGCCATATTAATGTACACAGAGTATTGAAAAGTACATTCTAATTCGTATGCACAATAAAAATATAACCTGAATCATAGTGTTACGAAGTTGCGATGCAGATAAACCCAACAGCATTTCACATTCTCTGTTCCAGAAGACAAAATTGCAGCTTTGGCCCCCGTGAGTAACCTCAATTTCAATCTTATACCTGAACATCATAAGAAGTCGTTCCGTTAAAAAAGCCGACAACATAGAAACATCAAAAACATGACAGAAACAACATCTATTAGGTGAGAACAACTAAAACCTAAGGACTTCGGCCATGGTTTCATGACCAGATTCACACTCAAAGGGGGGGCTGTCCCCGCGCGCTATAGATTGACACATATGGCAGGCACGATAGAACCATCCAAACGGAGATGCTACTAATAATTTTGTTGTAGCGACAGTAGCGCAAAATGTAACCTGGACAAATAGCCGCCAAAATCAGAAACATGTGACACACTAAACAATGAGGTTATAATTACGATAATATAGGAAAATAGAAAGACATACATCCGTAAGTTGAATAATCTCAGCAATAGGCAAAACAACAGCCTTTGAGAATAATTTTTGGACAGGAGTGAGCTGTTGATTTTCAGAACTTTGGGAGGAATATTGGGAATTCCCTCCAAGTTGGTCAGACAGGGTTACCTTGCTCTCCTCAGGCATTCTGCAGAGCATGGATCATTTTCAAATTCATACATGAAAAAATAATTGCATAAAATGGATGACACTATCAACATACCTATCAATAAAGTCTTTCATGATCGGAAAATCAGCATCAACACATAAAAGGCTCACATTGTAGGTGTTTGTCACAGACAGAGGATACTTTCCTGCAAATACAACATAACCTTGTCAATATATTTATCACAGATTTTTTTGATTTAGTATTAATTTATAAAATAAGTCATGGAATAACCTTCTTCCTTCACTTTGGCATACTGAAGCAACACAACTGTAGGTAGTGATGCAGCAACCCTAACTTTGTTAAACTTGATGAACTGATCCGCGTATGATTCCCACAGAGTACAGTTCAACATGTTGTTGCTAAACCATGATCACAACACATTAAGATATATAACATGATTCATATATGAGGCAGTTTAATGTATAAAAAAACAAACCTGTGATCACGCAACATCATGCTAATTTGCTGCTTCTTTGCACCTGACTCAGTCTGCGCATAACCAATACTATCCACCATTCCAATGACATCTGAAATAAATTTATTAATTTCACACGACTATAATGCATCAAAACATGAGACAATAAAAAAACCAAAAACCATACTCACGAATCAGAACATGTTTGTCAAACCTCCCTGTTATGATGTCTGAAAAACTTGTAAATAAAATCGATTTCGCGGGTATCTCATGTTTGTCTTCATCAAGAACAGACGTTCCAGCAGTAAACTTTATCATATATCTGTGTCCCGATGCCCTGAAGGCCAGAACATAAGGCACCACCTTAAAATTAGATACAGTATAAGTATGGCCTAATAAGCATTTTTCGGTGAAAACCGACACATGCGGTGCTGGAACAACAGCATGAATATCATCTCCCTGCAGCAGAAACCAACAAATGATTCAAACTATACAAACATAGGTAAATGATAAACATACTGAAACATAAACAGGGTAATCACCAATTTGTCAACAAAGATCATTTCAAAATGTTCCTTGCTGTTGGAGACAACTTTCCATCGGTGGTGAATCCTAACAACAATCTTCCAAAGCTCTTTTCCATCATTGATCTCTGCTATTCTCTCAACAGGCCTTGACATGATAATGCAAATTCACACTGCACTGAATGATTACCGCAGAAGTTAGCAAGCATGGAAAGAGAAGAATGAAATCACTGATAAATAGGCAAGCCATTTAAACACATAATTACTGCAATTGTGCAGTTTGGAACGTGGAGAGGCACAGAGTAATGGTCCTTACATAACTGCAGCAACATGAGAAGCTGTGAGGGTGTAACTTCCACAGCCATAACTGCCGCAGCCCACCATGCAGTTGAAGGATCAAAAATTCTGTAGTAACCACCAAAGCTGATGTGGATCATTGAGAGAAGAGTTACTGATGTGGACAGCCTAAGAAAGTCCCAAATGGTAGACTTTTCTTATATGATAGATTATTAGGAAGATGGTAAAGTCTCACAGTGGTTGAAGATAGAACATTGAAAGAGTATATATAGAAGGATACTTATAACCTTATCAATCGATTTTGTAAGGATGAGTTAGGTCAAACTCTAATATGATATCAGGGCCTATCGATTGGATCATGGGCCGCCCACTGTTTATATTCACGCACCAAACCTAAAAAGAGAGCTGGGCGTGAGGAGTGTATTAGGAAGATCCTAAAATCTCACATTGGTTGAAGATAGAGTATTGAAAGAGTATATACAAAGGGACACTCCTCACTTACCAACCAGTTTTTTAAGGATGAGTTATGTTAAACTTTAATAATAATTATGATTAATAATGTAATTGATATTCATGATTAAATATTTTTTACATAATTGAATTTTCTTAAAATATTACTCGTTGTTATGAATAACGTGAGTTAAAATACTCGTCTAGCTCGCCATCGTGAATACCAATTACCATATTTTTGTATGTTTGGATTATATTTTTTATTTAAAATATCACATTCCAATGTACAATAAAGTGAGGATAGAACATATGGGTGGGAGTTGACCGATTCCAATAAAATTGAATCGCAAAAAATGTATGTTATTGTATATAATTTTTTTAAAAGTTTTTTAATTCATCTTCTTATGCTCAACATTATTGAATTTAAAATTTTTTAATACATCATTTCACACTCAACACAATTGAGTTGAGTTTGATCCATATATATATATATATATATATATATATATATATATATATATATATATATATATATATAAATAGTGGTTGATCAAAATTATCGATATGAGATTTAACTTTTTTAATACGTTCTCTAGTGTTTAATACTATTAGACTTGATACACATATAAACGATAGATGATCCGAATAAATAAACTCGTAATACCGTATTAAAATATGTGAATTGAATCTAACTCATCCTAACATATCTGATTTATAAAATAATAAGTGTCAATTTTGTGAATTATGTAGAACTTGGAGCTTCATGTAAACATGATATTTCAACGCAATTTTTTGTGATCCATCTATCTAAATGTATACTTTATTTTTTTCAAAACCAACTTGTGAAAAATGATTGACCTAACATATATAAGCATATGTTTATATTTGTTATGAATATTTATGTTAGTGGATGTCCATCCATTTTCTAGTTCTTCATCTTCTTATTCCATACTTAATATGTGCTTAATATGTATGATTTTCTATCTCCCTTGAGTCCTATAAATAGAGATCCATATTACAATGTAAAGCACACTTGGAATAAGATAAGATAATATTTGTCTCTTTCTTCTCTACCTCTCTTTGATCTCTATATAATTTTAGTTAGTTTTATAACACGTTATCAGCACGAAGCTTTACCGGAAAAAAATTGAAGCCCTAATTGTTAGAGGTAATATTAGTTAATTATTTTATTATTTTACTTTCTCATTATCCATGTTGAATTTTGATATTATATCTTATTAAATTATCAATAATCTCTAAAGGATTACAAAAACAACGTGTTTGTTATATAGTTCCTGAAGAACTTAACAAATATCCATTAAAGATAGTATTAAGTTTGTTATATAGTTCTTGAAGAACATATCAAATATCCTAGAAGGATAATATTGAGTTTGATATACAATTCCTGAAGAATTATAAATTAAAAAACGGTGATTGTGATTGAGTTCCTGAAGAACTACACACACACAAAAAAACTTTTTATCACTACGAAGATCATTTGTGATATATAATTCCCGAAGAGTTAAAGTTTTAAAATAAGGATTTCTCACACCTTAAAATATTTTATCTATAATATTAGAAGAATTTCATCATGATATTAATGAATCCCAGAAGGATTGCATCTATACTAATAACATATCCCTGAAGGATTGCACAAAGAATAATTTTTCTTGACCGTTGTTTATGAAAATAGTTAGTGATGTGATATTTGTAGAACTAAAGATTAATATTAAAATATCTCCAAATTATTGTTCAAAGATTGAGTTTAATCGATTCTTGTGTTTATAATAATTGATGAATTCCAGAAGAATTCAACGTTCAATCACCTTTAAAAGGCCGCATCTATAATATTATTGAATCCTAGAAGGATTCTATCAATTATGTTAAAAATTAACAAAATAATTGCTTCAATAATATTATCGAATTCTAAAATAATTGAATCAATAATATTGAAGTATCCCAGAAGGATGATTTTGAGGTATGATTTTGAGGATGATCTTCATGCATCCCAAAAATATTGTAAGAGTAATATTAAAATATCCCTGAAGGATTTCATAAATTTTTGTTGTTGTTGTTGTTGTTGTATCGATCTAAAAATTTATAATTTGGAATATGCTCATAAAAAGATTGTCATTCCAGAAGAATAACACAAATAATTTTAACGCATCCCAGCAGGATGGTTATATGTTTTCGATCATTATTTATAACAAATTATTTATATAGTTATTGGAGATCTTATCAAACATCCCTGAAGGATAGTAAAACAACATAATTATATGATGATATGATTTTGTATGATTTTGATAATTATATGATAATATGTTCATATGCATGCGTATGATTAAAGTGTTAAATCATGAGATATTCTTAAGATGATCAATGTTTGCGGACTATTCTTAAGAGAATTAAGACATTGCAATCTATTAAAGAATATATCAATAGTCTAAAGTTGCTACATATTTTAAAGTTTTTATAATAGTGTTTAGATTTCTCATATAAATCTTAATTATACTATTCTTTTCTTTTTACAAGTATAGTGGATGGATGACATTTGTTAGTCCATCTTAAAGGCACACGAAAGTAAGCTCATATTTTGATAGAGTCGAGATTCGAATTCACTTTAATCCTTTATATTTTATTTTTGTGTGTTCTCTTTATGTCTTGTCAAATATTTTCGTCATAGATAATTCACATGAATTATATTGAAGGTATTGAATATCTTTGTATTACACAAATGAATTTGGACATAAAATATATAATAGAAAAGCTATAGGCTTTTCCCTTGGGCTTATCCTACACTTATATCAGTACAATTTAAGCACATGTCATTGTAAATCAATAGTTTACAAATTACACTCAAATGTGTCGTTGGTAAAACCGTTTGGGTCATCTCGGATATAATATGATGCGAATAATTTGTATTGAATAACCAAAAGTTTCTTCAATCCAGTCAATTTTTGTGTGTTTTTAAAGGAAAATAAAAATTTGAGAAATTACGTTTTTATGACATTAATTGTTGCATCGACTAAAATATCATGCATATGTCTCTACTCATAACCAGAAGTTTGTGAAATTATTTTCTCAACTAATTAGACTAAGATCTTGTTTTCTGAATTTTTTTAGAAATTCCTGTATAAGTATCACATATATTATTAAAATTGATATTGAATATCATGTAATATATGTTCATAAAAAGAAAATGGACCCGAAGATCCATTCTTTAGACGTCTAAAGCTAATTATATGGTTGATACTTATGAGATCATCAATTCTAAATTATATATTTGAAACACCCAAAGTATGATATTAAGATATGTGTTCGCATTAAGCCAACAAGATACTATATCTTAGTCCTCCCTAATTTATTATAATATTTCTCATCTTAGTGAACATTTGGATGTGTTGTGTATATTCCAATTGCTCCAATATAATACATTAAGATGAGTCATGAAAGAATATTGGAAAAATATAATTAATATGACTCTCAATTTTGAGGATATAATTTGAGCAAATAATCAAATACTTGATTGCAGCCCAGTAGGCTGATTATCAATTGATAAATTAATTTTCCCAATATTAGGGGGAGGGAAATGAACAGCTGAAATCATGAACAAGACGTTCAAATGAACAAGTTAAAATAAATTGTTGTATTGATCCTCGTACAAATCAATATGAACCAAAAGTTCAAAATATTATTCATTTGCAAAGTTTATGAAATAAATTATCGGCTGGTAATACTCCACTCAAAGTGGATTCTCCTATTGGATAATATAATATTGCAAATGAGTTGTAGCTGCGCCTGAAGCGTGGTATGAAAGTCGGTTCCAATGTTAAAAGTCCTCTACTAAGAAAAGAAACTAAAGATGACCCAAGTGAGGATATGAAAATGCTAAGAGCACTTTGATCTAATTTAATTTTCAGTTCCAGAAGAACAAATCAAGTACTTGAAATATGAAATAAAGAGATCTCGATAAATTATATCATGGATGAAATGGAATGGAACCGAAATTGAGATAACTGAATAAAGTTAATATTGACAATGTCTTTGTATACAATATAGCGCTAAAAGTGATCAATGATAACGAGGATCATGAGTCAAAGTCTATTAAAGATTGTAGACTAAGTGAGAATTGACCAAAATAAATATATTCAATTGAAGAAGAATTAAACTCACTTTATAAGTAACTCACTTTTGGACCTGTAGTCCGAACACCTCAAGATGTGAAACTAATGTGATATAAATGAGTTTTTGTGAAAAAGAAAAATAAGAATGATATAAAGTTTGATTTATTGCTCAATGATTTTCATAAAGACCTAAGATTGATTTTGATAAAACATATTCACCTGTAGTGGATTCAATCGATTTTTTATAATTAATTAGCCTTGTAACACATGAAGGGCTTAATTTGAACATGATGGGTGTAATGACATCTTATTTATATGGTTCACTTAATAGTGATATTTACCTGAAACTCCCTAAAGGGTTCAATATACCAGAGACACGTAATTATGGATCTCGAGAAAACTACTACATCAAATTGAACAAGTCTCTGTATGAGCTGAAAGAATCTGGATGCATGTGGTATAATCGCCTCAGTGAATATTTACTAAATGATGAATATACAAATAATTCAATTTGTACTTGTATTTTCATAAAATGATGTGGAAAAGAATTTGCAATACTAGTTATCTATGTGAATGACATACATATTATTGGAACTCCTGAAGAGCTTCCAAAAGCTATAAATTCCTTAAAGAAAGAGTTTGAGATGAAGGACCTAGGAAAAACAAAAATTATGTCTAGCCTTACAAATTGAGAATTTGGACAATGGAATATTTGTACATCAGGAAGATTATATAGAAAAGTGTTGAAACACTTCTATATGGACAAATCTCATTCGTTGTCTACTTCAATGATTGTTATATCATTAGATGTAGAGAAAGATCCTTTCAGGCCTCAAGAAAATGATTATAAAAATTGTTTGGTCCCGAATAACCATATCTTAATGCAATTGGAGCACTAATGTACCTTGCTAATTATACACGTCTCGATATATCGTTTGTGGTCAATCTATTACAAAGATACAATTATTCGCCTACATGAAGACATTTGAACGGAGTCAAACATATACTTCGTTATCTTAGAGATGTTGGTTACTTGTCAGATTCTCACAATGGTAGATCAGAAAGAGGTTATTTGTTTACATGTGATGTAACAACCATTTCATGGAGATCTATGAAACAACTCATGGCAACAACTTCATCAAATCCTGCATAACTATTAGCACTACATGAAGTCACTTCCAAGAAGAAATTTTAAGCAACTATTACAAATAATATCATCTCACATGTAAATGTCTGCATGAGGGGGAGAAAACATATGTTTTGCACTCTTTTTTCCTTCACCATGGTTTTTTCCCATTGGGTTTTCCTGGTAAGGTTTTTAACGAGGCAATTCACATTCAAAGGATATTGTACTCTTTTTTCTTCACTAGAATTTTTCCCACTGGGTTTTTTCTAGTAAGGTTTTAACGAGGCATATCCTCAATGGACATCCAAGGGGGAGTGTTATGAATATTTATGTTAGTGGATGTCCATCCATCTCCTAGTTCTTCATCTTCTTATTCCATACTTAATATGTGCTTAATATGTATGATTTTCTATCTCCCTTGAGTCCTATAAATAGAGACCCATATTACAATGTAAAACATACTTGGAATAAGATAAGATAATATTTCTCTCTTTCTTCTCTACCTCTCTTTGATCTCTACGTAGTTTTAGTTAGTTTTATAACAATATTATACTTGAACAATTAATAATAAATGACACTCAAAATTAAGTTTTAACAACAATATTGTACAATTAATAATAAATGACACTCAATATTAATGAATGATAATTTCACCTTTTTTTTTTTTGGGGTAAGAATTTCACCTTCTTATATTCCTTAAACCTAAAGTAATATTCAAAATATGATTACTTCAAATAACAAATAACTATGCCAAACCAAAAAATAGCACCTTCCTGCTGAAATTATTGTAACTCTAGCACATTAATAACGAGCCGTACATGGTGCAAACAACAACGATATACATTAACTAGGATATTTGTACGATTATCATTAAGTTGAATTCAACAACTCAACAAAGGGAAAAGAGGAAAAAACATGTGGACAATACTTGAGTTGTTTGTCTTTTCAATTGGTCAGTGTTTGAAGGAACAGGGTGTTTTTGATAATAGATCTACCTAAGATAGATATACTTCATGAAAGGACTTGAAGACAGCGAGACTAAGAAGGTGAGAAACTGACCAGTGAAGTTATATCAAGTAACTTTAAGAAAATGTATAATGTGAATGTGAGTTTGCCAGCTAGTGATATATTGGTTCATGATTTTTTTTTTCTTTTACTTTTTAAAGAATCAAATGGTAAAATTCATAAGTTTTACTCTTTGAGAATTGTAGGTTCAAACTCATGTTCATAACTACCAAGGTAATCTAACATGTTTTTGGAGGTCCAAAACAAATTCTATAATTAGGCATTAAAAAAGTAACACAAAATTTTTAAAAAAATATATAATTAATTTTGTGAAATACAATGTTTGAAGCTACGTTTAATAGGATATAGCGAACGAACTTAATCAATTGAAGTAGAAAAATTTTATATTTATCTTTGAATCAAAGATGATTGTCTAATAAACATAACATAATTACGTTATTTTGTTTAGGAAAAATAATTATTAATTATTAATGACCATTGCATGAACATTTAAAATATTATATAAGAGAAAATACAAATTCATATATATTTAGAAATTGATAACGGTCTTAGATAATAATCTCTATTATCTTGAATTAATTTATTTTGTATGTACGTTTGAATATTATTAAATGTGCTTTGGGGATTCAATATCCAAGAAACCGAACTTTTTTAAATTTATTTCTTCCCAAATCTAAGGTATGCACCTAAATGCTAACACAAAAGTTAAAATTTGATGTGAGCCTTGACATTAAAAATATTTCAGAACAATGAATATAAATTGAAATCACCACTAAAAGATATACTTACATGCACTATACTTGTAGTATGATTATGTCAAGCAAATTAGTACCTCACACAAGATCCATAATACAATCCTTTTGAATTATATAGAGTTCATATGAATCATGTTGTAATTGTATCTCGAAGGAGTTTCTCATATCTTTGAGCATATTTGTCAATATTTGAAGTGAATCTGATTGAGGTACTAGGGTCTCAATCTTGTGTTGGAGGGCTGAACAACTGTCTTTTGTGCTTGCACCACCAAAACAACTTTCTCATATAAGTATAATAGATTTAAATTTGAGTGAGCAAGTGTTCCCAACAGTTTCAATTGCTGCATCATAAAAATAACAACAACACAATACATAATTCTAATAACAAAAACAACAACAATACGTAACACATATTTTTAATTACACAAATGAAAAAGGAAGTTCCAAAACCAAATCTATACTTACCTCAATCACATCTTGGGTTAAACTCTCCCGCACATCCCATGTCAAACTCTCATGCATAATAATCACCCATTCATTTTCTAATCTTTCCTTTATCTTCCCCTGCATCCTCTCCTCTAGCCCCCCCCCCTCTATCTTCTCCTTCATTCTCTGATCAACTAGCTCTTTAATCCGTTTATGTCGCATTTCTTTAATCTTTGAAGATGGTGAGAAAAATAACCTCAAGTCGACGCCTCGTCCGGATACCCCCACCATGCTCTTTTGTTCCAATCGCCACTACTAATATGTCATGGCATTGTTGTGGAAAAATGCATAAATGCTGGATTTTTTAACCAACGAATCCTATAACACAAATAAAAATTCATTACCAAAGTTAATTAACTATATTTAATAATGTTGAAAAAATAACTATATTTGGCAAGAGATTTTACTTTGGCTTGGGATTGCCCGTATACCTTTACAATGGCATCGGGAAATAGCTTGGATCATTCGATATTGTAGTGGAAAAGGTAAAAAGTGTGGTCTAATGAAGCTGGCTGCAGCAGAAACGATATACTATTGTTGGAAGTATAGAAATGACACATGTTTTGGGCATACCTATGATAGGAACACAGTTGTAAATAATATAAAAGAAACCATCATACATAGAGGATGAAGAATTAGAAAATATAGAAACATAGTGGCTCAACTATTGATGTAAGTACTAGTGTAAGGTTGGATCCTTTGTGATCACCTTGGTTTGTAACTGTTTTTTGAATTAATCCAATATTTTGTTGATTCAAAAAAAATGTTGAAAAAATAATCTAGTTACAATCTTCACAGCTACTACATGTGTTATCTTTGATGTGAACTCAATGTTGGGTCATCATTGAGGGGGAAGTATTCACATTGGGTCAAACACTCACCTAAAAATCAAAGACTCATCCAAACAAGTGAGAGAGAGAGAGAGAGAGAGAGACCACATATTCACCCAAAACCTTAAGATGATAGGTGTATGGGTCCTCTCACTTATAAAGTGCTCAAGCTTCACTTTTCTAAGCAATGTGGGACTTAGAACTCACACTTGTTTATTAACATAATTCACACTTGTTTCTTAACATAAATCACACTTGTTTCTCACTAATCTACCTCTCAAGTGTGAGTCTATTCACTATTCTCCCCCTAAAGAGGAAGTTCTTTCATCCACATGCTTGTATCATCATTGGCATACACCCTTACTCGTCATGAGCACTACAACGAAACACACCGCCTGACCACCACCGTGTCAAGAAGACTTTCGATATAAGGAGTTGGTCCTTTACTCGAACTATTGGCTCTGATACCACCATTGGATCATCGTTGAGGGGGAAACATTTATATTGGGTCAAACAATCACCTAAAGATTAAAGACTCACCCAAAAAAGTAAAAAAGACACCACATATTCACCTAAAACCTTAATGTAGTAGGTGTATGGGTCCTCTCACTTATAAAGTGCTTAATCTTCACTTTTCTAAACAATGTGGGACATAGAACTCACACTTGTTTCTCAATAATATATCCCTTAAGTGTGAGTCCATTCATTATGCTCCCCCTAAAGCAGAAGTTCTTTCATCCACATGCTTGTACCGTTGTTGACATACACCCTTACTCGTTATGGGCACTATAAAGAAACACGCCGTATAGCCACCAATGTGTCAAGAAGACTTTCGATACAAGGATTCAGCCTCTTAATCAAACCATTGGCTCTCATACCACTATTGGGTCATCATTTAGGGGGAATTATTTATATTGGGTCAAACACTCACCTAAAGATCAAAGACTCACCCAAACAAGTGAGAGAGACACCACATATTCATCCAAAACCTTAAGGCGATAGGTGTATGAGTCTTCTCATATATAAAGTTCTCAAACTTCACTTTTATAAGCAATATGGGCCTAAGGACCCACATTGGTTTCTCAACGCAACTCACACTTGTTTCTCAACACTTGCCCCCTGGTCTCCTAACGTAATGATAGAGATGGTCCACCGTCAAGGCTTATTGAAGTATCTACTAGCTCTTGTTCTATCTGTTTTATTTTTTCTTTAATCACGTTCTCCTCACGTTTATCACTTTTTAAATTAAATCAATCAGCATCTTAACAACGGTGTTGTGGACTTTTGTCAACTTGGATATCACCATGACACCTCTAAACTTTCTTGTACTTTTAGTATCAGTAGTAGAATCCTCATTCGTAGGAGATATGGTAGTTTAATCACTCATCTCTATTTAAACAATAACGACGACAATAAATATTTTACTTAATACAAATCAACAAAGGCACCTAATTTGAGATTCATTGTACATACGGTACATTTTACTTAACACAATATAGACACTTTCTAAGAGAACTTCATAAGAATAGACTCATAAATATTTGTTGGGATTTTAAGAGGGATTATTTAAATTTTTTATCCTCTTAGAGGAATAATCCCGATGAATGAATCTAATCTGATGAATGGATCTTCATTAAATCATTAATCACAAACCAAACACCAATAAGGATTCAATAATTACCTCTTAAAACGTGCTTTATCTTTTGATCACGAACGACGGAAGATACCGACGTCTCTGCGTAGTCCACGCGAGTGCAAAGTGAAAGGCGGTGCTAGCCGTTCTTGCTCTGAGAAAAGTGACAATTAGCTTTGGTAGGGGAAAGAGCTTTTCTATTTATAGAGAGCTTCTAAAATCCTAATGCTATTATTTTGGGATTTTCCAAAATAAGCCCAATCTAATTTAATTAAAGTATTTAATTAAATAAATATTATTTATATTTAATCAAACTCTTTTAATTAAATAAAATAAATTTAAATTAAATCATATTTAATCTAACTAAATGGCAATCCTCATTTATTTAGTTAATCCATATTTAATAAAATAAATTATATATGTGCTAATGTATTAAAAAATTCAAATACCATTAACACATATTTAATATAATAAACAGTAAGCGGTATCTAGCAACACATCACTGCTACGCAAGTGACGAGAATGTCGTGTGATCTGACATAACCTTTCCGTGATATTGATTATGTATACAATTACCCTTTTGCCCTTATATCTATATTGAACACAAGACATAGAATGTGTCACCCTTGTATAGTTCAATATTTTATCCCTTGATTCCAAAGTATACTTGATAGCAACAAATAAGCCCAATATCTAATATCGACTTATTTGAGCACAGCCATGCATTTTACAATCATACTCTATCAAGGGCCCACAGATATTACTCCAGTATATGTAAGAGGGGCAAATCACATATAGGTCACTCATGTCCCTCGGCATGATTTGTAAAGTACCCATCAACCATCTTTATGATCATCCTGTTACGGACAATGTTTAATTGGCAATAAAGTACCTAACTCCACATCGAGGGTCCATAGTGGTTTCAGGTCGAAGGATGGTATACACCACTATCACTATGAGAATAACTTATGACACTTACATAACAAACTATGTAGTATTCTTATGGTGGGTCAATCTAGTATGAATATTACTCCTAATATTTATACCTATGTGAAGACTTGATATCTCATATCCATGACCCATGAGATACAGTCATCAATGTACTCACATATTTCTTGACAGTAAAGCTCGACTATAGATACTTTAAGAATAACGTCCTTATTTTTAATGAGGTCTCACGATTAATTCACACTTAATAGGTCATTAATAGACTAATTATTCTAAGGATTTTATTATGTCATATACAAATAACATAATAAATACAATGCCTAATAAGTATATATAATAACAATCAATATATGTCAAGGTCATGATACAAAAGCATACTAAGCTAATAGTGATTGGCTATTAGGGCTTACTCCAACAATATTTTATTTAACACAAATCAACAAAGATGCGTAATATGAAATTCATGGTACATATGATATAATTTGCTTAACACAATATTAACACTTCCTAAGAGCACTTCTTAAATATAACCTCATAAACTTTTTACATAACACAACATCAAAAAAATCAACACTAAAAAGGAAAAACCTATTTTACTTAACTCATGGTTGATTTTGAGTATATAATTGTGACACTTGTCGATTCTATTCATTCCATTTTTATAATAAAATCCTAACTTTTGTGAAAATATGTGCATACTTGTGTTTTTGATTCACTTATGTACCGATTAATAGTTTTCCATTCATTTTGTAGGTATTCATGCATATTTGGAGCATTGAGTAATAAAGGCCAACGGCTAAGCTTCAAGAATGCTAATTTTACCAATTCATCAAAGAATAAGGCTCAAAATAAGGATGATAAAATCATCAATTTGGTTTCCATTTAGTCATTGTTAGATAGAGTATTGAATAAGCTTTCCAACGTTTCGAACTAAGCGTAATTCAGAGTTACGGTTCTCAAGTTATGGCGAAGACAAAATTTGGTTTTTTCTGACACCGCTTAGCGAGATTTCCTGAGAAAACAGCTTGTAAAAGGGGCAAAAATTACATTTTTTATGTTATGTTTTGGGGTATTTGTTCCCAACTCATCAAACTCTCATTTTTAGGTTAGATTAGGTTAGAAAACAACTATAGAGCTTATATTTGGATGATTGGAGGTGGATTGATCGTCGAACGGAGCTGACAAACTGGGATATTTTTGGTTCATTTCTCTTCCTCTTTGTGTTTTCCCATGGCGTTATGTAAAACTTGCTTTATAAATTTGTGTTGATTGTTGTCCTGGATTTTTGCTTTGTGATCGGGGTTTGAGTTGCTTTAGAGATAAACTTATTGAATCCTTATCTAGGATGATTATCTGTTAGTTTCTGAACTCTAGAGATAGACTTAGAGCTAACAATAACTTGCGTATCTATCCTTAATACTTCCGTGTTCGAGTTGCGCGTGAGAGATCGCCACACGAGAATACATATGTTCTCTCAACTTTGCGTTAGAGATAACATTTGTTGTAAATTTTCTTGTAGGTGCTCCTGAGATGAAGACTGATGTGAGAGTTACGTGATGACATTGACGAGTATTGTAGGTTGAGTATAATTGGTATTTTTGTCAAACCAAACCACAAGTTTTCGTTCACTCATAGGATTAAACTCGAAAAAAATCCAAGGGCATTTTGTGCACAAATCTATAAGAAAGTGTGTGATTTATTGGGTTTTGATGATTGAAAATTGGAAGAAGAAGAAGAATAAACACACTTCTAGTCGGAAATGATGTAAAAACGTTTAAATAAATGAAACAAATAAAGAACATTAACAGGAAAGATAACATTGCATGGCTTTGATTAACTGAAATAAGAAATGGTGCGCTACATGTATCTTTCAAACTCGTTTCTCCCTATAACACAAGTACTTTGAGTTTTATGGGAATTTTGATAAGAATTTCAGACCTCTAAATCTATACAAGAAATCTTCTTATATACTATTACATTTAAAACCGTCAATAACAATTAGGTCTCCATCATTTAACACTTACCTTTACATGTGTGTGTTCTCTTTCTATGATGTGCTTGCACGTGTCTTGGTCCCTAAATTATTTCTGAACCTTTGTTAACCATTTTCAAAACAACTCTACATCCTCTAAACACTTCCGTTGAAAAGCTTCGCGTTGAAATGTCTAAAAGACTAGAATAATTACTAAGTTCTAAGACTTGGTAAGTCAGTCGAACTCACCACTTATATGTCGAGATTACCATTCGAAAAGAGAATGATCCTATTCTTGTAGGTCCGTCCCTGAGACTTTTCCATACCATACTTAGTGAGTTTAAACCCAATGTCAAAAATCACAGGTTAATAAATCCCTCAAAAAAAACTTTTAAATTAAGTCTATCGTGCATTATTTTAGTTGAGTCTCTCAGACGAGACAACATACATCTTGTCTTATGGGAGTCTAAGTCCCTCATAGGTGGCATTATTCCTCCATTATTTTGACTCACACAATCCTCCAAACCCATTATCCCATTGGCAATTATTTACTACAAGAAACCTCTTTTATTTATAAAATAAAATTATTTCCTCAAAACAAAAATACCAAACCTCTAGCACAACTCGCAATTGACCAAGGTCTAACCATAGGTTGTATAGCAAAAACATCAAATTTTTGCACAAAGCATAGTATTCTTGGTGAAATTTCCCATTTAGTAACCATAAGTATATCAACAGATGATTTAAGTATAGAAAATAAATCCAATTAAAATTTAGGAAAACAGAAGGAAAAAAAATCAGTTTCAAGACGTATTATTTTGAAAATATGGCTTTTACATAATGGACAATCATGACTTTTATCACCAATTTGACCCATATCCTTATATTAAAGACCTAATCAAAGAAATTGGCTCATATAATTTTTTAGTAGAGGGGGTATAGTGATTTTGTAAAAGATTTCAGTGGGATGAAAACTGTCCCAAAACACATGTTCTGAAACATTGGAACATATAGATCCAAGACGGTTGCACAAAAATCCAACCTCTAATTTTCCAGTGCCACAACACCCTTTGTCTTCATTTGCAAACCCTACATTCATAATTCAATACTTAATTAACTAAGTTATTAAAGTTAAAAAAATTGTCTAAAAAAATATCTAATTAAAATTTTGAAATTTATAATTACCATAATTTTGACGATTCACAATGACATCGAGTGTACGACTGTAAACATCCATATAAACAATCCTGCTATCTGATAAATTAGTTTTAATCGAATCAATCTCATTCGATAACTTATCATTAAACAATACTGTTGCATTATTGTATTCTTCAACACATTTTCTTTCTGATCCTCCGGCCACCGTTCTCTGCAATGGCACACACCCTAGAGGCGGCACGTTAAATATTCCGATTCTCCGAGCCCCTAGTTGATATATTTCCTTTTAAATAAAATTTGATTAAAAAAATAAATATAGTATATTATTTATAAGATAATGAAGTGATATTTAAATAAAACTATAAGTACAAAATTTATTTATAACCATACCTTAGTGAAGTTGGAAGCTATACTAACCAGAAGATCAGCATAATCAGAAAATTCAGGATATTTAATTTTTCTCAAACGAGTTAAGAAATATGTGTTGGAAATGTCATTGCTTCCAAAAACCACAAGAAAAACACTATTGGCTAAAATTTCATTTGTTCTGTTTTCTCCAACAGATACTTTAAGCTTCTCAATATATTCTTTGAATGAGTCTAGTTGACTTGATAAAGGTATTGCATTCTGATTTTATGAAAATAAACAATGTTAGAAAAGAATTGTGATTAAAGAAAATAAAATATTTTATATTTTGTTTTATCTAATTTTTGTGTGTATATTACCAACAATTTTGATGTAACATGATCGAAGCCAGAACCACCAGAAGCAAAACACACACCAGTTGCCAATTCAGTAGCATTGAGTTTGGGATCTAAATATGGAGGTAGAAATTCTTTGATGCCTAATTCTTCAGCTGAAAATATTTTATATGAAAAAGAAAATTTTCGTTGGCTAAATAAATATTCTAAACCAATTAAAATTATAATTAAAATTATAATTAAAATTATAAGGGTATTAAATTTATACGAACAGACAAATAACATACATGATACTAACAACTGACATGAAATAGTTGAGCAAGAGTTAAAAAGAGTTAACGATTTAGCGATTTTAAATTTTAACAGAGACATAAATGTATACACACCTACAATGTCAGATGGAGCCTTTCCGTTGCTAAATCGACCGGTTGGAACTCCTCCGGGAAAATCTTTTCCATATGGTGCAAAATCGCATCGAGTTATTGTTTTTTTGAAGTTGTTATTTCCTGTATCCATAATTGAATCTCCAAACACAAACAATGCTGGAATTAAAACATTTTCAGGGAGTTCAACTTTTGCATTTGTTTCAAAGCAAAGAGAAAAGAAAAATATCAAGTGGAGAATTATAGTGGAAATTAAAGTTAGAAAAGAATGAGAAGAAGGGAGCTTCATTGAAAAATTCATGTGTAAAATACAAGCTATATGAAAATAACAATAACATGTGGAGTTAAATAGAAAACTCTATATGCTTAATGACAATAAAAGAATTTTACTTTCTGATCCTTCATCTATCACTTTTTTTTTTTTTTTTAAATTGAGATTTGTTGAATATGATTGAATATTTATGAAAAATATTTTATATGGTTACTATACTCATTTACTTATTTGGAAGATTAATTTTGTATCTTATTGGTAATATAATCACATCTTAAGAAAATAAGAAATAAAAAATAATGAATATTCTAAAAAAATATGAAATCGAACGGTCAAGTAATCACGATATTAATAGTCATTCAAAATTTTGATTAGATAGTTAATTTTTTAAAAATTAAAAAGTATTACTATTTGATATTAATCGAACGACCACCAATGCATAATTGACTGATTGTGCGATGTTTATGTCTTCAGTCCATAAAATTGCTTTATGGGAGTAAATATAATTAAACTGAGTAAGTAAAACAAGTTAAAAAGCTAAATATTACAAAAATTATAAAGTTAAATTACATTTGATATTATCACAAAATAATTAATATGAAAATTTTCATTCTAAATCAATAATATTTTTACACAAAAGAAAATTATAAATTTTAGTCGACTTTCTAATGTTAAAATATGACATTATAATATTTTTTTTTAATCAATCGCATTGAATATAATTATAGATAAAACTCTTTAAAACAAAATACTTTAAGAGTTTTGATTAAAAAATATTTCTTTGGGATTAGTCAAAAACACTTAAAATTTGTATTTAATTTTTTTTCTTATACAAAAAATTACTTTAAATTCAATTAAAAAAAAACATGTTAAAACACGAATGAAAATTTTTAAATATTAATTATATTTAACTACTTTCCATTGTTATTTTAAGAAAATATATTGAAAATTCCATAAATTATAAATTTAAAAATAGAAAATTTTTAAAACATAAATATTACTTTAAAAAGGATTTATGATTTTATTACTTTTTATGATTATATTTAAAATTATTCATCGCCAATCAAAATATTGTCTATTTCCACCTATTTGGAAAAAAAAACATCTATTATTTATTAGAAGCAAAAATTTGAAGAAACATCATATATTTAATAAATTTAAAAAAGTCAATTTTTTTTATTTATATTGAAAAATGAATGGATTGGCTTACCATAAATCATAAACTTTTACCCAAGAGCACTTGGATGAAATGGTATGCGTCTATGTTCTGCCATGAACCACTAACACCCTGTTATCTTTCGCCTCAACATGAACTCGATCATCACCACTTAGGCCTGTCTAGACAACCATCTTCACTTCACCCCATAAACTGACCACGGTTCCTCTTGGTAAGACTCTTTTGCTCAAGTAGTTAGTACTGTTTGCAATATTCCACTTAGCCAACTACCTTAGCCCTGCCTTAAAGGTGATTGACTCGTCATTGTTATCCCATGAAAAAAATACCAAGCGGGTAGTAAAGCTTGCAAACTTAACCTACATGGAAGGATCATTTGGCCTAATGGTAGAACCCCTTTTAAATTGAATGATTTGTGCATCAAGTTATCGCCTCTTTGGAAATCCCCCTCAAAATGAGTACTCACATCTCTAAGGAAAAGTTTCTTCAAATTCTCTTTATCTTCTTTTGAGGACCTCCAAAGTGTCCATTCCATCGGCTCTTGGAATTTCAATCTAGGGTTTTTGAAACTATTTGCTTGGTCTAACGACTTCAATTCTAATAGGATTCAACAAAATAATGCTTAGGTTTGGGTCAGGTTTCATTGCTTGTCGCAGGAATATTGGCGACCTAAAATTTTATTTGCAATAGTTAATAGCGTTGAAACACCAATCTACATTGATGGTGCAACTAATAAATCCTAGTTTGGTCATGATTATGGATATTTTGTATGTGTTCTAGTTGATATGAACCTTAAGAAGAAGCTCATGTTCAAAGTGCTTATGGTGTGATCTGGTTTTTCCTTCTTTGTGGAATCGGAGTATGAAAATCTTCCAAATTTTTACTCTGATTGTAAGTGTATTAGCCATCATGTGGAAGTTTGCAAGAAAGTTACCCCTCATAAGGTTTCTCAAGTTGTTACTCCTAAATTGAAAAAAGTGTTTGTTGCAACAAAAGACCATAGAATTCCCCCTAATAAATTTTTGGATCCCCTCACAACCTCAGCTTTCTCTAAAGATTGAGGTCCTTAACGACCCTGTTATCCCTAAAAAGAAGCTTGTAAGGTCTAAGATGAAATTGTTTGTTGTTAACATTAAGGGTCATACTTTGCCTAAATAATGGTGTTTTTGTGCAACACACCTTAATATTATGGTCATTTCTAATGATGACCAACATATTTGTCTCTTGGTTGATGAGAGAGGTTTTTAATTTGATTTATTTGTAGTCTATGCCTTTACCAACTACCTTTGCATGAGACAATTATGGAAGAGTTTCACCTTAGTCTTGGAGAAAAATCAACTTCTTGGTACTTGGTTGGGGATTTTAATTCCATCCTTGGTTCTCATGAGCATTATTGCACTCACACTCATACTAGGGGGCTCCTATGGAAGACTTTGTGGAATGGACACAAGTGTTTTAACATTCTCGTATTGATACCACAATCCAATGGGAGGCTGGTCTTTAACATACTCAAAAAATATTTGAGATGGATATTGGAATTCAATTTTGGATTGACTCATGCTCTTACCTTTCTTTCTCCACTCTTGTTAAAACTAGGTCTGACAACTTCCCTTTAATCCTAAATTAAACTTTCAGCAAACTGAGCTTAAGTTTGTATCAAACTTTAGAATCATTAGAATAAGTTCATGCCATCCTGATTGTTCTAATTCCATCAATTTTTTTAATATTCTAATACCATTGGCAGTCCTTGTGGAACCATGTTTAGTAGGGTACTCAAAGAAGCAATCAAAGGAGTTCTTGATAATGTACTTTTGATGAGGACAACTAAGAGTAAATTTTTATGATATATCATGTGACATCGTCTTAATAAAGGGAAACATCTATGTAACCTTTATTTCCTTTTAAAATTTTACAATTTGTTGTTTGTTGGACTCCCAGTGGATTGGGTAAGAAGCCAATTGATTAGCTCACTTGAAATGCTTTTAGTTGACAAAGAGAGAGGGAAACTCGCACATAAGAAAGAGACTCACGACTGAAAGAGAGATATATTCACGGTTGACACAGAGGTTATGGAAGTTCGCTGCTGAGAGAGAGAGAGAGAGAGAGAGAGAGAGAGAGAGAGAGAGAGAGAGAGAGAGAGAGAGAGAGAGAGAGAGAGAGAGAGAGAGAGAGAGATTCATGGCTGAGAAAGCGTGAAGCGACATGAAGAAAATCAAAGGGCGGTTGAGAACATGAAGCTCGCAACTGACAACATATTGTTTCTCTCTTTTTCCAAGCATGTTTTAGGGATATTTGGATATTTTAGGGACGGCGGCTTTTGTAGAACCGTCTTAGACCTAAATTTGTCCAAGGCGTACGCGCGAATTAAATATATTTGGGCGGCAACTATTGTAGAACCGTCGCAGAATTCTTTTTAGGGAGGTTGGACCTACAACCATTGTAAATGTGTAAGAATATTTTAAAAATAAAAGGGAGGTTGTCCAAAACCACCGTGGAAACCATCGTAACTTACGAAAGATGGTGGTTTTCATGGAACTGTTGCAATCTATATGTCACAAAACACTTTTTTCATGTAGTGGAGTTAGATAAAATTAATAAAAAAATTAAGAGATTTAGTGAAAACAAAACAAATAGAACAAAATAGGGTTTTTCTCTATATAAGTCTAGAGGGATTTAGAAATGATCAATTTGGGGAAAAAGAAGAAGATGAGGCAAACCCTAGTAGAGAGAATTGCAAGAGTAGGATCTCCAATCACAAAGAACTCAAGTTTTTTGACTTAATCGAGGTAAGGGGAGATTATTTCATGATGGGTGTTAAACTTAAGGGATAATGGGGATCCCTTAGCCCCTTTTCTCTTTTATGATGTTTTTGATTGAATTGTGAGATGTTTGTGAAAAACATCCATGATTGTATTGATTGTGATTTCTGTTTGGTATTGTTGATGCTGATTTTATTGTTGTTGATGTGAAATTAGTGTGAATCTATACTATAAAAATTAATTGTTGATGTTCATATGCTATATGATGAGCTGATGAAGAAAAACATGAATATTTGAGGTGATATATGTTAGTTGTTGTTTTCTTGATGTGAAAATTGTCGTTTATATCTATTAATCGAATTCTGAACTATTAAATTGGGGAATAATTCGAAATAAGTTGAATACATTGAAATAAGTCTAAATAAGTCAAATACTTCTCGATAAGTATAAATAAGACAAATAAATTGCATAAAATACAAGAGAATATTGGTCATCTTGTTTCAAGCATAACTTGAGGTTCGTAAGTCCGTTTGAGGCAGGGTTAGTTGATTTGGAAAGCTAACCTTTCTGTTGAAATATGGAAATTAGGGTCAGGAGCGTAGTCAAGTCTTAACTGATATTGGTTGTCCTTTTTCACGCGTGCCTTGGGTTTTGTAAGTTCGTCTAAGTGTGGTCAGTTACGTTGGAAAGCTAAGACATAAATCTTTCTTAGGTTGTTTTACATGCTCCATTGTACTTGTCCAAAATTACATACTACATGGTATCCATATGCGAGTAGAGATCACGAGAGTCCTTTGTATTTCTCTGGTGGTTTAGGGCTTACCCGCGGTGAGGGAGGCCTTATTTCGTGATGTTTTATGGTGATGAAAGAGCAAGCTCACGAGAGGCAAGAAGATCTGTATATTTTGGGTTATTTTGTGTGTATTATGATTCATCTCTCTTTGTGCTTGGGACGAGCTATTTATAGAGGATTTTAGGCATGAAGTTAGGGTTCCCTCGGGAATGATAACCACCCACTTAGTCAGTGGTGGACCGTTGATTCTTATTTCCTAGGGAGACATTGCTTAGGCTTCTAATACTGAATTCTCTTTGACCGAGAAACATGTTTTCCCATGTATCTCACTATTGGGGGAGCAAGGCGCAGTTAGGGCGAGATAATCCCTAATTGGTTAAGTCACCTCAGGGATGGTTGCAATCCTCCCTTCCTTACTAGGCCTTTTACATATATATATATATATATATATATCACTAAAAATAGAAAAATAAATGTCACAGGTTTCAGAGAGCTTTAGTCGCACCATGCATCCTATCCATCATATTTTGGCCTATCATCACGCTATCATCATATGAAACTTGGGATTTGAATAAAAACACTATATCTAGGACCTGAAACTTTTGTTCCTAAGCAATAGAGGACTCAATTACGTGACCCCTCTCATATATATATATATATATATATATATATATATATATATATATATCCTAATAATCACCATTTTTGAAAAAGGAAAAGTATAAGGAAAAACTTGATACATAGGCTTAAAATGACGAAGGATAGAATATAGAGGAGTACTTAAAAAAAGCTTGAGAATTAACCTACACTTAAAAAGTATATAAAAGATGAAAAAAGTGTGAATATGAAAAGGGTCAAAATTCCACTATTATAAAATCAATTACCTAGTTCTCATGAGTTATCATTATCCAAACATAGATATGCGCCAATGATTGGATAACAAAGACATCTACGACTCAAGATTTAGCTTGCATATGATTACTGACTCACAATAATCGTGCCTTCTAGAGAAAAAAATAGGATACCTAAATATTAATTGTTGCATGTTCCTCCACAATTAATACTTGAGAGACTCACCCCTAGCAACACTTAAGAGATCGGCTCGCCCAAAAAATGCTTGAAGGACTCGCCCCTAAGCAACATTCCAGAGACTCGCCCCAAGCAACACTAAAGAGACTCTCCTCAAGCAACACTTGAGGGACTCTCCCCTATGTAATTATGGAAGGAATCATTCAAGAAAAACTTGAGGAACTTACCCAAGTAACACCTGAGAGACTCATCCCAAACAACGCTCAAGGGACTTCCCCTAAGCAATGCTTGAAGGACTCGTTACCATAATCTTCACATAAACCATTGTGCATGTGAATCAATCACTTCACTCTTCCTAGCTTCGTCTTTAAGGAACTATGAACTATGATAACTTTATTGGTACTAGAAAGAAGTAGCCCATATGGTCTTTAAGGAATCGAGCATACATCACTCAGATCGCTCAGCTGTGACATGGGCTGCCTGACCCAAACCTGTGTTTTCCACTGATTCATTTCACAACACATGACATATATGGTGCTCAAGAGAGAGTCAGTTTGACCGTAGCATTGAAGGGGAAAAAAACTTCCCCATATAATGGAGGAAGAATATGTTAGATGATGCTTCTAATTTGAATGGATTCGGGCTTGAATCATGAACGAATCACTTTTCTAATAGTATTTAAAGCACTCTCAAATTTCTGAATGTTAACACAAAGGAATATCCATGATAATTCAGTGTATTTCGAATTTGTATAAGATCGATAAAAATTTGAATATAGGGAAGATGGAATCTGAAATTTTTATTGAAGAGAATGTACGTCTGTAATGTGTTTTATTCAATCTAGAAGTATGAATTTATAGGTGAAGTAGTGTTGTTTCACAAGGTTGTGACCCTTGATGAAACACACCCTTTCAACAATGATTTTTCACCAAGTATTGCAACTTTTCACCTACTGCAACACTTCCCAAGCGTTGTCTATTTCAATTGCCTACTGCAACACTTAACTAAGCATTGCATATTTTCGAATTCAAAAAATAAACTTAAACAATAACTATTAAAACAAGAGCAACTATCACTGCCATGTGTGGCGGCTTGCCGCTATGAGCACCACTGATGTCAAGTGCCGCTTACAAGCCACCACGAGCACCACTAATATCAAGTGCCACTTACAAGCCGCCACAAGCACCTCTACATCCACGTCCTCTAACCTGGAGCCGGTGTCAGAGGTGACACTGACAAGGGGGTGTGGAAGAAACAAGTGGATAAGACTTATGACCATCACATTTGTCTATGTAACACTTTATCCTCTTTACCCTTTTGTTGAGTTAATTAATGTAACTCTTTATAAAAAAATTTAAAATGAGTGATATTTTCTATGTGAGAGTATTTCCCATGATTACTCATTTCTCACTTACACAATTTTTTATCATTTTGAAAAACACTCATAATAATTATTATTGTTATTAATTACAACATAATCGGTCTCCCTTGCTCCCACAAACTCATTGAAAAAGTAGGAGAAATTGTTTCTTTCTAATATCCTAGCTCAAAAGCTTTATGCATCCATCCATCTGAGAAGGTTTTCATTATTGTATTTCCCAAATACAGAGATGATTTTCTCATAAATAACTTGATTATATGATCATCGAAAAACTCATCTCAATTATGATATTTATTACTATATCATACAAAGATGAACACAACTTCAAAAAGTAAATGCAAAATTTATATTTATATGTCAATATTAACCTAAGATATCTTTTGTACATTTCAAATTTTAAACTTCATTTACTAAAGTATACTTTTAAATTTGATCACCTCTAAGCTGAATTTTTCACTCCATCTCTTATTATATGCATTATAGAACAATTGATGAAATGAAGGAAGAACAAGCTTCATATTTAATATGTATTACACTTTAGTCAAAATGAATTCTACTAATAAAAAACAATGTCAAATTTTTAAATATATTAACCAGAGCATCATCCTTGCTAAGATGATATTATTCTGTAAATTTAGAATTGCACAAAATAATCAATAATGTTTTTATACCTAAATAAACTTGTGCAAGTATTTGAGGAGAATAGGGGGAACAAGTTTTTTGTAAACAGATTCAGTTGGGTGAAAACTGTCCCAAAACACATAATCCAAATCATTGGAACATGTGACATCCAAACTATTACATAAATAAGTAACTTCTATTGTTCCTGTGCCACAACATCCTTTGTCTCCCACTCCATATCCTACAAGTTCACAATAAATATTTTTCAAAGGTTAAATAAATATTCAATCAATTGAAAAAAAAATATTAAAAAAATATTTTTTTCTCGTTAATGTGATAATTGAGTGAACATTTGTTTATAGATAGCGTAGATTTAACTCTACGACATCTGATTTATTCACGTTTAAAATGTAGAATTCTGATCATTATTCTCTCGGACAAAAATTAAACATAAATATGGAAGATTACCATATTGTTGATTGTTTAGAATGATTTCAAGTAGAGGGCTGTAAACATCCATGTAAACAACTCTGCTACTTGGAAAGTTGTGGTTAAAAGAATCAATCCCAAGTGACAACTTGTTGTTAAAGAGCACAGATGCATCATTGTATTCTTTCACACATTTTCTTTGTATTCCTCCTGCCATTGTTCTTTGAAATGGCACACACCCCATTGGTGGTGCATTAAATACTCCAATTCTCCTTGCACCTAGTTCATACATTTCCTTCAATTGTAAAGAAAATAAAAAAATTGTTACATTTCCAAATAGTAATGATACTCAAATACTTAGACACTAATTTTTTATACACATGTCACATCTGGTTAATCAGATTTTAAAACATATTATTATAAATTTATTCAACTGTATTAACCATGTGTGACAGGTGTTAGAAAAATTAGGAGTGGATAAAATATTTTCAATGAAAGATTAAAATTAAAAGGGTTAATAGTAATTCACCCCCTGTAATGTTAGCGAATTTTGTTTTTGCCCCCTTCCTACCATTTGACAACGGTTTTTTCAAAAACATCGTTGCCAAAACCTGCTTTTGGCAACGGTAGGAGGGTAAACCAAAACACGCTCATATTACAGGGGGTAAACTACTATTAACCCAAATTAAAATTACCTTGTAGAAGTTATAAGCCGAGTTGACTAAGAAGTCAGAGTATGTAGGAAAATCATATTCCACTTGTCTCATATGAGACAAATAGTATGTGTTAGAAATATCATTGCTTCCTAATACCACAAAAAAGAGACTATTGGCTAAGATGAAATTTGTTCTATCTTCACCAACAAGTCTTTTAAGTCTCACAATGTAATCTTTGAACAAGTCTAGTTGTCCAGACATGGATATAGCTACCTGATTAAACAGAGTAAGGAAGAATAATTCATAAATGAAAATACCAATTTTATTTAGTAGCATTTTTGTGGTTGATGAAAAAAATGTGTACCTCTAATTTTGATGTCATAGGATCATATCCTGCACCACCAGATGCAAAGTTCACACCTGTGTGCAATTCACTAGGCTGCAGAGTTGGATCCAAATATGCTGGTAGATACTCTTTTATTCCTAATTCTGAAGCTGATAGTACAATTTAAAATTAAAAACAAAAAACAACTATATTAAAATTCACATCTTAGATTAAATTAGTATTTCTTTTGATTTACTTTGAGTTTATCATAAGATATAAGCAAGCATTTGTAACACTACTTAAAATAGCTTCTAAAATCAGCTTATGACATGTTAATAAGCTATTTTCAGCTTATTTTCACAAACTATAGTCAAAATCGTATTAAATTTTTATCTACAATTTAACCCAAACAAATTAATTAGATGCACTATTTAACTACAATGTAACAATAACAAATATTTTATGAGATTCTATTTAGCTACGGCATTTTATTTAACTACAATTTGTCACAAATTTTATAATTTGACCTATATTTTTTTATAGAAATAATTTATAACAAAGACATAGACATGTGTTATAAGTGACCGAATCACTCAATACAATATTAAGATTTTAGCTCTTGTCGTTTTGATTCGTAATTAAAAAAAATATAAGAATAATATAAAACTTATGTTACCTATAAAATCGGACGGAACTTTTCCGTTGCTAAATCTTCCGGATGGAATTCCTCCTTTAAAATCTCTTCCATAAGGAGGGTAATTGCACCGAGACGGTGTTGACATATTGTTGTTATTTCCAGTATCCATGATTGAATCACCAAACACAAACACAGCTGGAATCGAAACATTTGGCGGCAGTTTCAAAACAGCCTTTGTTTTGAACAAAACAACTAAAAATATTGTCAAACGAAGAAATGTAGTGGAAAATAGATAAGAATGTGTTGGGAACTTCATAATGTATATAGATATGGTTCACTATTATATAACTGTATATAGTTTTCTTTTTAGAACATTTTCTCCGTATTGCAATGTGAGGGAAGATCAATAATAATAGTAGTAGTAATGACAAAAATTGAAGGGTATTTATTTGTGGTGTGATGAGAGATTGTTACGCAATGAAGGTAAAGTTTTGTCAGTAGTTTACTGGATTCAGTATGAATAGATTGAATTGCATGTGGGTGCATTAAATAGGTTGAGCCAACTATGCCTAAAGACTTAGTAAGTGTTACTTTCATGAAACCCGATTGGGTTGGTATAAGGACCCACGCTCCATTTATAACTAGAAACAATGTACACAACACAACCATTCTCATTGGATCTATTTGAGTAATCTAATAATCAGAATTTAAGGAATAAGTATTATGTTCATAGATCAACCGACGAACATTGATATTATTAGGTTGAACGTTATCACCAAAATTCGGAGTTGAGATCTTATACAGTTGTGTCACTTTATAGTGGTTATTATTTGAGACAAAATAGGAGGGCTATCTATGGAGTAAATAAGACACTTAATTGAGACAGGGAGAGTCCTACAATGTTGGGTCATATGAATAGTATTGATTTAATAAATATAAAGATGCGTGAGTGGTTGATGCGTTGAAAATTTCATGGCTCGAATGATTCAATATTATAAATAAAGAAATGGAAAGTTTAGGAAACAAGTCTCATGAAAAGGATAAGAGACTGCACTTCATTTTCATGATATTATTACTCATTAATTGCTAATCCAATACGTGTAACTGTCAATATAACTTTTTAATAGTGAAGTAGGAAATATAAATTAATATGAAAAGAAAGTAAAAGTTAACTCGAACGGTAACTCTCGCTAAAGACAAGAACTAAAAACAATTAGAAGAGAAAAAAAAAAAAAAAAAAAAAACTACCACCAAAGAGAAACTAAAGTCAACCAAATAAACTGTGTAGACTATCCTTAATTTTTAGGCACAAAGATCTTTGGAGAGAACAAATGGAAAGAAAATACGCAGCACCATCATTCCAAAATAAAATGAGGATAACTGACCATTTAACACATCTCTAACCGCCCATCCATTTGAGTGGGTTTGCTCTCAGAGAAATACCAAAATTCAAAGAATGTGCATAAATTCACTTCCACACCAAGTTTATAATTGTAGAAAACTAGTGATTAACAGTTTAGTTTTCTTTAAAAAAATAATTTTGTTTCGTATTTTTCAAATAGTCCAAATTAAAGAATATCAGATCGAGACCAAGCCTAAAGAAGCATGTTTCTCATGACCTAAATCGTGTAACAACTAAAAAAATCCCTAGGATTGAGTGTGACCGAGGCCTTGACCACCCTACCAATATAAAAATTCTTATCATATGGAAGTTGCAGCCTCACACAAAATAAAGAGATAATTCGCCAACTCCACCTGCCTCACACACACATCACATCCCCCATTACTAGAATCTAACATAATTTGTTGCTTCATGAGATTCTTCCTAGTCATTAGCCTATTTTAAATCATCTCCAAGAGAACACTACAAATTAAGAAGGTGCCAAACTCTTCCAAATCATAGAAGACCCTTGCAAAACCCTTTCAAACCCACCTTCCTTGACTCTAGTCCAAGCCAAAATGTTGTCATAAGCAGAGTTGACTGAAAAACCCTTATCCGGGTATTGCTTCCAAACCCCATTATTCTATTCATATTTTACAAGCATATCAAGATGTGATATTGCAACTATGAAGTTATTTTCTCTTGGTTATTCTGGTGTGACTTGTGACTGCCATGAAGAAGTTATCTTATAAGGAAATCAAATTGTGATATTGAAATAAGAAAATATAATCAATGTGGGCAAGTGTGTTAATTAGTAATGAATTGTGGCATAGAACCAACCACATGGTAGAATAGTATGTCTGATAACATAACAAAACTATTAACATATCTTGTTTGTCAATTGCCAGTATAATGATTCAGTAAGCTAGCTTCTTGACAGTTTATCATGTTGTGCTCTGAATGTGTATTTGTAATCTTATGAACTTCACATATAGATGACACATGAATATCAACTTGGTTTTGGCTTCTTTAGAAACATGCATTTACCGATTTTTTCTTGATATTTTAAAACTGACATTCTGGTATATGAATGTTCATGAGATGTACATATTTTGTTGAGAAGTAATTTTTTACCATTTAGGAAGGTTTGTAACCCCCACTATCTAACAATTTTTTGTAGTGAAGTATGATGTTGACCTTAAGTCACGTGGCGTGCCATGTCAACTTCCATTAGAGCAAGTATAAGGCATTAAGTAGAAGGCATGGATAAAAATTGTGGACGGCAAATTTTAGGAGAACTATTATTTGAAGGAAATTTTTATAGGAACTAAAGCTGAATTTTGAGTTATTTATAGGGGCAAAAAACATACTTAACCCATAACTTTATACACACATTATTTTTTTTTTGTAAGTTTTACTTTTATTAATCCCTTGATATTAATGTTCGAGATTAAATTGATTGGTGGATAAATATACGAATCAAATAGTTGTATAATATAAGACTCAATTGATATTAAGAATATATTGGTAGACTTTTTTAAAATATGTATGATGCCATGAATATATGTAAAAGTGTTTACACACACTAGGATCATCATTCATTCGAATGATATCTTTTGCTCTTTTTGTTCGAGGTTTTTAGAGTCATCCTCTCATTCGGTTGTGATTTGTGATGTAATGGTTTCTATCTGGTAAAAAAATTCAGTTGGTTGGGATGGCTTGTAGTTTTACCCAGAGACTCCTTGACCCTTTTTTAGATGTTATTCCTATTAATGGTTTGTCTCGACTTAGTGAGTATATAATGACTTGTCATGATGTGGTCTAGTTAATCTAGAACTTTCACAATGATATAGTGTTCTTAGGTAATTTGGTGTCAGCGAATGAAGTGGGTGATATGAGCATTCTTTTGGCTTGGAAATGGTTACTTGGTAGGTCAGTACTAGAGAACTCATGTGCTTTCTCAGCGTAGCTCAATAACTCTATCCAGCATCTGAGCCAACAGTAGTATGAGTGTCTTTGACCTCCTTAGGGTGTTTTTTTGTTGCTCAATGGAGATTAGTATTGTTTTTCAGGTCTTTGGTTAGGGAGATACAACTCGAGTTTGTTAGAACAAGATTTGTTCTTATCAATTATCTTAGTTTTGATGATAACAATAATATGAATTTTGCTTAAGATAATATGGTACTCTAATCCAATGCAATTTCCCTTTCAGGAAATATATATAAAGAGTACGCATAATTCAGCGCTCAGAAGTTGTATCTCAAATGGTTCAGCATGCAACATCAGAACATGGTCTGGCAAGACATCAGAAGATGGTCGAAGCAGAATCAGAACATGGGTCTATGGAAGCATCAGAAGAACATAAGATCAGAAGCACTGAAGATCAGAAGATGGTATCACGCTCAGAAGCACTTCAAGGTCAGAAGATCAGAAGATGCTATGCACCAAGCTGTTTTGACTCAGATGATATTCAAACGTCGTATTCACAAACATCAGATCAGAAGGAAGTACAGGTGGCAGACTACGCTGACTGACAAAAGGAACGTTAAAAGCTACTAAAGGCTACGTCAGTAGACACAGCGTGAACAAGGCTCGAGGTAGTTGACAAAAGCGTATAACATTAAGTGCAATGCTGTACGGAACACGTAAAGCATTAAATGCATTCAACGGTCATCTTCTCAACGCCTATAAATATGAAGTTCTGATGAGAAGCAAGGTTACCAATTTCTACATCTATTCTGTGAATATCAAACTTGCTGAAACGCTGTTCAATCAAAGCTCAGAATCTTCATCAACTCACTACATTGCTGTTGTAATATTTTAGTGAGATTAAGCTTAAACGTTAAGAGAAATATCACAGTTGTGATTATCGCTTTTAAGAAGCATTTGTAAACTCTTGAATAGATTACATTAAGTTGTAAGGAACTAGAGTGATCGTGTGATCAGTATACTCTAGGAAGTCTTAGCAGTTGGCTGAGCAGTTTGTAACTAGAGTGATCGTGTTGATCAGAATACTCTAGGGAAGTCTTAGGAGTGAACTAAGCCTAGAGTGATCGTGTTGATCAGTAGACTCTAGAAAAGTCTTAGAGGGTATCTAAGCAGTTGTTCCTGGAGTGATCAGTGTGTGATCAGAAGACTCTGGAAGACTTAGTTGCGGACTAAGTGGAAAACCATTGTAATCCGTGCGATTAGTGGATTAAATCCTCAGTTGAGGTAAATCATCTCTGCGGGGGTGGACTGGAGTAGCTTCGTTAACAGCGAACCAGGATAAAAATAATTGTGCAATTTATTTTTATCGTCCAAGATTTAAAGTCACACTTATTCAATCCCCCCCTTTCTAAGTGTTTTTCTATCCTTCAATTGGCATCAGAGCGCCGGTTCTAAGGTGCAAGCACTTAACCGTGTATAGAAAAGATTCAGGAAGAGAAAAACGCTTCATTTAAAAGATGGTTGATGAAAGTGAAAAGTCTACATCTACACCTGCATCTACATCTGGCTCTGCTGAGCAATACAACGGTAACAATGGTTATACTAGACCGCCGGTATTTGATGGTGAAAACTTTGAATACTGGAAAGATAAACTGGAAAGTTACTTTCTGGGTCTAGATGGTGATCTATGGGATCTTCTAATGGATGGTTACAAACATCCAGTAAATGCCAGTGGCGTGAAGCTGTCAAGGCAAGAAATGAATGATGATCAAAAGAAGCTTTTCAGGAATCATCATAAATGTAGAACTGTTTTGCTGAATGCTATCTCTCATGCTGAGTATCAGAAGATATCTAACAGGGAAACGGCCTATGACATATATGAGTCCTTGAAAATGACTCATGAAGGAAATGCTCAAGTCAAGGAGACTAAAGCTCTAGCCTTAATCCAGAAGTATGAAGCCTTCAAGATGGAGGATGATGAAGACATTGAAAAGATGTTTTCAAGATTTCAAACTCTTACTGCTGGATTGAGAGTTCTTGACAAGGGATACACCAAGGCTGATCACGTAAAGAAGATCATCAGAAGCTTACCCAGAAGATGGGGTCCTATGGTGACTGCATTCAAGATTGCAAAGAATCTGAATGAAGTTTCTCTGGAAGAGCTGATCAGTGCCTTGAGAAGCCATGAAATTGAGCTGGATGCAAATGAGCCTCAAAAGAAAGGTAAGTCTATTGCATTAAAATCTAATATCAAGAAATGCACTAACGCTTTTCAGGCCAAAGAAGAAGATCCTGAAGAATCAGAATCTGAAGAAGAAGATGAACTGTCCCTGATCTCCAGAAGGCTAAATCAACTCTGGAAGACCAAGCAAAGGAAGTTCAGAGGCTTCAGAAGTTCAAGGAAATTTGAACGTGGAGAATCTTCTGATGAAAGAAGATTGGACAAGAAGAAGGTCATGTGCTATGAATGCAATGAGCCTGGACACTACAAGAATGAATGTCCAAATCTTCAGAAGGAAAGTCCCAAGAAAAAGTTTCATAAGAAGAAAGGTCTTATGGCAACCTGGGATGAGTCAGAAGATGATTCAGAAGATGAGCAGGCCAACTGTGCGCTGATGGCGACAGAAGATGACGGATCAGAATCTACATCAGAATCAGATTCTGAAGAGGTATTTTCTGAACTTACTAGAGATGAGTTAGTTTCCGGTCTAACTGAACTTCTGGAACTCAAGTCTCAGATTAGTCTCAAATACAAAAAGCTGAAAAAGCAATTTGAATTTGAAACAAAGAAGCTTGAGTTGGAGAATTCTGAATTAAAAGAAAAACTTTTAAAATTATCCAATAATGTTGGATCTCCTTCTGATTCAGAAAAATCCACTCCTAGTCTAAACCATATTCTGAAAGAATATGATTTAAGTTTCAGGAAGTTCTTATCTAGAAGTATTGGCAGAAGTCAGCTAGCTTCTATGATATATGCCGTATCTGGAAACAAAAGAGTTGGCATTGGTTTTGAGGGTGAAACCCCATACAAACTTGAACCTGTTGATGAAATGAAAATTACATACAAGCCATTGTATGATCAGTTCAAGTATGGCCACTCTCATGATATTAGGCACACTTCACATGCTCAAAGTTTTCACATAACACACACACAGAAGCATGTGACACAACCTAGGAAATATCATGAAACTCACATTAAAAATTATCATGTTGTTCCTCCTATTGCTTATAATGTTAAACCCAAGTTCAATCAGAACTTGAGAAAATCTAACAAGAAAGGACCCAAGAAAATGTGGGTACCTAAGGATAAGATTATTCCTATTGCAGATATCCTTGGCTGCAAGAAGGACAAAGCACAACATGTCATGGTACCTGGACTCTGGATGCTCACGACACATGACAGGAAGAAGGTCTATGTTCCAAGACCTGGTGCTTAAGTCTGGAGGAGAAGTCAAGTTTGGAGGAGATCAGAAGGGCAAGATAATTGGCTCTGGATCTATAAAGTCTGGTAACTCTCCTTCCATTTCTAATGTACTTCTTGTTGAAGGATTAACTCATAACCTCTTATCTATCAGTCAATTGAGTGACAATGGTTATGATATAATCTTTAATCAAAAGTCTTGCAAGGCTGTAAATCAGAAGGATGGCTCAATCCTATTTACAGGCAAGAGGAAGAACAACATTTATAAGACAGATCTGCAAGATCTTATGAGTCAGAAGGTGACCTGTCTTATGTCTGTTTCTGAAGAGCAGTGGGTCTGGCACAGAAGATTAGGTCATGCTAGTTTGAGAAAGATTTCTCAGATTAACAAACTGAATCTGGTCAGAGGACTCCCTAATCTGAAATTCAAATCAGATGCTCTTTGTGAAGCATGTCAGAAGGGCAAGTTCTCCAAACCTGCATTCAAGTCTAAGAATGTTGTTTCTACCTCAAGGCCATTAGAACTCTTGCACATTGATCTGTTTGGACCAGTCAAAACAGCATCTGTCAGAGGAAAGAAATATGGATTAGTCATCGTAGATGATTATAGCCGCTGGACTTGGGTAAAATTCTTAAAACACAAGGATGAGACTCATTCAGTGTTCTTTGATTTCTGCATTCAGATTCAATCTGAAAAAGAGTGTAAAATCATAAAGGTCAGAAGTGATCATGGTGGTGAATTTGAGAACGGATCCTTTGAAGAATTCTTCAAAGAGAATGGTATTGCCCATGATTTCTCTTGTCCTAGAACTCCACAGCAAAATGGGGTTGTAGAACGAAAGAATAGGACTCTGCAAGAAATGGCCAGAACCATGATCAATGAAACCAATATGGCTAAGCATTTCTGGGCAGAAGCAATAAACACTGCATGCTATATTCAGAATAGAATCTCTATCAGACCTATTCTAAATAAGACTCCTTATGAATTGTGGAAGAATAGAAAGCCCAACATTTCATATTTCCATCCTTTTGGATGTGTATGCTTTATTCTGAACACTAAAGATCATCTTGGTAAGTTTGATTCCAAAGCTCAAAAGTGTTTCCTTCTTGGATATTCTGAACGCTCAAAAGGCTACAGAGTATACAATACTGAAACATTGGTTGTAGAAGAATCAATCAATATCAGGTTTGATGATAAGCTTGGTTCTGAAAAACCAAAGCAGTTTGATAATTTTGCAGATTGTGATATTGATATATCAGAAGTTGTTGAGCCAAGAAGAAACGCATCAGAAGCAGAGCTCCTCAGAAGCAAAGAACCAGAAGATCAAGTATCAGCTTCTCTGGAGGATCTAAGTATTTCTGAAGAACCATCTGTCAGAAGATCATCCAGACTCATCTCTGGTCATTCAGAAGATGTCATTCTTGGAAAGAAGGATGATCCAATCAGAACAAGAGCATTCCTTAAGAACAATGCAGACTGTCAATTAGGTCTTGTATCTTTGATCGAGCCAACTTCTGTTGATCATGCTCTAGAAGATCCAGACTGGATAATTGCTATGCAAGAAGAACTGAATCAGTTTACAAGGAATGATGTTTGGGATCTTGTGCCTAGACCAGATGGATTCAATATAATTGGTACAAAATGGGTCTTCAGAAACAAGCTCAGTGAGAAAGGTGAAGTAGTAAGAAACAAAGCCAGACTGGTGGCTCAGGGTTATAGTCAGCAAGAAGGGATTGATTATACAGAAACCTTTGCACCAGTGGCCAGGAGTTTGCTGAGTCTATGCAGGCTGAGTTTGAAATGAGCATGATGGGAGAACTCAAGTATTTCCTTGGAATACAAATAAATCAAACATCAGAAGGAACATATGTTCACCAAACCAAGTATGTGAAGGAACTTCTGAAGAAGTTTAATCTTCTGGACTGCAAAGAAGCCAAAACTCCTATGCATCCAACATGCATCCTAGGTAAGGATGAGGTAAGTAAGAAGGTAGATCAGAAGTTATACAGAGGTATGATTGGATCTCTTCTATATTTGACTGCTTCTAGACCTGACATTCTGTTCAGTGTTTGTTTGTGTGCTAGATTCCAATCAGATCCTAGAGAATCTCATTTAACTGCTGTTAAGAGAATTCTAAGGTATCTGAAAGGTACTACTAATGTTGGCTTAGTTTACAGAAAATCTAAAGAATACAACTTAGTAGGATTCTGCGATGCTGATTATGCTGGAGACAGAATTGAAAGAAAAAGTACTTCAGGAAGTTGCCAATTTCTTGGAAGTCATTTGATCTCCTGGTACAGCAAGAAGCAAGCAACTATTGCTCTATCAACGACAGAAGCAGAATATGTAGCTGCTGCTGGTTGTAGTACACAGATGCTCTGGATGAAGAGTCAGTTAGAAGATTATCAGATATTTGAGAGTAACATTCCTATATTCTGTGATAATACTTCTGCTATATGTTTATCTAAGAATCCTATTCTTCATTCAAAAGCTAAACATATTGAGATTAAACATCATTTCATAAGGGACTATGTTCAGAAGGGTGTCATATCTTTAAACTTTGTTGATACAGACCATCAATGGGCTGATATCTTTACAAAACCCCTGGCTGAAGATAGGTTTAAGTTCATTCTGAAGAACATCAGTATGGATTTATGCCCAGAATGAGAAGATGAGAAGTTCTCATGTATGAGTATTTTCTGAAATGAATGTGGAACATTCTTTTTAGTCAGAAGTTCTGATTGAAATCTTTTAGAAATTATGATTCGGTTATTACTAACGTTTCATTGTCTAAGTTGATTCAGAACCTCTTTTAAAGCAAAACAGCTGTTACGTTTTATCTCGGGATGGTAAACCTGTCGTTACTATTCATGGATAAGCGCGCGTGCAGTTGAAGGGACGCCGACCATAGGTAACTGTGCTAGTCACCTCATTTGTCTTTATTATCTCTCCTCACGTCACGTAACATTAAATGCTTTTCTTCATTCGTTTCACTTTATTTTCTTTTAAATACTCTTCAAAATGGTTTTTGGTTTCCTATCTCTTTGTTTTCCTCCTAAAGTTTTTTTTTTCTCTCTCTCTCTCTCTCTCGTTTTTCATTTCTTCTCTCAAAACCTAGCGTTCACTCTAAGTCTGTTGAAGCTCCATGACTCAAAGGCGACAGATCTCTGTGCATCTCGGGATGGCTCTTCTAATACCGCTCAAGTCAGACTCTTCTTTGATGTTGTTATCAACTTTCATCCAAAGACAGAAGACTTTCTTGAGTTATGGGAGGAGGTTAAGAATGATATTCTTGACTTCTATGTTGAGGGAAAGCCCCGTTTGCAACATTAGCTCTCTGTCTGTGAACTGTCCCTCACTTCCTCCTTGGTTCTGGGATCTCTCCTACAGTGGAGGTTTCAGTCTGGAAGACAAGAAGTCCTCCGGGATTCTTGATGGGTTGACACAGAGCGTGTCTAGCTAGGGTTCTGTTTTTAATTTTTGTAGTGATTTCCTCTTTGGAAATTCTACTTTGTATTTGCTAGGAATGTTTTTCATCTTGTTAAACATAGGAACCTTTTGTATTATCTTTTGATTATCAATGAAAAGTTTCTTTGTGTTTTACATTCCAGTAAATGTTTTATTTGTCGTTTTATGCATCTGAATTTTTTTTTAAATTTTCTTTTTGATGTTATGACAAAAAGGGGGAGAAGATAAATGATAAATGATTTGATTAATCTATCAGTTGCTGGGTAAAGGCTCCCACACATTCACTAACAAGAACTGCAAGTTCTATATGGTTTGAGTGTTTTGCAGGTACAGAAGTGAAGTAAATCTTCAGAAGCAAACACTAGAAGCAAAACCATAAGAAGCGTTATTCTGTAAAAGGAATAAGCTCTTGGAAACTGAAGCAAGCTGAGTGCTGTCAAGCTTCAGAGATAAGAAGCAAGAAAGAAGAATGAATCAGAAGCACTGATAATAGAATTTGAATATCATTGTCTATCCTGTTCTGACAAAATTCTATTTGCTCTGATACATATAATGTTATGGCTCTGATACATTATTTGCTCTGATACATTATTTCAGCCTATATGGCTCTGATACATATAATGTGTTCAAACATACATTTTATGTTCTAACTCGTTCATGCTGACTTTTGTCGTTTAGTTTTTGTTCTGTAACATTTCAGGATGTAGAGATGCTCTGATGATGCTCTGGTACATTCAATAATGTTCTGATACAAATCTAGCATGAAGTGATGTTGGTAGACATTCAAAGTCCTGAAGCTATCCGAGGGAAGCAGAAATCAGAAGATATGAATGATCTAAAAGATCCAGAAAATTCAAGTTCTGAAGCTGTCCTGAATGGAAGCAGAAGTCAGAAGCTGTGAATGTTCTGAAGATCAAAGAAATTCAAGTTCTGAAGCTGTCCACGATGGAAGCAGGAATCAGAAGCTGTGAGTGTTCTAAGGATCTAAAGAAATTCAAGTTCTGAAGCTGTCCAATGGAAGCAGAAGTCAGAAGCTATGAATTCTCTGAAGGGAGAAGCTTATATGATCGTCTCTACCGAAATAATCAGGGAAGTCTTTTATCAAAGTTCTTCGAGTATTTATTTCAGGGGGAGATTATTTATCTCAGGGGGAGATTGTTAATCTCAGGGGGAGACATATTCATATGCTTATGCTATAGCTGTGTAATTTGTCTTTTGCCGTCTACTCTTTCTGATCGCAAATTCATATCATTTATATATGTTTTTGTCATCATCAAAAAGGGGGAGATTGTTAGAACAAGATTTGTTCTTATCAATTATCTTAGTTTTGATGATAACAATAATATGAATTTTGCTTAAGATAATATGGTACTCTAATCCAATGCAATTTCCCTTTCAGGAAATATATATAAAGAGTACGCATAATTCAGCGCTCAGAAGTTGTATCTCAAATGGTTCAGCATGCAACATCAGAACATGGTCTGGCAAGACATCAGAAGATGGTCGAAGCAGAATCAGAACATGGGTCTATGGAAGCATCAGAAGAACATAAGATCAGAAGCACTGAAGATCAGAAGATGGTATCACGCTCAGAAGCACTTCAAGGTCAGAAGATCAGAAGATGCTATGCACCAAGCTGTTTTGACTCTGATGATATTCAAACGTCGTATTCACAAACATCAGATCAGAAGGAAGTACAGGTGGCAGACTACGCTGACTGACAAAAGGAACGTTAAAAGCTACTAAAGGCTACGTCAGTAGACACAGCGTGAACAAGGCTCGAGGTAGTTGACAAAAGCGTATAACATTAAGTGCAATGCTGTACGGAACACGCAAAGCATTAAATGCATTCAACGGTCATCTTCTCAACGCCTATAAATATGAAGTTCTGATGAGAAGCAAGGTTACCAATTTCTACATCTATTCTGTGAATATCAAACTTGCTGAAACGCTGTTCAATCAAAGCTCAGAATCTTCATCAACTCACTACATTGCTGTTGTAATATTTTAGTGAGATTAAGCTTAAACGTTAAGAGAAATATCACAGTTGTGATTATCGCTTTTAAGAAGCATTTGTAAACTCTTGAATAGATTACATTAAGTTGTAAGGAACTAGAGTGATCGTGTGATCAGTATACTCTAGGAAGTCTTAGCAGTTGGCTGAGCAGTTTGTAACTAGAGTGATCGTGTTGATCAGAATACTCTAGGGAAGTCTTAGGAGTGAACTAAGCCTAGAGTGATCGTGTTGATCAGTAGACTCTAGAAAAGTCTTAGAGGGTATCTAAGCAGTTGTTCCTGGAGTGATCAGTGTGTGATCAGAAGACTCTGGAAGACTTAGTTGCGGACTAAGTGGAAAACCATTGTAATCCGTGCGATTAGTGGATTAAATCCTCAGTTGAGGTAAATCATCTCTGCGGGGGTGGACTGGAGTAGCTTCGTTAACAGCGAACCAGGATAAAAATAATTGTGCAATTTATTTTTATCGTCCAAGATTTAAAGTCACACTTATTCAATCCCCCCTTTCTAAGTGTTTTTCTATCCTTCAGAGTTCTCTTTTAGTGCTCTTGGATTTTGCCTTCCTACAACATTCATCTCCAGTATTAGTATTTTTTTGGATTGTCTTCTTTTAGTATTTTCCTTATTTGATTGTCGTTTCGTTTTCCTGTTTTACTTGTTGTTTCGGTACTTCTTGTGCCATTTTCATCGAGAGAGAATGTTAATACATTAATGTGGCCATTAATTTCTCTCTCTTGATGAATCCAATAGTTAATATTTATTCCTCTCATCTCTCATTAAAAAATGCTCTCACTTGATATGCTCCCATATATATAGGGAGCATATCAAGTGAGAGCATTTTTTAATATATATATATATATATATATATATATATATATATATATATATATATATATATATATATATATATATATATATAGACACACACATTAATGTGTCTCTTAATTTCTCTCTCTTGATAAATTCAGTGATTGATATTTTTTAATTTTATATGTCTTTTTTAACAATTCGTCTATAAAACAGAAAAAAAGCATACATCACTCAAATCCTCAAATCCTCAAATCCTGTGTTAATAGACACTTAGGTTATGTTTGGATTAATGAAATATAACATAATGAAGCAGAATGAGACAAAACATAGGGGAAGAGAGGCGAAGCAGAATTATATATATATATATATATATATATATATATATATATATATATATATATATATATATATATATATATATATATATATATATATATATATATATATATATATATATATATATATATATATATATATATATATATATATATATATTAATGTAATCAATCTATTTTTTGATTATTTTATTAAAAATATTTTATTTAACTCCAAATTAAATTAAATAAAATATAGATAATGAAATGGAATGAAATGAATTCCATGATATTCTATACAATCTAATTAGTTACTACTTCATTCCATTGCATTTTATTACATACTATGAATTCAAACTCATAGAGTCAAACACTTGTCTTTCTTGTCCCACTTGCATTTGGATGCATCGATGCGATAGTTTGAAAAATTGACTCCACTCTGTTCATAAGACTGATGTAAGATAAAGAAAGGAAAGAAAAAATATCAACCTCTCCTCCCATTTATTAAAATAACTACTTTACATATCACTTATTAAAGAAAAGAAAAATCATAAAATATTGCTTTAAAATAATTAGCTAGTATATATCAAGGTTGTCAAAATCGAGTTTTTATCTTAAGTCGTTTTATCTAGGTAAAATCAAAACGTAAAATTATAGAGTTTACCTCATATTAAAATTATATTAAATTTATATATACGGCATATATATATATATTATATATATATATATATATATATATATATATATATATATATATATATATATATATAATATTCTAAATGTATTAATTATTTAAAATTTTAACTTAATTATAAAACAAAAATATACTATATTATCATAATAAAGTGTAATATTCACAAACATGTATCAAACTACATAAATTATCCACCAAATCATAAAATGTAACACCCAAAAGATTATAAAAAACAATAGTTTCATAAGTTTTTCAAGTTCAAAAAAACAAATCTTTTCATCTTCTTTTTCAACTTAATCAAAAGTTCAATCCTTCTGCAACATCATTTTCATTAATTAGAACATTCATATTCGACTTGATTAAATTCATCTCCAAATGTTAAAAATTATTTAGTATTATAACCAAAATATGAATTTGAATAAAATTAAAAATCCATAGAGAAAATTTATGGGCCAAAATATAACATGTGATTTTTAACTTTGACCAAAAAAAGTAAAATCAAGTCAAAGAGTAAAATCCAACGATTTTACACGATTTCACTGATTTTAGAAAGATTTAAATCACGTAAAATCGTTCCAGAATAAAATTTTACATAAAAAGGTTTTTACCTGCGATTTAACACGAAATGCTAACCTAGATACGTGAAATCTATAGAGTTTAGGTTTTAAATCGAGATTTTAACAACCTTGTATATTATAACTCTTTTACAATCAAATTTTCCACAGACCAATTATATTAAACTTAAATTATTCAACTTTCTTTTATATTTTAAATCAAAAAGAGTGTATAATCCACCTTTCCTCGTATTTACTAAAATAACTCTTCTATTATTATCGATTCAACTGACTTTGTTAGAAGAGACTGCATTAATGTACAATACATAGTTTTATATTTTATTTGGCCATTCATGTGATTCACTCGAAATCCATATCGAGAGTGTCAAGCTTTCATGAACTAAGAACTGAAACAAGTATGAAATGTAACTGAAGGAATGGAGAAGATGAACATTTTGTTATTCAATCATCAATTCTATTACAGTTTGTTATTAGTTAGTTGCCCAATCAACTAACTCTTATCCTTATTATATAACCAATGAAAATACAGAAAAGAAGGATATTCTATCCTCTAAGTCACTAACTACTAGTTCCTATCTGTGAGATATTGGATCGAACTCTAGTATGGCCGAAGGGTAGCTTCTTGGTTCGACAGGGTTAAGCATGAAGTCGAAGGTTGTTCACATGCTTGTGTCGAAGATGCTAGGGTTGTTAGCATGTTAAATTAGGTTTTAGTGTTTAAACCCTAATTTGTTAAGTTAGCTTGTTTATTAAGTTGGCTTGTGTAATGGGTCTTGTGGAAAAAGCCCATTTGTTAGTATGTTAGGTTTTATTATAAATAGCATACTACTCTCATCATTGCTAAGCTGCAAATCCTAATTTAGGGTGAGAGAGGTTATTTGTTATTCTATTAAACTTGTAATCTTGTTTTAAGAGAAAGTAAAAGAATAGCAGTTATAACCAATATTTGTGTTCTCCTCTTCTTCCTTGTCCTTTATTCATCCCTTATTTTATACTTTGTTCGTGGCATTGAATTCACAACAAATTGGTGCGGTGAGCGTGGAGAAGATGCCTTCAACAAAGTATGAGATTGAAAAGTTCACCGGAGTGAATGATTTCGGTCTGTGGCGCTTGAAGATAAAAGCTCTACTGGTTCAGCAGGGTTGTTTGGAAGCGTTGAAGGGAGAGGCAGCCATGAATGCAGATTTGACGGCAGCGGAGAAGATATTGCCGAGTTGCAAGTTTTTCCACTGTATGCAGTTGATAAAGCTGCACGAAGAAAGCTAGTTTGTTTCCTTGATGTTGTAGAGTTAGATCCAAGGTGGAGATTTGTGAGATATTGGATCGAACTCTAGTATGGCTGAAGGGTAGCTTCTTGGTTCGACAGGGTTAAGCATGAAGTCGAAGGTTGTTCACATGCTTGTGTCGAAGATGCTAGGGTTGTTAGCATGTTAAATTAGGTTTTAGTGTTTAAACCCTAATTTGTTAAGTTAGCTTGTTTATTAAGTTGGCTTGTGTAATGGGCCTTGTGGAAAAAGCCAATTTGTTAGTATGTTAGGTTTTATTATAAATAGCATATTGGTCTCTCATCATTGCTAAGCTGCAAATTCTAATTTAGGGTGAGAGAGGTTATTTGTTATTCTTGTAATCTTGTTTTAAGAGAAAGTAAAAGAATAGCAGTTATAACCAATATTTGTGTTCTCCTCTTCTTCCTTCTTCTTTATTCTTCTCTTTCATTATACTTTGTTCTTGGTATTGAATTCACAACACTATCCTATACCTCCAATAATCCAAACTAAGATAAATCATTCCAATATTATTCAGCTAGAATAAAAACCTTAGTAGTCTTCAATAAGGTTTACCTAGTTTGAGAAATATGATTTTAAATTGCGGTTTTTAAATTGCGATTGTGGTTGTGGACATAGTTGTGGATATTATAATATAGTCATTACGATTGCTACAATGTATATTGTAATTGTTGATGCATATGTTAAAAAACAATTGATGTTAAAATTTTCATTGAATAGAAAATAAATTGTATGTTTATTCAAAAATTATTAGAATTTTGATAAAACTAATATCTGATATAATTTATAATAATAGTCAATGTATAATTTTAATTTACACTGCAATTGTA